>NC_135082.1:13027500-13396250 GCF_051107435.1 Chaetodon auriga | reverse complement strand
TTGGCAAAGTATTTAATGAGCTCTTGGCCGCTGAAGAGCCTCTGTGTCACTTTATGAACTGGCAGATAGTAGCTTTCCAGTCCTGTGTCTTTTGTGAAAGAAAATGTATGATGTTCCCTAGAAAATTTGAACTTTCACATATTTCTAGTAATGTATTTTAATTAATTTGACCAGCTGTAGTTGCTTAAAATTCAGATTTTAGGAAAGTTTATGAGGTAGCAGTCTAGTGCAGCAAGCTGAGCTGTCTTATATCGCTTAACAGTCCTTATGTTTATGTTCTGTTGCTCTTTTTCTTTTATCTGACTGCAGGTATTTGTGGAGTTTGAGAATGCTTCGCAGCGGTGTTCTTGGGTGCAGGTGTATGACGAGGGGGTGAAAGCTGTCTTGGTGGAAGACTCCATTGTTTGGGCCAATCGGACTGATGTTACTGGGACAACAGGAGCTCCAGCATCAGCCACAGCCTGGCCTGCTCTGGTGAGTGCCCAGTTGTGCAGCGGGAGAGTAAGCAGGATTGTGTGCGTCTTCATACCTGTCAGGCCTCAAAACGATCCAGTCTACCTGTTGAAATGGGAAAGAGGCATCAGCACAAGGTCGACCATGGCTGCCAAATAGGTTAAATCTATGGCAGCCATGGTTGTATTCAGTAACTTCAACTTTTGGTCTTGTCTACACGTATACGATAATCTTTAAACAGATATTTCCCCCTCCATTAGAGGAAAAAAAACGAATCTGTCCACACAACCTTTGTTTTACCAAATATCTCAGTACACACAAAAATGCAAAAAGGGTTCCAAATGCTCAAACAAGAATGCTGGGCCAGTAGGTCTACATCAACAGTATATCAAACTGGCCTTGCACAGCAGCTGGATTTGCAAGATCAGGCAAGGTGACAATGCATCTTGCCAGGCTTCAAGTTATATGTTTTGTGGCCAAACCGCAGTGGTGCAGCTTGGTTTTGGTTGTGTGGTGAAGAGTGGTGATGGTTTTGTATAACAAACCATCTGGAACGTCAGGTTAATGTCAAACATAGAAAAGAACATTCTGAGCATGCACAGTGAGCTTATTTTCCTTTGATGGTAGCAACTTAAAAACACAAACAATAGTAGTTTATTATTTACTTATTTATTGTTATGTGACACCTTTATAGCACACGGCATAGCAGTGCTAACCAAACATAAAGTAACCAGTAGTCTGCCATTGTTGTTTCAGACTCCTGCTCATTAAACAAAGTGGCAAAGGGCAATGCAATTCAAAATATTACATTTTAGTGACCCAGAACTCTGTTTGTGTGTGGACAAGAGGCCAATACCCGGCCAGCGGAAAATACTCTTTCAAAACTGTCTGAATACATGTAGACATGACCTTAGTTTGACTATTCCTTCTCAGGTTTGAACCTTGACCATAACTACGTCATATAAAACAACAAAATGCCAACACTTTCCATTAAGTTGATTTAAGTAATGCTGAGCTCTTTTGTCAGTGAGGATATGCAGGAAAAATACAGAAATTTTGGTGCTGGGTCAAGTGAAAGGAAACTTTGCGCTACCTATGAAAAATGCAGAGTGACTCACTTTTGGTTTTTGTGCTTGTGGGACAGGTTAGATTTGGGATATGAACCTCTAATCCAAATTAAAAAAAAAAAAACTGTTGTGACTTTCATCTGATTTTCAATTTTTAGGTCACTGAGATTGATTTGAAAATAACATTTGCACTTCTGCCCCCACTCTGGTATCAAAGCCTGGACTAGATCCTGATATGGGCTCCAGATACCTTCCATTGCCCAGGCCCACCCTCCACACCCAAACTACACTCAAATCCCCAGTCACATCAAGACCATGGGTGTAACCGTAGCCTAGGTGGCATAAATTACAATTAGAAAATCCAGTTATTATACTTTCCTGTTGCCCTTTACTGTTGAATTGAAGTATATGAATTATCAAGTGCTTTTCTTGAAGATCAAAGAATTCCACAGTATCCTCTTTTCCTCAGATCTTCCGCTCCCTGGTGGACAGAGTGGGTTTAGGATCACTGGTTCCTGTGGAGTATTTTGGAAACAAGAGTTTTGAGTTCCTGCCTGATAACAAAACTGTTCAGAGGTTTGAGGTATGTGTGTTTGTTCGACCGTGTTTGTTAGTCCTTTAGTTGTGTTAAGTGCTAAAAGGATTAGTTTATAAAGAAATAGCTACTCAGTTTTGACTTCCTTGCTATTTTCTGTTTCATATTATTGTAAACTGAATACAATTTGGACAGGGCAGGACATTTGTTATAATCATTGACTTTTTTAAACTAAATGATAAATCAATGAAATAATAATAGCAACAGTTATTTGCTCTGGTGCTCTTTCCAGTAATATTCACATGTGAAGTTTCATGTTTTTGTTCCACTTCTTTGCTGTACCACGATCAGTAGTTCAGGACAGTGTTGTTTGTGTCCTCATGCAGCTTGATAAAGACATAAGACATCCTTTGCTGCTGGAGCAGCCCTCTCTGCAGGCTGCCATCTCCAGCTGGCATACCGACTTTGAACTGCAGGAGATCTTCAGGAAGGGTAAGACTTAGCCACCACCAGTTTTTATGGCGTTTTCCTTCACTACCACTGTGTGTTTCCCACAAGATCCTTTTATTTTGGGGACTTGCTCAAATGCAACCTCGGATTTAATGTTAATTTGAAATGCATATGGAGTGCTTTCATGTCCATCAGCTGCTAGGGTTGCACTTCTTTTACTGCATTATTTGCATGCGGTCTTTTTTTGGAATAATTTTACAGCAATGTCTGATCTCACTAAAGACAGCTATGGGCATATAAGGGCTGTAGAGTCAATGATGTCGTGCTTAAGATTTGGAAAAATGCAGACATAACTTAAAGAACCCAACATTGAGCAGGAGAGTATAAATCAGAACACATTCCAGTTAATATTGCTCACTTGGTTCACCATGCTGGTTACGCTTACTGTGATGCTTCTTAGCTGTTTGTTGTGATGCTTTCACTCTTCAAATTAATGGGCTCTAATGTAGATAAGATCTAGTGCACCATCCATTCTGCATTGCCTGTGCTTCATTGAAATCTCTCCCTGTTGCTGCCCACAGGTTCATACACGATTCAAGGACGCAGGGTTCGTGTGTACCAGCCAGAATTTGAGGAGTGCTGGGCCTCAGGACTGGTCTCACAGCACGACCCTATCTCACACATTATGGAGATTACCTTAGATAAGGTAAGTAACACTTACTTAAGTAAAACTAGAACATACTCATGATGACATAGAGTTTGGAAAAGGTGGATTTAGATGAAACATCAGTCCTATGTTACTTTCAGACTGGATGAGTGAGATTCAGTTGGCTGTATTGCCTCACTTCTTTTCATTTCTATCACTGCATATTTACACTAGCTCTGCTACGTTTTAGAAATAGGAAACAGTGTTTAACTTGTTCCTCTGGACTGGGTGAAAACCAAGAGTAACTCTGAAAAGTGAATCTAGAGATGGATTAGTGCTATCCAATTCGCAAGCACAGATTTTTGTTATTATGACCAAAAATGGGAGAAATGATTAGAAATTGTGCATGAAACTTAGCAATGGGACAAGGACACTTGTACTGGGGAATGTTAGCATCGTACTGAGGTGGTGTGAAAAAGGAAATGGAATGTATTATGAAAATTCCCATGGGTTCAGATCTTATTTTTTTCCCTGATTAGGTGTAATGTCTCCTGAAATAATGGATAAAAAGGGCAAATATTTATGTAAAATATCGAGAATATGCTCTTTGGAAGTGCTAACAAGAAATCAGAGACAAAGGGGGAGCCCAAGTGTAGAAAAATGGAAAGAACTAGTGAAGCAAATTAAAGAAAATGACATTCATGTACACAGGTACATGCAGAAGGTTGCAAGTGTATTCTTGTGTGACTACTACTACAGCCTAACAGAGACTTGTATGCTTGTCATGTATATGTATCTCTCATATCTTAGCATTAATTTTTCTCCGTGGTGATTAGATTTCTCGTTATAACACCTGAGAGTAACATTATACTGTAGTATTGATTCATCTGAGTCAATGATAATCTGACTGACCTTAAACATCAGTTTGAAAACTATTCTTAAAATAATGCTTGTGTTTTTCCTTAATATGTTGTGGTCATTGTGTGAAAGCTGCTTAAAAACTCCCTTTTTTTTGCTATAGGGAGAAGAAAATCAGATGGTTGATCCTCGTGTGATACATGTCATGTTGGCAGAGGAAGAGGTAAGGTTGCCATATTATAAATCTAACTATACTCTAATTAGTGGCCCTGTGCTGCATGTTTTATTAAACTGCTCAAAGTATTTTTTGCATTAGATTGGCAGTTTAGAAATGTATTAATAGAATTGCTTCCTAACTTTTTCCCATTTTTTTTAGCTTGGTAAAAATGGGCGGCGAAGGAAGGACAGTGAAACGGTGAAGGGTGACAGTGGACGGAGACGCAGGACTGCTTCCGAAGGAGAGGATGACTTGAACTTAAAACGTTTCAAAGGAGCAGGGGATGCAGGAGCTGATGGCCAAAACTGTGGTGATTCTAACAAAACTCCAGCGGAAGGGATGGGGATCTGGGGTGGGGACTCTGGCGAAAGAGTCAGCAGCACAACCAAAAATGGAAGCTCTTCAGAGGGAACCTTTCCTCAGGGCAGAGTGTCATCCCCCAACACCAATTCCTCACTCCACATGGACCAGTCAAATGCTACTCCTCTTCGTTATCCTGCCCACGTCAAAGAAAACGGTCGCTCACTCTCCACACAAGGGGCAGCAGACTCCACTACTGCCACTACTCACACCCCCACCCCTCCTCCTCTCAAACCAGCCCCTTCTCCCTTCTCCACCACATCTTTCCCCTCACTAGGCCAGATGCCAAGCCTGGTCCCTGGAGCTCCAGCCCCCAAGGCTTCCCCATCCCCTCAACCAGACCGAGAGGAGGCCTCCCAGTCAGCTTATTCCAAAACAGCTGCTCTTGTTTCCCCGGGGCCTGTTACCATTTCTTGGTCGCATGACAGCGGCCCTAGTGTGGCACTTTCTGCTTCTGTGGGTTTTAGTCCTAAAGCCCCCACCTGGGGAAGCCAGACTGAGGTAAGGTGATCAGTATGATCAGTACTGTCAAGACCATTATATGATGCCTTTATAAGTCACAGTTTTGTTTCTGTTAATTACTGTCATTAATTAATGTAATTAATGATTAATTAATGTCATCTTGCTTTACTTCGTTGTTTTGTTTTCAGGGCTCTAAAACTGCGTCAAGTTTTCGTTTGCCTCAGGCCACTGCGTCTGTATTTGGAGATATTACCTCTCAGACCAATGGAGCTCCTACCACTACCACACCCTCCCAGGACACTCCTAGGCCCTTTGGCTTCAGCTTTGGTGGAGGAAAGACTGAGAATCAATCCCAGCAAGACCAAAACTTGTTTTTCCAGTGCATGACCCAGAATTCTGGCTCCAGCCCAAGCCTAGCTGCTGGTCAGACCCAATCCAAGGACACCAATTACTTCACCACAGTGTCTGAGAGCCTGACTAAAGAGCCCCCAAGCCTTTTCAAGTCCGCAGCCACTGAGGGCCTGAAAAAGCCCGAGCAGCCTAAAGTGCCTGAGACCCATCTGACAGGAAATGGTGTGCTCAACAAATCGTCATCGGCCTTTCAGGGTGTGGGTAGCTCAGCAGGAGGAAGAGGCTCTAGTCTAAATATTGGTGGACTGGCTGCAGCATCTGGGACTCAAAGTACTTCTAAGAAGAGCAGTAATAATGGGACTACTGTGGGGGGCTTAGGGCTGCAATCTGCTTTTAATACTTCAGATAGCCACCAGAACCTTTTTCTGCAGGCCTCCAAAGAGCCTGCTAATCCATTTTTGGCATATGGGGACAAAACCCCCCATACCTCCTTTGCAGGCCTCACTGGGGCTGAGCCACAGACCCTTGGTCCAGCCTCAGACAGCAAGCCAAATCTGTTCACTATGGCCGAGCCACCCAAAGGGATTCTGTCATCTCCTTTCCCAGCACTCTCAGCAGCTGCTTCACCCAGCTCTTCCTCCTCTCCAGCATCGGCCTCATCACAGAGGTCACAGAGTGATGGGACTGTGACAAAGGAGGAGCAAGAAGTTGGGGAGATGCCTTCATCCACCTCAGGCTGCCCCATGTTTGGAAGCACTGGCCCTGATGGAAAGGAGGAGAACCCCTTGTCCTTTGACCAGAGCCAGTCTCAGAAGTTTACCCTGGAGGAAAGAGGCCAATCGTCCAAACGTGATTCTGACTCCAGCAGCAACAGTGACCTGTCAGACCTGAGTGAGAATGAGGAAGGCCCAGAGAAAGGCCAAATCCCAGGAGGACCACCACACCCTGCCAAGGATGCGGCCATGCTGCAGAAATCTAAAGTTCAAGGGGCTGCTAAGAGCCGTCCACGCAACAAGCCTTTCAAAGGTAAGTCTCATCCACTCTTGAGAACCCCATAATCGTATGTGATGGCAAACTAAGCAAGGAAATTAATACTAAGTTGTCTCCTCCAGTGGGTCAGTCTGTACTAAAAGACCAAAGCAAAGTGCGACGCCTGAAGCAATCTGGTGAGTCCTTTCTCCAGGATGGCTCCTGCATCAATGTAGCCCCTCACCTGCATAAGTGCCGCGAGTGCCGTCTGGAGCGTTACCGTAAATATCGAACTACAGATGAAGACAGTGATGAAGACGATGACCCAAATGTGGCCTGTCGTTTCTTCCACTTCAGAAGGTACTACTCCAGTGCTGCTCAATGTCTTTCATTGCGTCATAGAGGAAAGTTATCAGAACAGAGCAAGCAGTAACTTGTTACTAAATCAAGCTTTTTTTTGTTGGTCGATTATTTATTTATTTATTTATTTTGCCTGTGACCAGGTTGGCTTTCACTCGAAAAGGTGTACTACGTGTGGAAGGCTTCCTAAGTCCTCAGCAGAGCGATTCCATGGCCATGGGTCTGTGGCTACCTGCACCAGCTGTCCAAGAGGGCCTTGATCTCGATACATCCAAGTATATCCTGGCCAATGTGGGAGACCAGTTCTGTCAGTTGGTCATGTCTGAGAAGGAGGCCATGATGATGGTGGAGCCTCACCGTGAGTACAATCACTAATCTCACTTGATACCATGTCTTATCTTCATATGTAGCATGCTATCTTTTGCATTTGTCTTACATTTTGTCTCAGCACTCAATCTCTCAGAAATATGTATTTTTTATGTATATAATCCTGTTTTTTGTTGACCCATCTTTCAGAGAAAGTGGCGTGGAAACGTGCTGTACGAGGCGTCCGAGAAATGTGTGATGTGTGTGAGACCACCTTGTTCAACATCCACTGGGTGTGTCGCAAGTGTGGCTTTGGAGTGTGTCTGGACTGCTATCGGCTCCGCAGGAACAGGCCCAGGGAGGGTGAGTCATTAAAATGACATTTAGGGACCTTAACAGCTAAGTTAACCATTTCAGCAGTGTTGTGTTAAGATAACTTGTTTTATTGTATTGCATATTTTTTTTATTACAATAATAGAAATGTGTTGGCAAGGCTAATGTTGAGTGAGATCTGTCAATATGTCCTTTCCCTCAGATGTAGATGAAGGTCCAGAGGATGAGGTTTTTGCTTGGTTGAAGTGTGCCAAAGGCCAACCTCATGAGCCACAGAACCTCATGCCTACGCAGATTATACCTGGGACAGGTAACATGTATATTATGATAGAATCATAAATCTATCAAGCCCCTCCTTGCAAGCATTGAGTACTGAACATGATCAATTTTATCATCTTTCTCCTTTAGCTCTTTATAACATAGGTGACATGGTGCACTCAGCGAGAGGAAAGTGGGGCATTAAGGCCAATTGTCCTTGTGCCAGTCGACACACCAAGCCTCTAGTGCGCCCTAGTGCCCCCAATGGGATTTCACAGGTACTCTTGTGCCACATCATCGTTTACTTAGTTCTGCATTTCTGCATTTTGAGAAGCTTTAATGTCTGGTTGTGCTTATCTCAGCAGTCTACAACAAGCAGTGGTGGCGTCCTCACAGCTGCAGCCTCTGGTATTGGCTCCACTCCAAAATCAGAGGGAGAAGCATCAGCAGTCAAAACAGAAACTACGCAAACAGTGGCGCCATCAGACAGTGGAGGAGGAGAAACTGTGGGCAGTACCAGTAACTCCACTAGTGGTACATCCTCCCCCTGTAACCTCAGCCAGACCTCTACCAAGGAGTCTCGCTCATCAGGAGAGGGCAACAGCTCTGCTTTGCACTGGTTGGCAGACTTGGCCACGCAGAAGGCTAAGGATGACACCAAGGGTAAGTAGGAAAAAAGCAAATCCTGAGTCAGTGTATCCTCAGCGCACAAAAAAGGCAAAATCAATACTAAAGTTGAAATTACATCACTGTCTTCTTGTCATCTTCTGACAGAATCTGGTTCACTTCGCTCCATGATGAGTCGAGACAGTCGGCCTCCCTTTGGCCTGGACTCACTTAGTGCCCTGTCAAAGCCTTCTGCTTCCAGCCCTAAGCTATTTAACAGCCTGTTACTGGGCTCCACTATGGCCCAGTCCAAACCTGAGGGGTCCAGTCTGCGGGACCTGCTCAACTCTGGACCAGGCAAACTCCCCCAGGGCCCTGGAGAGAGTGGGGTACCATTCCCCTCAGTCTTTACCTCAGCAGGCGTACGTATGAAGCTTTTATCAGTCCTTGTAGTTATGAAATATTTCAAGTGTACACATCTACACTGAAAAGTTTTTCAGCAAGATGTGCCCAAAACCGTAAATAAACCGTAAATTAAAACTCCATCATCTGAAAAAACCCACACTCCATTCAAATCGCTACCTTTAGAGTCTTTTTAAATAAAAGTGTTTTATAAGCTGAACACCTAACTATGGTTTTCAGCAAAAACAGACAAAGTGTGTGCCACGTCTCCTCTAAAACTCTATAGAAAAATACAACAGGAAATAGTGATCAGGAAAGTACTGCAATTTTATTTTTATTTATTTTCATGTTAAACTTCCATATTCGCCTCATCTTCGTATGAAATAATGCATGCAAGTCAGTCAGTGTATCCTAAGATCAGAATAAAGTGAGTCAGTCAAGATAAGGCTTTTACGTCATATTTCTCCAGTGGAACTACAAGTACTTGCTGGGCAATCAAAAATTTCTCTTTTGTTTGACAGAGTGACAAGCTGAAGAGCAGCCTCCCGAACTTCCTGGATCACATCATTGCCTCGGTTGTGGAGACCAAGAAGGCAGAAGGCCGTCGGACTGGGGTCTCTGAAGGCGGCGAGCTTGGTGTGTTGGGGGGACGCAAAGACGGAGTAATGGGCCTAAGTGTTTTGGAACCACATACCTCACACTCCTGGCTCTGTGACGGACGACTCCTCTGCCTACAGGATCCCAGCAACAGCAACAACTGGAAGATCTTCAGAGAGTGCTGGAAGCAGGGACAAGTAAGAACCACAGTTTGTATTCTGACTCCTCTGAGGCCTCTGTGGCAGAAACGCCGTGGAGCAGAACAAGAAAGATTGCTGCTCAAGAAACATGAGTTACAGCACTGTCTAATCTCTTGTCCTCTGTGTCCAGCCTGTGTTGGTGTCAGGGATAGATAAACGTCTGAAAGGTCATTTGTGGAAGCCTGATGCCTTCAGTAAAGAGTTTGGAGACCAGGATGTAGACCTGGTCAACTGTAGAAACTGTGCCATCATCTCTGATGTGAAGGTGCGAGACTTCTGGGACGGCTTCCAGGTCATTTCCAGTGAGTGCCCAAACTATTTTTCCTAAATGACTGTCATTTGTTGTTTGACCTAGTTGATTGATAATGTATGCCACTGTGTTATTTTAGCTGCTCTTGCCTCTGATGTCAGAATTGGTAGCTAATTAGTTTTTCTGTGAATGCAGAGCGACTGCAAGATGCTGAAGGCAATCCAATGGTGCTGAAATTGAAGGACTGGCCTCCAGGTGAAGACTTCAGGGACATGATGCCCACCCGGTAAGCAACCCAGATATATTTTGCTTCTTTTGTGTCAAACACATTTGCTTACCAACCTTATGAATTATACAGAATTTTGGTACCTTCATGTTTGCACTTCCTGAAATTGTTAATATGTGGAATAACCATATTTGAATGTTTGAGAAATTCCACACATGCCATGAATGCAGAACCATTTTTGTGAACCAGTTATTTCCCATGTAAGATAAGCTCTCTCTGTCTCTCTCTCTCTCTCTCTCTATATATATATATATATGTGAAGCCAATTTTAGCGTCACAAATTTTTTACTTTTTAGTTTTTTGAACAACCAATAATTATTTGAAAGGTACAAAACATGTGCGAATCTGACTTTGTTGTTCTTCGACGTTTTCCTAGGTTTGACGACCTGATGGATAACCTCCCCTTGCCCGAGTACACAAAAAGAGATGGTCGTCTAAACCTTGCTGCCCGACTGCCCAACTTTTTTGTGCGTCCTGACCTTGGACCTAAGATGTACAATGCCTATGGTACGAAGATTTGGCTGTGTCTGACAGAAAATTGTCATTCCCCGTCAACTCAAACATGTTCTCTCTTCCGCCATCCCAGTTATATATTTCTCAGTTTCATCTTCTCCCTCATTGTCCTTCTTTCCTTCAGGCTTAATCTCGTCTGAAGACAGGAAGGTGGGAACCACTAACCTCCATCTGGATGTCTCTGATGCTGTCAACGTAATGGTCTATGTTGGCATCCCCGAAGGAGAGGGAGACCAAGAGCAAGGTCAGTGGATTTAAACGCACACTTTGTCTCTCTCTCGCTCTCTCGCTCTCACTCTCATGTAATAACTAACCTTTTGTTCCACAGCACTTGTATGGTACACTGCTAATTGAGCTACTAAATTACATTTGATGAAACTTTGATAATGTAAACATGTTTTTATTTACAATATTACATGCAGATTTTTCGATTTTCATTTCAGGCACTCTATAGTCATCACTTGTACTTCATCTAACACGGGGGTGCCCAAGCGTTTTTCTTTTGAAGGGCCAAAACTGAAAGTTAATGGTGGGCCATGGGCCAAAAGCAAACATTGATTGTGTTATGTTGTTAAGATGCAAAAATGGAACTCGGATCCCAAAGTCCCTTAATCGACAGACTTCCTGCGCGTGTGTCACTGCCCGCCATGCTCAGATTATGAGAAATAATTAATTATTAGACATCCTGCATATTTAAAGGGAATTTTTCCCTCACAAAAAAACTAAAAACAGTATAAACAGCGTTTATATTCATTGTTTTTACATTTTATTTATTTTAATTAGAAACATCTGGCACACCAAATTGAACCTCATGGTGGGCCAACTCGCCCGCAGGCCCCACCTTGGGCAGCCCTGATCTAACTGAACCCTCCTGAACAACCTTAAAAAGTACTTTCACAGCTGTTTCGCGAACATCATGCTTCTTACTGTTGTAGTTGCTCCAGGGTTGATTGGCTTGGATTGGACCATGAAAAAACCCTTCAGTGGGTCTCACTCATTTACACTGTGGCAAAATTTCTCATTCACAGAGGCAGATATCTCTGGACGCCAAGGTCTGTAGACTTTCAATTGTATCACTCCAGTAGCATGCCCTTCTTCTTGACTAACTCCCCTTCTTCACCCCACCCCCATCCCTCTGTTATTATCCGTGAAGTAGGGGCCAGAGCACTATCTGTTAGTGTCATTGTGGCATGGTTCGTACATTTCTATGTAAATGCAACCTTCATTAACACTTTAAATGAATAATGGATGGAACTGAAATTTCTGTTGTTGCCCTTTTAGAGATCCTGGCATCTTCTTCTGTGTAGCTTTCAGGATTGGGTTAAAATGTGTATTGTTTGGGGTTCATTCAGTGCAGCAACATGTACTCCATGAATTGACATGGAGTTCAAGCAAATTTTCATATAGTTTCTTCACTGGGAGTATCTTTAGTTCCTATTAGCTTTGGTTGAGCTGTGCTCTGGTCCTTACACTGCAGGAGAAAAGTTTCAATGAAGGGCATCTAGAACTGGCTTCCCTATTCCCTTGCAAGCTTCCTGTCACTCATCACAGTGACACTGACACACACCTGTCAGTATGACCACAGACATGCTGTCCTCATACACCTGACCCCTCTTCTTCTTAGTGCCAGCGGATTTGACAGACACATCCTTACTGATACATCCTGGCAACTGAATTTATGGCTGTGAAGGAATCATTTATGAGTGACCAGATAATAATGACTGCCAGTACACACAAACATTGTAATATAGGTTTCCTCACTGGGTTAGAACTACTTGCATACACATGATTCGGTAGCAAAGAGAAACACTGGCAAGAAACAGGTTTGAGCTGTCTACAGAGGCAGACACTTTAGTCAGGAATATGTTTGCTTCACTAATAATCTTTCTGAATAACTAAGTACTACCATAGGAGACCACTATATTTTCAGGCGTTAGTGTTAGCTGCTCTGTACGATCAACCTTAGGCTGTGGATGTGAACATCGTGTCAGTGAATGTGATTGTGTAGTCTGTAACTCGTCCCTTCCTTTGCACCAGTGGTTCTCAGCTGGTCCAGCCACAGGATCCACATTTGTCTTTAGTCACAACCCCAATTTTTTGCAATCAGGGGTTGTAATCATTTGTTTCAACAAATATTCACTGTTTTTCCGAGAGAAAAACCTGAATATGCCAGTCTGCTGCTTGGGATGTTTGTGTCATGACAACCACATGATACAGCTACAAACAATATTTTAAGAGAAGCTCTGGAAAATCAGTGCACTTCAGAATAAAACTATTATGGCCAACAATCCTGCTGTCCACTTATTATAATGGACCTGTGACCCACTCATGGATCATGAGGCACCAGTTGAGAATTACAGCTTTGCACCATTTTTGTCAAACAGTATGATGAATGTACATTAATTCAGTTAAAGAATTTTGCCATGAAAGATGAGAATTGCAGATCTATCTTGAAAGTTCCAGTCAGTCATCAAACTGCAATAGTGAAAAAGCAGCTGTGTTCGAGTAATGTGGAATCAGTCACATCCCAGAACCTAATTCACAAGACCACTTTAAGAGGAAATGCACTGCTGATGACCATTTGGTGTCCTGTATGTGTGTGCTTTGTTGTTTATGTTTGGTCCCCCAGAGGTCATGACCACCATTGAGGAGGGCGATGTGGATGAAATGACGAAAAGGAGGGTGTACGAGGGAAAGGAGAAACCTGGAGCCCTCTGGCACATCTACGCCGCCAAGGACGCTGAGAAGATCAGAGAACTGCTCCGCAAGGTCAGCAGCCAGTAGATTTCTGTCTAAAATAGCATCTGATCTCTGGAGCTGCAGTATCATTGGCTGTACTGTAACCTCAGACCCACGGTCCCTTACAAAGACAATGAAAGGTTCATTACCTATTGCCTGATTGCCAGCAGATAGTCTAATGCACCCACAAAAATCAGATTCCCCTTCAGAAAACTCTTCATGTCGACTAACCTCCCTGTCTTAAGAGTACCTGCCACCACATGCTTGTTTATTATATTTACTGGTTCAGATTATGGCATAGTTTGTCCATATCTGTGTTAGGTGGGAGAGGAGCAAGGTCAAGAGAACCCTCCAGACCATGACCCCATTCACGACCAGAGCTGGTACCTTGACCAGGTCCTCCGCCGCAGGCTTTACGAAGAGTACGGTGTCCAGGGTTGGGCCATTGTACAGTTCCTAGGAGATGCCGTATTTATCCCTGCTGGAGCTCCACACCAGGTCAGACGTGTGTTATTAGAAGAAACCTTGTTATAGATATCCATTTATTAGATACGTATAGTGTAATTTATGACTGGCTAATGATTCAGTATCCGTGTTTGTCTTTTTTTTCGGTTTCATCAACATGGTTGTTCATTCTCTGCTCTTTCCCTCTCAGGTGCACAACCTGTACAGCTGTATCAAGGTGGCGGAGGACTTTGTGTCTCCTGAGCATGTGAGGCACTGTTTCAGACTGACACAAGAGTTCAGACACCTGTCCACCACTCACACAAACCATGAAGACAAGCTACAGGTTGGTGTGCTTCTCTCTCATGGAGTTTTAATGTCACACCTGGATGCATTCAACTAGAGAATGATCTTATTCATAAGCAGTAGGCCACTCCTCACGTAATGTCCATGTGGGTCTTTGTTTAACAGACTTTTCCTGTTGTTTTTTTTTTTTCTTCTTCTTCTTTTCCCTCAGGTGAAGAACATCATCTATCACGCAGTGAAAGACGCTGTTGGGACACTGAAGGCGCACGAACCTAAACGCCCTTAGCTCCTCTCACTCAGCGCTGTCTCAGAACAACCAGCCTCTGACGACCACTCCACGACGCACACACACAGTATGCATTACATACCTACATACACAAGTACAAGCTGCAGAGTGCAGAGTACGAAGATAGAGCGTAGGTTTTATTTGGGACAGTGAAGGTCTGTGTTTGGGGAAAGAGAACATTTGATTTGGGGAGGGATTAGACGGGGAGGGGCTAGTCAGCGATTCGATGAAGGAAGTCCTTTATCGCCGTTACACAGTTCACTCAAACTTGTCTAGTTGTTTTCCCAGTTTTCTTTCTTTTTTTTGTTGGATTAACTCTGTATTTAAGGTCAGTGTGTTTGTTCTGTTGTTTTCATTGTATATGTAAGATGTGAGAGTAAGGGAGGTAAAAGCTGACGTGCCTTTGAAGCAGAGGTTCAGCTACCGTATAAGTGACTGACAAAATGTGAGTACTGGGCTAACTTTCCTATTTTGATGACGTCGATATTATTTTTCTTCAATAGGAGCGAGGTTAACCTGTTTTTGTAGATTTTTTTTGTTGGAGTTTTTTAACAGCTGATTGCTTCTGTCCTCTGTGGTTGAAATTGATTTGCGAAGCAGCCAGTGAGGGAAGCAGACCAAAGTTTTGTATTTTTCGTTTTCTTATTTCACTTTTAGAGCAAGAAGTCTTTTCTTTTTATACACCGTAAGGTAATGATCAGGAGGACTTCAGCCAGGGCAGGTTTTTTTTTTTTTTTTTTTGGTCAGCTATCTTTGTCTCATGGGTTGAATGAACTACAGACTTCCAACAACGTTGTTCAAGAATCACAGTTGCAGCTGAACAGAACTACTGGCCATTAACATTGTATCAATATATATATTGATCTTAGCAGTCTGTTTGATTTTTCACAATAAAGTTTACAAAAACTACTGTTTGTTTGTCATTTTTACCCACGAAACCTCTAAGTGTGTGCAACCAGGGTAGTAATGACAGGCCTGAATTAGGGCTGCAACTCATCTGTTTATTTTTTTTTCCTGAACAGTAATATTCAGTCTAAAATAATAATTAAAAAAAAACCCAATATTAACATTTAGAGCAAATTGAATGTCCCATGTGCTGCTGAATATGTTTAGTGTGTTTCCGTCTTTAATTTGTGGAAGTTTTAAAACATTAAAAATATTTGGTATATTTACAGCTCGAAATCATCATAAAACAGGCACTGGACAACTAAATACTGCATGGCTTTCCATTAGCTGTATCTTAAACTTGTTACAAATGTGAACACAACACAGTATTATATGTCAGATGGTGTTTTACTGGTGCCACATGCTCATATTTTTCTTTTTTTTAATTGAACAGTTACACAAAACATACAAGCCAGAAAACAGACATACGTATACCTCCAGTCATACATATAGTATTCACATCTGCGTTTTATAAGAAGAATCAGGTAAACATACCGTTGATCAGTCCTGTGTGGCCTAGCTTTTTTTTTTTTTTTAACTTAAAATGAGTCATTTCACAGCGGGGCCCTGGCCCTTTAAGATCTCGTCTCCCCAGCAGCGGCTGAGAGCGGAGCAGAGCAGCTTGGAGCCACAGACTGCAGCACATCATCCGCTAGCCCACCTGACAGCGCAGCCTCCCGGTTCACATCACAACAAACCGCGTCCTGGACAGGAATGGGGGGCACCTAGCCCGCTAGCTAACTAACTAGATTTCCCAGAAGCGGAGAAGGCTCACGGCCGGCGGTCCAGCAAGATGGTATCCTGGATTATTTCAAGGATAGTAGTGTGAGTATGGGCAGGGCTGCTGTGTTTTAACGTTAGCCTCCATTCATCAGCTGTCTGATGCTGGACGCTGCGCCGCCACAACTAGCTAACATTAGGCTTGTGTGCTCTGTCATCCAGCTTCCGTCTAGAAGTAGCTAGTTAACGCTGCTTTTCATGAGTGTAGAGAAATGCTGTGTGAGAGCTGCTGTTCAGGCGCTGAGCTGAGCAGTAGTCCGTACTAACCGCCTCAAACGTTGCTCCGTTTCTTCGGTTAATGCAACGATGCGGTACAATCTGCATCCGGCGCTCGTTAGCCGCTGCTAGCTAACATATGCTGGCTAGCTAGTTAACCTAAGTGTGACCACCTGACAGATAATGTGTTGGCGGGGAAGGGAGCTGTTAGCCGGCCACACGCTCAAGGGAAACCTGCTTAATATGCAGCCTCGCTGCAGACTAGGAAACAGGCTCCAAACTGCTGGCCACGGCTCTTTAAAACACTACATCCAGCTTAGTGCTGGTCTACACAGCTGAGCATCTCGGCACCATATGTGAACACTGGTCGTGAAAATGCAATGGCCAAGGAGGCCAGACAGCAATGTCTGTCTGTCCATCCACGACTATGATGAGGAACTGGCCAGGTCAGCGTGCATGACTTGTATATGTCAACATGTTGGAGTGACTTTACAGGTTTATTCCACGCTGTGATCACACCAGCAGGTCGGGCCTCAGCTTCCACCTGGACACACCACATCCTGACAGTGTGGATGACTCAACTAAAGCCAGCAGCTGTCATCATCCTGATCCTGATTATGCAGACACTTTGCCAGTGCTGCATTAGTGTTGTCTCATGTCAAGTGACTGCACGATATTGCGATCTGACCGATGGATGTCCACGTCTGTTAATTATGCTTTCAATTTCATGTGGAATTTAACCAGGTCGTGCTTAAACCTGGTAGTGTACTGTATTTAAAAGGCTCAGGTGCAGAGATATTATTGATGTTTCATCCCTGTAGATGTTCTACTTGCCTGGATTCCATAGGTAGAGGACAACACATTGGCAAACATTTACTTCCAGCAGGCTCTTCCACTTCAGTGCACCTCAGGTAGTCATGCGTGGATGGAAGACAAACCATGTGACTGGATATGCATCATAATGGCTGCTGTACATCTAACAAAATCATTTCTCGTCTTTGCTTTGGGCCTTAAACATGCAAATGCCTCTTTTGAAAGGTAACTGAGTAGTGCTTTTTTTGTTTTAAAGAATAATTATTTGTCCAAAACTGGAAAACTTAAATCAGTTGAATAAGCAGCATAAATATACTGTGTGCTGAATATCTGAGCTAGAGGACGGGAAACCCTCAAACTGAGAGAAGTAAACTTGAGATGGGGACAGAAAGAGGCGCAAGGCGTCTGCTAAGGGAGTCTGCTGCCTTAGAGGCCTGCTACGAGTCGCCTCGGCTTACTGTACAATGCTGAGAGGCGCTGCGCACATGACCGAGCAGCTCAGACACTTACTGGGACAGAAGACCTACTTAAATGCTGAGAAAGACAGTAGATATACTCAGGCTACCAGCAGCTGGGAGCACAAGCCTCATAGGTGGACTCTGTGTGAAAAACATTCAATCCTTAGTTTAGATAGGTCGCAATCGTGGTTTACACTGGAAGCACACAGACAGACTAGTGGAGACTAGTGGCTTTCTGACCTGTATTCTCCCCGCCTGTCCCCTCACTCAGCATTTAGCATCCTGTCACATCAGCACAAATCCCCACAGCGGCACAGGATGCCACCAAATGCACACGAAAACACGGCTCTGTGTTCACAGTGTCCCAGTGTGCACATGGACGGACACATGGTGACCCACCTCCGGCCCACTTTTGTGTGTTTTTCCACTTTGTCTTGTTGTGCTTTTCCTGATTCCACGATCCTCTTTATATTTTGTTTGAACTGATTATCAGGCCGATGTGTTTTGACAAGCCACTACCCATCAGCTGTCTACTGTGGCAACGCCATTCAGATGAAAAACACGGAGACTAACATTGCTTAAGTATAAGTAGCCCACTAATACAGAAAGCTATGCTTATTTTACAAGAGCTCAGAACAAACATGGCTAGCTTGCTTTTAAGGCAAGAACATGTTTAAGAGGTGTCAACACCCAGAGGCCATGTTCTCAAGCTGAATCCTCCTCCTCTGACCCGGGCTTCTCTGCTCCTCTGCTTTTTGCAGCCTTGCCTTTGGGACGCTCTATCCAGCATACTCCTCGTACAAGGCCGTCAAAACGAAGAATGTGAAGGAATATGTGAGTATCACCTCTGGTTACTAAATCATAGCAGACCGTTTTCAAGCCCTGTCTGCCCTGTTTGACCTTTGGGATATTTTGCCCAGGGCTGCTGTCGGCTATTTTTATACTAATGTTTTCAATGCACATTGTGAGAAGGAATGTAATACAAAGCCTACAGATAGAGTTTAGACCAGTCACATGCTTGACATTAATTGGAGGACAAGTATTAATCACCTTTAGTAATCTCTGGTTTGATGTTTGACTCTGCAAAGATGATGATCAGGGTCTCCCAGACGAGGTCATAATGACATGGCAGTTAATTTGGGCTCACCACCCTTCATGAAACGGTATCATTTAGGCACCACAATGACTCTAAGAGACAGAGTAATACCTTCATATCTGTCTCAATCCTTATTCTTCTTCCCTTTTACATGGACACACAGTGCGGTCCATATTTATCCAACACCTGCAAAAGAATACATGAATGTGCATGCTCCTCGTAATGATTACGTAACAGCCTGCCACGCTGCAGGTTGTGAATAACCGCCTGCATCATCTAGTGCAGTTGTTCCCACCCAAGGGGTTGCACAATGAATGTGATGGTCAAAGAAGATTAACTGGATAGGAGAGCATTTTAAAAAAGCATTTCTTCAACAGAAAATAATTTTTCTAAGTCAGAAAAGAAATAAACTTTATGCTAGTAAAGTTGGGAACCACTGATCTGACACCCATAGCATGCTGAGTGCACGAAACAGCCCAATCCCTTGATACCAAAATGACTCACAGTTCTAACGTGCACTCCCTCATTTTGTCCTGACGTCCTATCGCCTGCAAATCCCCAAGTTTCCTCCATTGAGATTTTAAAACTCAACACAGTCCATGCTCGTGTATTGAAACATTAACGCTGAGCTGAGTGAACAGTTTGGGATTTGGCTGCATTACAAAATGAACAATGGAGATTATCTAACACAACAAGTAATGTGGACATGATTTGAAAGACGGAAAAGCCAGTGTTGCCAGTGGAAACCTGGATGAAAAGCAGTAGAATCCCATTCTGTCTGGCTGAGAGTCGGGGTCCTCCCTGCTTACCTCATCGCTGCAAGGGATGAGAGAGAGAGATGGGGGGGGGGTCCCGGAGGAGGAGGAGGAGGAGATAGCAGCACTCTGGCCCTCCGCCTAGATTTGCACTTGAGAACAGTCTCCTCCTGGCAGGGTTACCATGGCAACTTCCCCTTCCCAAGCAGACAGCCACAGAAGGACAGAGGAAGAGGGGGAGAGCGAGTGGAGGACGCCATTTTTAGAGCCGATGTTTTCATTCCCCTTTCCTCCTCTTTGACTCATTTCTACTGAGTCAAAGGATTCAGTGCGTTTAGACGTCTGCACACATGGCGTGCAGCGCTTTTCTCTGATTCAGTCACATTTGATAAGCCAACGTGTTTGGTTATTGATAATGTATTTCCAGTGACTCTGTGGCGTTTGGCATTGACTCCATAAGCTACTTTGCCTCTAAGTGCCTCTAGTTTATGGCACTTCACGTCGTTTAGATGATGCCCTACATTTCCTTTGTCTCCGGGAGATTAACCATGCATGCTGATGTGATCCGACACGACTGAAGCATATGTTGCATGTTTAGCTCCACGTGTCTCAGCACGTGCACACGGGATGCTGTGGGCTTTCGTATGCTGCTTTTGTGATGTTCTCTCGACTCACCTGTGTGTGCGTGTGTGTGTGTGTGTGTGTGTGTGTGTGTGTGTCTCCAGGTGAAGTGGATGATGTACTGGATCGTATTTGCATTGTTCACAACAGCAGAGACTGCCACAGACCTGCTCCTATCATGGTGAGCCAGGAGCTGCTCATGATCATGGCAACTAGCTTGTAATAAATAAACGGCTTATGTAATATCAGTAGATGCATTCATGTGTGTGTCTGGTGCTAAGTGTTCTTGATTATTTTTAGTACAGTGATCTCTTATTAAAGTGTCTTGTTTTCACCTCAGCATCATAAAAAGCAACTCACACAATCGTTCAGCCCTTTTATTTGTCAGATTGTCTCATTGTGTCTTTGTCTTTGTAACTCTGGTGTCTGTACCTTCCTCAAAGCTTTTCTCGTTTCTTTTCATCTCTGCTGATGGTATAACTCTGTTTCATTACTCAGGTTTCCATTTTACTTTGAGCTCAAGATTGCCTTTGTGATCTGGCTCCTGTCTCCATACACCAAGGGCTCCAGCGTCCTCTACCGCAAGTTTGTCCACCCAACCCTGTCCAACAAAGAGAAGGTGGAAACCTGGCCTTTTTATGTCATTAAGTCCCTGTCACAATTGTAAACTGGTTTGCTTGTCCACATTGAAATCAGATTTTTCTTTTCCTCTAATTTTCCTTTTGGTTCTTTATTCCATTGTGCTCACTCTTCACCGTCATCTGTCGCCCTGTGCTGTAGGAGATAGATGAATACATCGCACAGGCCAAAGACAGGAGTTATGAGACCATGATGAGGTTTGGAAAGAGGGGTCTCAACCTGGCTGCTAATGCTGCTGTCACTGCAGCCACTAAGGTGAGTCGCATGCTCTGATGAAGTCAGAGGCCAATATGATTTAATAACTCAGACAAAGCCGTTCATGTTTGACATCTGTAATGGCTACAAGTGTTATGGCCCTGTTTAGATTTGCCGCTTCAGATCCAGATCTGTACCATTTTCGTCTGAATCCAATGAGTTTACCACTGATGTGTGTTTTTAAAATGCTTCTCAAGTTCTCATTTTCATTGATCTGTAAGACGATCAGACTTACCGATCGATGGACGAACGATTGCAGCTGATATGATCAAGAGTTTCTTGTCCGTTCAAGTGGAGGAAAAGCTTAAAAGTCCAGTAACAGAGCCAGTTGAACAAGAAATTAATGGCATCAGTGATAATTGACAAAAATCTCTTGTCAGCGTTTTATAGATGAACAGATAAACTTAGTGCTTTCCCTCAAACATGTGAGTGATGCAGAGTTGAGGGATAGATTTTCTCAAGCGTATCCGACGAATCTGTGTTTGGTTTTGCTGTGATGACCAGGGGCAGGGCGTGCTGTCCGACAAGCTGCGGAGTTTCAGCATGCAGGACCTGACTCTCATCAACGCCGACGACGAGCTGGCTCTGCACACCACAGACGCCCGCATGAGACGGGACCCCATGGACGAGATGAGCTCAGGGGCCAGCACGCTGCCCCGGGCCAAGAGCACTGCTGCACGGCAGAGTAAGGCCACACAACACGCACAACCTGCACTGCTTCATTAACAGCTTCAGAAGCACAGAGTCATACGACTCTGCATGAATACATACATGCTGTGTGACCAGTTAGCTAACTGGGCTGGACCAGGACGGGGGCCAGTTGAGCCAAGTGGAGTCATGTGACTCAAAGCACTGCAGAATGGCAGAGAAGAGGAGGGGATGCAAAGAAGTGCCGAGTGGGGTGGTGAAAGCATGTGATTCCAGTGGGAGGAGAGGCTTGGAAGGAGGACTCTTTGTGTCCTAGTACACTGCCGGCCGGCTGGCTGTGCGGAGCTGTGAACTGAATACAGACGGGGGGGGGGGGGGGGCACAAGCAATGAGAACAGGACAAAGTTGCACATTTAAATTTCTACCAACAAGAACAATGTGCAACTTCAAAACAGTGAAGCGAAGGAATCAGGTCGCTGGAGTTAATATAAATTCTTAGAGGTGATCTGTGGATGGATTTTCCTTCAATAATATTTGGGAACAACACAGTGTATCGTGAGGAGAATCCAAGCTCAAAAGTCCTCCTAATGATTACTCAGAGCCGAATGGAGCAGACTGATTCTTCTTCCTGCTTTTCAAGTTATTTGTAAGTGGAACAAAATTGAATAATGCTGTACTCCTTTACACGATGCAAACAGACTCAAACATGTTTAACTTTCCTGCTCCTCCATTCATTTACAACACATAATGAATTAGAATCGCTGTCTAAATTTGCAAATGAATGTGTGAACCGCACTGAACAAAATGATATCCAACCAAATTGTATTTCTTAATTCCTTCTTTTCTGTCTCTTGAAAACCTGCTAAATCAGTGGGAACCACGTTTCCTTTCCCTTCTCTTTCAGTCTGTGCTCCAGTGATGAAGCAGCTAGTCAATTAATCAAACTGTGGACTCACAGAAGAGCTTGACATTTCCAATCAAGCCGAAGTGCCAAACATTTGTTGGTTTCTGCATTTCAGATGTTAGGATTTGTGGATTTTTACTGTTAGCACGCATTGTTAGACGTCACCCTGGGCTTTTCATGATGGTGATTGGCCAAAATATTCATTTAAAAAAAAAAAAAAGAAAATAAAAATCAATAATTAGTGATTGAAGTTTGTCCCCTGCTGGCTCTGTCTGTTTGCCCTCTGCTGATTTTTTTTCTTTGTTGTTGTTGTTGTTGTTGTTGTTGAACTCTGAGCTGCTCTGTCATTGAGTAACCACCAATTTTTGTCCAATCCCGCAGCCCGCTCTGTGGCGGCTATGTCCCTCGCTGACGACGCGTCATCCCAACACAGTTCTGACCAGTCGGACACAAGGACTGAACACTCGGATGAAGATGTGGGAGAAAAAGCCCCTAAACGCAGTACCGGCGTCAAGGCTACCAAGAAACCTGCTGCTGCTAAGACAGAGGTAGGACCAGTGGTTTTCAGTGCTGTGCATTGTGCCGACAAGAGTGTAACAAACTATTTGAATGAGAAATCCTCTTATCAATAGAGTCGACTGTAAAATACAATATTTCAGAGGTGTTTTTGAAAAAGATAATCACTGATGTAACATCACAGCTAAGCTGAGCTCGCGTTGGTGTGTTCTGGAACACGTCATGAAACTGTTGATTTCACACTTGACAATAAGTCTTCTTAAAATATACATCGCAGTATTTTTGGGCCAAATGGCAACATTCAACATTTATCAATACTTATTGGATCTATTTAGTCCTACAATGCCCGCAATGCAGCTCAAGAGCACCTTTGATTCTGCTGAGTATTTGGAGCTGAAGGGTTACACTTCGGCCCGACGGTACGAGTAGTCGCTCCATTTCCCATTCACTCCTGTGGAAGTACGAACGATGGACAACGTTGAAGCGTAAACTGACCTTGTGTGTAAAACCGGCGCCCCTTTTAAATTTTAAAATTACTCTTTACTTTCTCCTCCCTCCCGTTGCTCTGCTCCCTCTGCAAGACTCAAGCCAAGACGGTCAAGAAACCAACGAAGAAAAAGACCACGACTAACAATGCAGAGACGCCGCCATGAGGCCTGCTGTCCACATCCACCGGCCTACACTCGCTCCACCCACAGCCTGCAGTCCTCTGTTTGGTCTCCACACATATACACTGTATATATCAAGCACTGAAATTGTGTCACACTTGCTGGTTTTTAGAGCCAAGTGCAGGTTCGGTTTTTAGCTGTATGTGGCCTCCTTTAGGTTGGGAACAGTCGCTGGGTTGTTGCCTCAGTTTTTAATTTCTGTGAGCTGTGAACAGAAGTGCTCCTTTTTCTTTAACCCTCTGACACATATGTACAGTAGGTCCTCACAGTAGAGAGAGAACACGTTAGTGAGAACACCAGCTGACCATGTGCAGTTTTCCCGTCTCCTCGGCCTTCCTGATTGGTGTTCTGCTGCCGACTTTGTGACAGTCTTGATCCAGGCTGTTTCTGGTTGAAGTATCTCTCGTGAAAACTCACATTTGTCACTCCTTCGGGTCCCCTGTGTGTCCTCTGTGCTACTCCTACGTGGTTCCAGTTGGAAAACTTCACCCTCTTGATGCGTGCAGGCCTCAAGTTTGGGTCCTCATCTGCATCTGGCCATGATGGTGGACATCCTCAGACGCTGTCATGTCTGGAGCTCGAACAGTTGGCTTTTTTTACTAAGCAGTAAGAAGGTGATTGAGATCAACTGTAAGGCCTGCATTGGCTGATAGTTGGAAACATCCTTGTTGCTGTTCCCACTTGTGTCGTTCAGCCACCACCATTTCCTCATGTAAGTCAAATTTTACAGGATTATTTGGGATCAAAGCTGCTTTGGGCCTGTATTTTACATTAATTTGAACCTTTTTGACTGTATTTTAGGCCTCACAGCTTGTGGAAGGCTTTAAAGTTTAGCTTCCCCTCACTAAGCCTGTATACCTCTGAGTGAGTCTGGCTCTGCTAAGTTCAGGTCTCGCTTATGGCAACTTTCTTCCTCGCTCCTTTTGATGTGTCTTTCAACTCATGTGCGGTACAGGTGCTGGTGGAGTAGTTTGTTTAGTGTTGGCTTAGTTATCCTTCATCCGGACATCGCTCTCTCTTAGGTTATGTTCATCTACGATCATTTATGAATTCCGCTTCTGTTTGACCCCGTTCTTTTGGTCATGTGATATAAGTAGTAAGTATGATGAGTTGTGCATATCCAGGCCTCTTAAGCTAATGCTGTAACTGAGCTATCTCCCAATAAATACAGTAGTCACAGAAGAGCTGCAGGTGTTTTTGTGAGGTAGCATATCTGCTTCCACCACGGTGGTGATGTCTGTATGTTGCTTGTGTTCAACATTAGAAAGTCACAGAGTAGCTCTGCACTCTCTCACTCCTTTTACCTGGCTGTGTGGTCGCCTCTTTATAATATTTCTACTCCTTAGAAGCCAGGACAAAGCGAAAGCAATATGGAAATAATTAAACCAAAACCAACATCAAGAGACCGTGAGGAATTATTTTCTCATCCCCGTGCTGTCGTTTCACATGTGGAGGGAGCGTCGGACCAGGCTGTGGGTGTTTCCAAACGCTGGACGTCGGTTCTGGGATGGCTCCTCTGGTTGTCAGCCACTGCGCTGTGGCTGGTTTTCTTCTGTAACGAGAGATTTAAAAGCATGAGACTCCTCCCGCGCTCATTACTGCTGTCTGCAGTGTGATGCTAGGATGAACCAGTAGGGGGAGTCAAAGCCCACCTCAACTGTTGGTAAAGTTAAACAATATGTGAACAGGATGTAAATAGTAACCTTGACTGTGTATATATAGTATGAGCTTGCTTGCCTTATTCATTCTCTGGGCTTAAATCCATTTTTTTTTTATTTGTGTGCTTTTCTTAATTCTTAGTCTTGATGACATGTTCTGAGGCCTGAAGAAGCTCAGACTTCACCAGTGTGGGCGTCTGGTACTTTTTTTATTTTTAACATGTGTACATTTCTTTCTCTGTCTTCCTGACATTTTAACTCCACTCCATCACAAACTAGAATATCGTCAGACTGATTATTAAATATTTTAGGGCCAAAAGTTGAAATCCAGCCTGTTTTTTTCTTCCTTTTTCTTCTTAATTCCATGTTTGCACTGAATACAGAGAGGACGGCACATAATTAAAAGACGTTTGGTCTTCTCAAGATACAACCCTGCATTTTTATCTTGTGTTGATGCGAGTTTTGGATATTTATTGCTTATTTTCTCTGTTTTAAGTCAGTATTGTATACAGGGATGTTCATTTGTATATTGTTTGTGCCAATTCTCAAAGCTCCATGTCACAAAGGATTACAGTCTGTGTGCTGGGACAGTGGTATCTAACAAGATCATGTATCAGTAATAAAACTACTAATAAAGGAAATTAAATCAGTGTCTTACTGTTGTGCACTGGAAACTAAATGTGTCTGTTACATCCCTTTGTGGCCAACATCCACCTCACTAAGTTATTCCGTGACGAAAAAAGGAAACGTATATAAAGCAGTAGGACGTTTGTAAAGTGATGCAGCTTGATTTTACACAGCTGTCTCAGTTGTCTCTTAGTTAGTTTCGGGTTTTTCTTTTGTCGTGGTTACAGGTTGTTTTTACAATGTCAACAAAAGTAGAAGGGAAAAGAACAGAAATCAAATAACTGAATAAAACCAAGTAGAAAGAAAAAAGAAAACATCAAAACACAGAGGGTGTCACTCACCTCCAGACTAGCATATCTAACAGAAACTCAACCCACGTGCAGAATACAGAGGGTAACCTGCCCTGCAAAAGCTCAGCTGGCAAAACAAGAACTTAAGCAGAACAGAAAAATTTCACTTGCCAAGATTTTTAAAACTAGTAAAAATATCTCGTCTCAAAGAAGCCACAGTTTCCTTAAAAGTGGTGCAGTCAGACCAAAAAAAGGTACATTTGTCAGGATACAGAGAAATTCTGACTTTGACAAAGCATTTTTGTTTCTCGTGTCAATCAAACTGCTTTATAATTCTGGAAATTCTACTTTCAAGCATTAAGTTACTCACAAGCAGTAATACAATCTCTGTAAGACCGTCTTATTGAGATGATTAAGAACAAAAAGCTCGAAATAAGTGAAATGCTCTAACACAAAAACTGCTCAGTAAGAAGGTATGGCTCATCTTTAACAAACATATTGATTGATTTATATTTCACCTTTTACAGTGTATTTCCTTTTACCGGGTCTTTCAGGGGGAAACTAAGGGACAGTTTTAACTCACTAATGAAAATAGCCTGACTCTACGTGCAGACTATCAGCAAACACAACAGACCGGACTGGCACGGATTGGACGGCTGAACAGCAGGTCCTGGAGAAACAGCCCAATCACAGCAGAGGATGTAGTTGAAGGTGGTCCAGATACTGAATCCACGGACCAGCTGAAGGTGCAGATGTAGCTGAGGGTGGAACTGATGCTTACAACATGTTCCTTATCTGCAGCAGAGAGGTAAAACTGGCGGACAGCAGGATCTGGGTGCTCACGCTGTCTCTTGTTGTCTTTTATTGACCCGTTTATATCCACACATGTCTGCAGAACACCAGAGAGCTTTGACGGTTGAACCACAGGCAGAAACATGATGATGATGATGATGAGGGAACAAAGCACACAGAGCGTCGATTTTATGGGTTTTTATTATTGCCAAGAGCTCACGACACGGCAGACAGCAAAGTCAAATTACAATTGGCACTCAAAGTTACAAAGTTTTCAAACTTTGGAAAACAATTCGAAAAATGTTGTTGTTGTGAGAAAACATGTTCTCACAACTAATTATATATTAGAAGGGCCAGAAACATTTTTTGTTAATATAAAAAATAGTTCATTTGATAGCCCATTAACAATGTATTTTGTATTATGCATACATATAATACATTATACTTATATAAATCATTTCAGGACACTCAAAGACACAAAGAATTAAGTCTTCTTAACTAATTCAACAGCCGATAAAGCCGAAAATGACTACTGTGCCCCAGAAATGACTCCAGGGTCTTTCTAAAAACTTTAACAGCTGCAGTGTTGAAGTCAGAGGTAATTTTTTCTCTGACGGGTGACACTGAACTATTCAAAACCATTTCATTCCAGGTCTTTTTCAGAATGTGAGGGATTTCCTTTTCAAAATGGAATGAAGAAATAATTTTCTCCCCATTCCTCAAATGCTCATCAGTCAGACCAAATGAGTCTGCCTGTTTAATAAGTTCCCTGATAGCAGATTTAATTCTTTCTTTTCGTGTTTGTTTATCTATGGGTGCAACAGACGAGAGGTTCTTGTAGATGCCTCGTTCGCGAACATTTTGTCTGAAGTCTTTCCTGTGTAATCCGAAGGGGATTTCCCTGCATGTTTCAAGATATGAATAAAAAACACTGCTGGGATCTGAGATGTCAGAATATGTCAGATGTTTAAAAAAATCTGGACCAGTCAGTCCCCAACATGTTGTGAATATTACAACAGTAGAAAATCCATATTCACTGTTCCATTGATGGGATTTCTCTAACAGCTGATACATACAAGGGACATGTTGTCCTCTTTCCAGACATGGACTGTTCTGTGTATAAATCAACACTGTTTGCACTTTGACTTGATTTTTCTGTAGAAATTCATCAAGTTGTTCAATTAAAATTTCCTCACAATGTTTGAAGGGAGGAGAAGCAGAGTTCTCATTCTTTTCATTTCCATAACCTGGATAAATATCATGAAAAATCTCACGCTCACCATTTTCCATGTAAACAATAGCAAAAGCATATTGTTTTTCCCTTCCTTTATGTTTCTCACGATAATGGTTGAGGATAGACTGCATGTATCTGTCTGGATTCATTTCATCAAAATCTAATTCTTTTCCTGAAGAATTTGTTATTTGGTGGAATAGTTCAGTTTTGTCAGGACATTCTGTTTGTTTTTCAAAATCTTCTTTTACCTGCTGAATTCTTTTTTTCGGATGGAAACCCTGTCTTAGACTAACAGTACTAAAATCTATATATGTTGGTAAAAAAACTGCATCCTGCCAGGGCAAAAACAGACGTTTGATAAAATCCAATTCAAAACACGGGACGTTGGTCATGAAAATGGACCAAAACACACGGGTTATTTTCTGTTTTACAGTTACCATATATACATTACATATATCAAGTGCTTTATAGTTGACAGCATCTGCCATTACATTTACTTTCTCATGAGTATTTTTTTTATTTGAGTGGAAATAGTCCACAAAAATCAGAAACAGAAATATTTTTTCACATTTAAAGACTTTCTCCTTGGTGCCAAAATGATGATCCTGCTGTTGTTGGTCTTCTTCCCTGAATGATGAAAAAGAAAGAATACACTTGATTGAATTCACCAAAATAAATCATACGCTGATCATTACATTATTAGGTGTTGGGCTAGAAGATTCCCCACAGCCAGCAGACTGTCAATGACAAACTCAACTCTGTGCCCGCTGGGAAGTGTACTGAGTGGTGCATGTTTCTAATATTCTGTCTGCTGTAAGTGGGGATGAACAAAACATTACAATACTGCTCAATATAATGGAGGTCAGTACAGCAACACACAAGAGACAATGTCCTCTCAAAGGAAACCATTCTTCACTTCAGCCAAGTTTCTTTTGATGTGACGAAGATCTGTATAGCTGGAGTAACATTGATGGGAGCAAACGAGGAAGTCATGTGATGCAGCATCATGAACCAAATTTACTTCTCAGCAGTTTTTGAAGGCACAGGCAGATTATGCTCAGTGTATTAACGTATTCATGCAGTTGATATCTTGTCTAAGTGTATCTCTTTTAAGATATAGGGCGCTACATGTGTGCAGTGTGTCCTAGGAGTGAACGGATTTTCTGTATAATACTTACAGATCATTTGTTCCTCCACTGTCGAGGATGGTAGCATACGAGGAATGGAGGATATAAGAATCTTTTTCGGGTATCCATGAGAAGCACCCAACGCTCCACTTTGGCGCTTGAGTGATGCTGCATGCAGATCTGCAGAAGGTTTAGATAAAGTTGCATGGGAATAAGCTGTCAAATCTTTAGTTGTGCTGACATGTAAATTAATATCTTACAAGTGCATCTTTGTAATAACTTATGAAGACTTATTAAAGTCAGTTGAAGAAAAAATAAATTTGCATATATTTGACTGGAAAAAAAAAACTGAAATCCCAAAATATTGAGTAAAATTGCTCCCCTGTCTTATCACATTTAATTTTTCATGGTACCAGCTGACACTACTAGATTGAGTAAATGCAACATTTCTTTTCTTACCTTTGGGATGACAAGAGCTGCAGCTCAGTCGATCTGCTTGAACATGTGTCTTCCCTATCTGGAACCTGCTGTCTGCTTGTGTCGGGCTTAGTGAGGAAAGAAAAAATCTATTACAAAATGCACATATAAAAGCGATATCAAATTATGTTCTCAGAAGTAGCCTAAAGTGTTTTGGGCTGATAAACATCTCTTGGTGTTGGTTAACGAAACAAATATCATTATGAAATTACGTATACATGAATGTAATATTTCAGTAACGCCAAACAGTTGTCAGTACTATTGGATATTTTTCCCTTTGAAAAACTGTCTTTTGTAAGATGTCAAGCATTTTATATGAATAAAGGGTAGAATAACCAGTTACCTGCATGGCCAATAGCTGCAGACACTGGGGAGAAAAATTCGATTAGATTACTTTTTACTTTGTATTACTTGAAATGTACTTTAATGCTTATCATACCAAGATTTTAGTGGCCAGTTTTACACATTATTGCCGACAGCCACAACACACCATAAGTTTTGAAAATCAGGTAGAAAATTCGTTTTGACTTACCAGACTGTGTCCGCAGCGATTACCCAGCCCAAGCAGAGGCTGGCAAAGTTTGTGTATTAAAGTTTTCGAATTAAAACAAATAAAACAATTACAATTTTTTTTTTTTTTTTGGTTCGACATTTAAAGAGATATAGTTAAAAAAGACAGATGGGGAAATTTTGACAAGGTTTGTCAGCCTCGGCTATCCTGTAAGAAGGACTTTGGGCTTCGGCAACAAGGCTGTGTGATGGCTGTTCACTGCTTATAAATCTTTCCCTTGGTGACTCATTTTGCACAATCTGTTGTTGTCATGCCCACTTTCACTACGTATACAGAAGCTGAAATACTGGTTTTCAAGTTTACAGGATGGAGCAACAATGTGTTTATGTACTTCAATGTGCCGATAAACTTCATAGAAAAGTGTTATTACCGAGTAAAACCTTTGTAAAACTACACTGTTATTTCAAGAAAATTTCTCAGCCTCGTTCACTGGTTGGGCAGAGACGTGCTTAAAAAGCAAAGTGAAAGTTCAAAATTGGAAAACTTAAAAAGTTGAATTTGATATTCGAAACTAATTATGGTACATTGAGTTAAAGATAACAGACGAGCGGAAATAACTAAAGAGGGGCGTTATTTTTTGCAGTTTAGAAATGGCTGCCGAGAGGGAAAAAGATTTCTAAAACTGTCAAAATATACTATTAAAATGTTTCACAGTTAAATCTTTATCTTAATAAAATAACTCAAACTCAAAGAGATAACATGGTAACTAATGCTAACTGCTTAAAATGTATTCTTTTCATCATCAGTTCTTATTTACAGTAAATCTTTCACCCTGTCCTTGTTTCAGCTTAAGAAATGCTTTCAGTTCTGTTGTTCGTTACATTTTTTCACTTTTGTTTTCAACAGGTGTGGTGGAGCCGGTCAAACCAGGTAAAACCTTTACTGTCAGTCTATATTGCTATTTTAAGATGATGTCAGGGTTTCATATGTCTGCAGCCTCTTAGTAACTGTCCTTTTAAGAAAATATCAGGATTGTTTTCATTGCCAAGTCAGTTCAGTCAAAGTAAAGAGAGCAGTATTTTAATTTTTGAATCCTATTTGTCGGACATCGTCAGGGGAACCCATGTGAATTAGAAATCCTTAATCTGACCTCTATGTTTGGCAAAGTCTGATCGGTAACTTGCAGTGGAATTTTTACAAATTACAGACACGGTAGATTCACACAGGATTAAGGATTTCACTTTTATTATTGTGCACACTATGTAAATAAATTGATTGAATGACCTAAGTCTCTATTTCTACTCCAAGACCTGCACTCCTCCAGGACCCTGAGGCATACAGGTAAGGAGAGAAGCCAAAATGGGAAATGCAGTATCTACCACTGGGAAATAGTTAGTGCCAAATGCCAATAAGATTAAGTTTACTACTGAAGAAAACACACAGACTTATTTAGTGACGAGTTGAGACATGCTTGAAAAGTAAAGCAAATTTCATGAAGTAAATTAAAAGAAACTGGAAATGGCAGCTGAGAGGAGATAGGACCTCTCAAACTGGGACAAAATATGCTGTCAATGTGTTTCACAGCTGGATGATTTCAATGAAAGTCGAAAACGATGGTCAAAGGCTACTAACTGGAGAAACTACACTACAAGTGTAGGGGTGCCACCATACACTCACCACCACATGTGCTTTACTGCTCCACTGCCAAAAGCAGCAAAGCCAAACAAGCTATGAAATGCTTAAAAGAATGTGCATGAACGTGACAGGCAGCTGAAGTGTGTCGAATGCACCTGGGAAGCTATTCTGTGGCCATATTCTCGTCCATATTAATCCATATATACACTAGATCTCACCCTGTCCTTGTTTCACCTCAAGAAATGCTTTCAGTTCTGTTGTTCATTACATTTCTTCACTATTGTTTTCAATAGGTGTGGTGGAGCCGATCACACCAGAATTGTTGTTGCCATGCCAAGCTTGATTCTGTGTGAGGCTGGAATGCTGCGCGTCAGGTTTACAAGGTGGGCACCAGTGCGTGTTTGAAGTATTAATATACTGAGAGAGTTAAGAGATGCTACGTTCTCACAGACTCATTCACTGACTGGGCAGACGTGATATATTACGTGCTTCATATATAAAACAGAATTAGAGTGAACGAATCCCATGCACCAAGTGCTTCACATCCAACCTTGTTTCCAAAAATGTTGGGATAATGTAAAATGTAAGCAGAAACAGAATGTGATAATTAGCAAAACAGCCTGTTAGTGAGTGGAACAGCTAAAATATTGTTCTATCTATCTATCTATCTGAATCAAGGCAGTGCAACATCAGGTTCACACACTCCTGTCCCAGAGCTCATGTCAATAGCGCCAGATCCTCTGGAGATTCCTGATCTGGGTGACCACCATCCACAGGCCCAAACTGCACTCCCACCAGAAAGCATCCAACCAGCCAATGGCTCACCAGGTCAGTCCCAAAGAAACTGATCGATGGGAGAAAAGCAGTCTAAATATATATCAGGTTTAACAGTCCTTTCGAAGGTTCCCGTGTTGGAAGATAAAGTGATACCAGCTGTATTTGTAAATGACTGAAAACCTGACTAAAACCTGGCTGTGTAATGAAGACTATGTTAGCCATCCAGGAGTGTAGTACACTATAACAAACACAACTGGCTGTAGTGTTTTCCAGGTTTGGTGTTAAAGACTAAGAACAAGGCTTTTTGAATGAATTATTATTTAAAAAAAAAACAAAAAAACTGTGCTGTTTTTGACCTCATCAATCACTCTTTCTGGTGGTTCTACTCTACAGTTATTTTATTATTTATGAGCACTGTGTTGTCATGTGAAGCTGAAACTTGGTGTAACTTTGTGGGAAACTCCCCTGCTAAGAGAACACACTCTGCCTATGATGCAGGCACACCCTTTTTAACCAATAAGAAGCTTTTGTCAGTTGACCATATAAGGAATATAACATCTTTCCTGATTCCAGGAATCAGAAACTTAACTCCTGTGGAAAAAAGGAGAAGGAAAAGATTCATGCTGTGTGGACAGATGAGACTGAGCGCATTCGTTTGGTCCATTTTTGGACTTTGCTTTTTCTAATTTTGGTGAATACAACCAAGTCTACTTAATGAGCGAACAGGACAAAGTGGCAAATTTAAATTCCTACCAACAAGAAAAATGTGCAACTTTAAAAACCTTGTCAAACAAAACAGTGAAGCAAAAAAATCAGACTGCTGGAGTTAATATAAATTCTTAGAGGTGATCTGTGGATGGATTTTCCTTCAATAACATTTGGGAACAACACAGTGTATCGTGAGAAGAATCCAAGCTCAAAAGTCCTCCTAATGATTACTCAGAGCCGAATGGAGCAGACTGATTCTTCTTCCTGCTTTTCAAGTTATTTGTAAGTGGAACAAACTTGATTAATGCTGTACTCCTTTACACGATGCAAACAGACTCAAACATGTTTAACTTTCCTGCTCCTCCATTCATTTACAACACATAATGAATTAGAATCGCTGTCTAAATTTGCAAATGAATGTGTGAACCGCACTGAACAAAATGATATCCAACCAAATTGTATTTCTTAATTCCTTCTTTTCTGTCTCTTGAAAACCTGCTAAATCAGTGGGAACCACGTTTCCTTTCCCTTCTCTTTCAGTCTGTGCTCCAGTGATGAAGCAGCTAGTCAATTAATCAAACTGTGGACTCACAGAAGAGCTTGACATTTCCAATCAAGCCGAAGTGCCAAACATTTGTTGGTTTCTGCATTTCAGATGTTAGGATTTGTAGATTTTTACTGTTAGCACGCATTGTTAGACGTCACCCTGGGCTTTTCATGATGGTGATTGGCCAAAATATTCATTTAAAAAATAAATAAATAAATAAAAATCAATAATTAGTGATTGAAGTTTGCCCCCTGCTGGCTCTGTCTGTTTGCCCTCTGCTGATTTTTTTTCTTTGTTGTTGTTGTTGTTGTTGAACTCTGAGCTGCTCTGTCATTGAGTAACCACCAATTTTTGTCCAATCCCGCAGCCCGCTCTGTGGCGGCTATGTCCCTCGCTGACGACGCGTCATCCCAACACAGTTCTGACCAGTCGGACACAAGGACTGAACACTCGGATGAAGATGTGGGAGAAAAAGCCCCTAAACGCAGTACCGGCGTCAAGGCTACCAAGAAACCTGCTGCTGCTAAGACAGAGGTAGGACCGGTGGTTTTCAGTGCTGTGCATTGTGCCGACAAGAGTGTAACAAACTATTTGAATGAGAAATCCTCTTATCAATAGAGTCGACTGTAAAATACAATATTTCAGAGGTGTTTTTGAAAAAGATAATCACTGATGTAACATCACAGCTAAGCTGAGCTCGCGTTGGTGTGTTCTGGAACACGTCATGAAACTGTTGATTTCACACTTGACAATAAGTCTTCTTAAAATATACATCGCAGTATTTTTGGGCCAAATGGCAACATTCAACATTTATCAATACTTATTGGATCTATTTAGTCCTACAATGCCCGCAATGCAGCTCAAGAGCACCTTTGATTCTGCTGAGTATTTGGAGCTGAAGGGTTACACTTCGGCCCGACGGTACGAGTAGTCGCTCCATTTCCCATTCACTCCTGTGGAAGTACGAACGATGGACAACGTTGAAGCGTAAACTGACCTTGTGTGTAAAACCGGCGCCCCTTTTAAATTTTAAAATTACTCTTTACTTTCTCCTCCCTCCCGTTGCTCTGCTCCCTCTGCAAGACTCAAGCCAAGACGGTCAAGAAACCAACGAAGAAAAAGACCACGACTAACAACGCAGAGACGCCGCCATGAGGCCTGCTGTCCACATCCACCGGCCTACACTCGCTCCACCCACAGCCTGCAGTCCTCTGTTTGGTCTCCACACATATACACTGTATATATCAAGCACTGAAATTGTGTCACACTTGCTGGTTTTTAGAGCCAAGTGCAGGTTCGGTTTTTAGCTGTATGTGGCCTCCTTTAGGTTGGGAACAGTCGCTGGGTTGTTGCCTCAGTTTTTAATTTCTGTGAGCTGTGAACAGAAGTGCTCCTTTTTCTTTAACCCTCTGACACATATGTACAGTAGGTCCTCACAGTAGAGAGAGAACACGTTAGTGAGAACACCAGCTGACCATGTGCAGTTTTCCCGTCTCTTCGGCCTTCCTGATTGGTGTTCTGCTGCCGACTTTGTGACAGTCTTGATCCAGGCTGTTTCTGGTTAAAGTATCTCTCGTGAAATCTCACATTTGTCACTCCTTCGGGTCCCCTGTGTGTCCTCTGTGCTACTCCTACGTGGTTCCAGTTGGAAAACTTCACCCTCTTGATGCGTGCAGGCCTCAAGTTTGGGTCCTCTGCATCTGGCCATGATGGTGGACATCCTCAGACGCTGTCATGTCTGGAGCTCGAACAGTTGGCTTTTTTTACTAAGCAGTAAGAAGGTGATTGAGATCAACTGTAAGGCCTGCATTGACTAATAGTTGGAAACATCCTTGTTGCTGTTTCACACCTAATAGTTCCCACTTGTGTCGTTCAGCCACCACCATTTCCTCATGTAAGTCAAATTTTACAGGATTATTTGGGATCAAAGCTGCTTTCGGCCTGTATTTTACATTAATTTGAACCTTTTTGACTGTATTTTAGGCCTCACAGCTTGTGGAAGGCTTTAAAGTTTAGCTTCCCCTCACTTAGCCTGTATACCTCTGAGTGAGTCTGGCTCTGCTAAGTTCAGGTCTCGCTTATGGCAACTTTCTTCCTCGCTCCTTTTGATGTGTCTTTCAACTCATGTGCGGTACAGGTGCTGGTGGAGTAGTTTGTTTAGTGTTGGCTTAGTTATCCTTCATCCGGACATTGCTCTCTCTTAGGTTATGTTCATCTACGATCATTTATGAATTCAGCTTCTGTTTGACCCCGTTCTTTTGGTCATGTGATATAAGTAGTAAGTATGATGAGTTGTGCATATCCAGGCCTCTTAAGCTAATGCTGTAACTGAGCTATCTCCCAATAAATACAGTAGTCACAGAAGAGCTGCAGGTGTTTTTGTGAGGGAGCATATCTGCTTCCACCACGGTGGTGATGTCTGTATGTTGCTTGTGTTCAACATTAGAAAGTCACAGAGTAGCTCTGCACTCTCTCACTCCTTTTACCTGGCTGTGTGGTCGCCTCTTTATAATATTTCTACTCCTTAGAAGCCAGGACAAAGCGAAAGCAATATGGAAATAATTAAACCAAAACCAACATCAAGAGACCGTGAGGAATTATTTTCTCATCCCCGTGCTGTCGTTTCACATGTGGAGGGAGCGTCGGACCAGGCTGTGGGTGTTTCCAAACACTGGACATCGGTTCTGGGATGGCTCCTCTGGTTGTCAGCCACTGCGCTGTGGCTGGTTTTCTTCTGTAACGAGAGATTTAAAAGCATGAGACTCCTCCCGCGCTCATTACTGCTGTCTGCAGTGTGATGCTAGGATGAACCAGTAGGGGGAGTCAAAGCCCACCTCAACTGTTGGTAAAGTTAAACAATATGTGAACAGGATGTAAATAGTAACCTTGACTGTGTATATATAGTATGAGCTTGCTTGCCTTATTCATTCTCTGGGCTTAAATCCATTTTTTTTTTATTTGTGTGCTTTTCTTAATTCTTAGTCTTGATGACATGTTCTGAGGCCTGAAGAAGCTCAGACTTCACCAGTGTGGGCGTCTGGTACTTTTTTTATTTTTAACATGTGTACATTTCTTTCTCTGTCTTCCTGACATTTTAACTCCACTCCATCACAAACTAGAATATCGTCAGACTGATTATTAAATATTTTAGGGCCAAAAGTTGAAATCCAGCCTGTTTTTTTTTTTTTCTTCCTTTTTCTTCTTAATTTCATGTTTGCACTGAATACAGAGAAGACGGCACATAATTAAAAGACGTTTGGTCTTCTCAAGATACAACCCTGCATTTTTATCTTGTGTTGATGCGAGTTTTGGATATTTATTGCTTATTTTCTCTGTTTTAAGTCAGTATTGTATACAGGGATGTTCATTTGTATATTGTTTGTGCCAATTCTCAAAGCTCCATGTCACAAAGGATTACAGTCTGTGTGCTGGGACAGTGGTATCTAACAAGATCATGTATCAGTAATAAAACTACTAATAAAGGAAATTAAATCAGTGTGTTACTGTTGTGCACTGGAAACTAAATGTGTCTGTTACATCCCTTTGTGGCCAACATCCACCTCACTAAGTTATTCCGTGACGAAAAAAGCAAACGTATATCAGGATGTTTGTAAAGTGATGCAGCTTGAGTTTACACAGCTGTCTCAGTTGTCTCTTAGTTAGTTTCGGGTTTCTCTTTTGTCGTGGTTACAGGTTGTTTTTACAATGTCAACAAAAGTAGAAGGGAAAGAAGGGAAATCAAAGAACTGAATAAAACGAAGTAGAAAGAAAAAAAGAAAACATCAAAACACAGAGGGTGTCACTCACCTCCAGACTAGCATATCTAACAGAAACTCAACCCACGTGCAGAATACAGAGGGTAACCTGCCCTGCAAAAGCTCAGCTGTCAAAACAAGAACTAAAGCAGAACAGAAAAATTTCACTTGGCAAGATTTTTAAAACTAGTAAAAATATCTCGTCTCAAAGAAGCCACAGTTGTCTTAAAAGTGGTGCAGCCAGACCAAAAATAAGTACATTTGTCAGGATACAGAGAAATCAAACTGCTTTATAATTCTGGAAATTCTACTTTCAAGCATTAAGTTACTCAGAAGCAGTAATACAATCTCTGTAAGACCGTCTTATTGAGATGATTAAGAACAAAAAGCTCGAAATAAGTGAAATGCTCTAACACAAAAACTGCTCGGTAAGAAGGTACGGCTCATCTTTCATTCATTCATCTTCTTTACCCGCGCATCCCAATTCGGGGTTGCGGGGGGCTGGAGCCTATCCCAGCTAGCAATGGGCGAGAGGCGGGGTACACCCTGAACCGGTCGCCAGCCGATCGCAGGGCCACATACACAGACACACAGACAGACAACTCACAGACAGACAACTCACACACTCACACTCACACCTACAGACAATTTTAGAGACCAATTAACCTAACGAGCATGTTTTTGGTCTGTGGGAGGAAGCCGGAGTGCCCGGAGAGAACCCACGCATGCACGGGAAGAACATGCAAACTTCACACAGAAAGGCCCTGCCCGACCCAGGGTTCGAACCAGCAACCTTCTTGCTGTGAGGCACGCGCACTACCTGCTGCGCCACCGTGCCGCCCCCGGCTCATCTTTAACAAACATATTGATTGATTTACATTTCACCTTTTACAGTGTATTTCCTTTTACCTGGTCTCTCAGGGGGAAACTAAGGGACAGTTTTAACTCACTAATGAAAATAGCCTGACTCTACGTGCAGACTATCAGCAAACACAACAGACCGGACTGGCAGGGATTGGACGGCTGAACAGCAGGTCCTGGAGAAACAGCCCAATCACAGCAGAGGATGTAGTTGAAGGTGGCCCAGATACTGAATCCACGGACCAGCTGAAGGTGCAGATGTAGCTGAGGGTGGATTTGATGCTTACAACATGTTCCTTATCTGCAGCAGAGAGGTAAAACTGGCGGACAGCAGGATCTGGGTGCTCACGCTGTCTCTTGTTGTCTTTTATTGACCCGTTTATATCCACACATGTCTGCAGAACACCAGAGAGCTTTGACGGTTGAACCACAGGCAGAAACATGATGATGATGATGATGAGGGAACAAAGCACACAGAGCGTCGGTTTTTATGGGTTTTTTTATTGCCAAGAGCTCACGACACAGCAGACAGCAAAGTCAAATTACAATTGGCACTCAAAGTTACAAAGTTTTAAAACTTTTGAAAACAATTCGAAAAATGTTGTTGTTGTGAGAAAACATGTTCTCACAACTAATTATATATTAGGAGGGCGAAAAACATTTTTTGTTATTACAAAAAATAGTTCATTGGATACTCCATTAACAATGTATTTTGTATTATACATACATATAATACATTATACTTATATAGATCATTTCAGGACACTCAAAGACACAAAAAATCAAGTCTTCTTAACTAATTCAACATGTCAGTTGTGTAATTGATAAAGCCGTAAAGGACTACTGTCTCCCAAAAATGACTCCAGGGTCTTTCTAAAAACTTTAACAACTGCAGTGTTGAAGTCAGAGGTAATTTTTTCTCTGATGGGTGACACTGAACTATTCAAAACCATTTCATTCCAGGTCTTTCTCAAAATGTCAGAGATTCCATCTTGAAAATCGAATGAAGAAATAATTTTCTCCCCATTCCTCAAATGCTCATCAGTCAGACCAAATGAGTCTGCCTGTTTCATAAGTTCACTGAGAGCAGATTTAATTCTTTCATTTAGTGATTGTTTATCTATGGGTGCAACAGACGAGAGGTTCTTGTAGATGCCTCGTTCGCGAACATTTTGTCTGAAGTCTTTACTGTGTAATCCGAAGGGGATTTCCTTGCATGTTTCAAGATATGAATAAAAAACACTGCTGGGATCTGAGATGTCAGAATATGTCAGATGTTTAAAAAAATCTGGACCAGTCAGTCCCCAACATGTTGTGAATATTACAACAGTAGAAAATCCATATTCACTGTTCCATTGATGGGATTTCTTTAACAGCTGATACATACAAGGGACATGTCCTCTTTTCAGACATGGACTGTTCTGTGTATAAATCAACACTGTTTGCACTTTGACTTGATTTTTCTGTAGAAATTCATCAAGTTGTTCAATTAAAATTTCCTCACTGTGTTTGAAGTTCTTATTCTTTTCATTTCTATTTGGATAAATATCAGGAAAAATCTTACGCTCACCATTTTCCAAGTAAACAATAACAGAAGCATATTGTCTTCTCCTTCCTTTATGTTTCTCACGATAACGGTTGAGGTCAGACTGCATGTATCTGTCTGGATTAATTTCATCAACATCTAATTCTTTTCTTGAAGAATTTATTATTTGGTGGAATAGTTCAGTTTTGTCAGGACATTCTGTTTGTTTTTCAAAATCGTCTATTACCTGCTGAATTCTTTTTTTCACATGGAAACCCTGTCTTAGACTAACAGTACTAAAATCAAAGGGGCTATATCTTGGTAAAAAAACTGCATCCTGCCAGGGCAAAAACAGACGTTTGGTAAAATCCAATTCAAAACACGGGACGTTGGTCATGAGATTGGGCCAAAACATACAGGTTGTTTTCTGTTTTGCAGTTACCATATATTCATTATATATATCAAGTGCTTTATAGTTGACAGCACCTGCCATTACATTTAATTTCCCGTGAGTATTTTTTTTATTTGAGTGGAAATAGTCCACAAAAATCCCAAATATTTTTCCACATTTAAAGACTTTCTCCTCTGTGCCAAAATGATGATCCTGCTGTCGTTGGTCCTCTTCCCTGAATGATGAAAAAGAAAGAATACACTTGATTGAATTCACCAAAAATAAATCATACGCTGATCATTACATTATTAGGTGTTGGGCTAGAAGATTCCCCACAGCCAGCAGACTGTCAATGACAAACTCAACTCTGTGCCCGCTGGGAAGTGTACTGAGTGGTGCATGTTTCTAATATTCTGTCCCCTTGCTGTAAGTGGGGATGAACAAAACATTACAATACTGCTCAATATAATGGAGGTCAGTACAGCAACACACAAGAGACAATGTCCTCTCAAAGGAAACCATTCTTCATTTCAGCTACGTTTCTTTTGATGTGACGAAGATCTGTATAGCTGGAGTAACAGTGATGGGAGCAAATGAGGAAGTCATGTGATGCAGCATCATGAACCAAATTTACTTTTCAGCAGTTTTTGAAGGCACAGGCAGATTATGCTCAGTGTATTAACGTATTCATGCAGTTGATATCTTGTCTAAGTGTATCTCTTTTAAGATATAGGGCGCTACATGTGTGCAGCGTGTCCTAGGAGTGAACGGATTTTCTGTATAATACTTACAGATCATTTGTTCCTCCACTGTCGAGGATGGTAGCATACGAGAAATGGAGGATATAAGAACCTTTATCGGGCATAAATGAGAAGCACCAAACGCTCCACTTTGGCGCTTGAGTGATGCTGCATGCAGATCTGCAGAAGGTTTAGATAAAGTTGCATGGGAATAAGCTGTCAAATCTTTAGTTGTGCTGACATGTAAATTAATATCTTACAAGTGCATCTTTGTAATAACTTATGAAGACTTATTAAAGTCAGTTGAAGAAAAAATAAATTTGCATATATTTGACTGGAAAAAAAAAACTGAAATCCCAAAATATTGAGTAAAATTGCTCCCCTGTCTTATCACATTTAATTTTTCATGGTACCAGCTGACACTACTAGATTGAGTAAATGCAACATTTCTTTTCTTACCTTTGGGATGACAAGAGCTGCAGCTCAGTCGATCTGCTTGAACATGTGTCTTCCCTATCTGGAACCTGCTGTCTGCTTGTGTCGGGCTTAGTGAGGAAAGAAAAAATCTATTACAAAATGCACATATAAAAGCGATATCAAATTATGTTCTCAGAAGTAGCCTAAAGTGTTTTGGGCTGATAAACATCTCTTGGTGTTGGTTAACGAAACAAATATCATTATGAAATTACGTATACATGAATGTAATATTTCAGTAACGCCAAACAGTTGTCAGTACTATTGGATATTTTTCCCTTTGAAAAACTGTCTTTTGTAAGATGTCAAGCATTTTATATGAATAAAGGGTAGAATAACCAGTTACCTGCATGGCCAATAGCTGCAGACACTGGGGAGAAAAATTCGATTAGATTACTTTTTACTTTGTATTACTTGAAATGTACTTTAATGCTTATCATACCAAGATTTTAGTGGCCAGTTTTACACATTATTGCCGACAGCCACAACACACCATAAGTTTTGAAAATCAGGTAGAAAATTCGTTTTGACTTACCAGACTGTGTCCGCAGCGATTACCCAGCCCAAGCAGAGGCTGGCAAAGTTTGTGTATTAAAGTTTTCGAATTAAAACAAATAAAACAATTACAATTTTTTTTTTTTTTTTGGTCCGACATTTAAAGAGATATAGTTAAAAAAGACAGATGGGGAAATTTTGACAAGGTTTGTCAGCCTCGGCTATCCTGTAAGAAGGACTTTGGGCTTCGGCAACAAGGCTGTGTGATGGCTGTTCACTGCTTATAAATCTTTCCCTTGGTGACTCATTTTGCACAATCTGTTGTTGTCATGCCCACTTTCACTACGTATACAGAAGCTGAAATACTGGTTTTCAAGTTTACAGGATGGAGCAACAATGTGTTTATGTACTTCAATGTGCCGATAAACTTCATAGAAAAGTGTTATTACCGAGTAAAACCTTTGTAAAACTACACTGTTATTTCAAGAAAATTTCTCAGCCTCGTTCACTGGTTGGGCAGAGACGTGCTTAAAAAGCAAAGTGAAAGTTCAAAATTGGAAAACTTAAAAAGTTGAATTTGATATTCGAAACTAATTATGGTACATTGAGTTAAAGATAACAGACGAGCGGAAATAACTAAAGAGGGGCGTTATTTTTTGCAGTTTAGAAATGGCTGCCGAGAGGGAAAAAGATTTCTAAAACTGTCAAAATATACTATTAAAATGTTTCACAGTTAAATCTTTATCTTAATAAAATAACTCAAACTCAAAGAGATAACATGGTAACTAATGCTAACTGCTTAAAATGTATTCTTTTCATCATCAGTTCTTATTTACAGTAAATCTTTCACCCTGTCCTTGTTTCAGCTTAAGAAATGCTTTCAGTTCTGTTGTTCGTTACATTTTTTCACTTTTGTTTTCAACAGGTGTGGTGGAGCCGGTCAAACCAGGTAAAACCTTTACTGTCAGTCTATATTGCTATTTTAAGATGATGTCAGGGTTTCATATGTCTGCAGCCTCTTAGTAACTGTCCTTTTAAGAAAATATCAGGATTGTTTTCATTGCCAAGTCAGTTCAGTCAAAGTAAAGAGAGCAGTATTTTAATTTTTGAATCCTATTTGTCGGACATCGTCAGGGGAACCCATGTGAATTAGAAATCCTTAATCTGACCTCTATGTTTGGCAAAGTCTGATCGGTAACTTGCAGTGGAATTTTTACAAGTAACAGACACGGTAGATTCACACAGGATTAAGGATTTCACTTTTATTATTGTGCACACTATGTAAATAAATTGATTGAATGACCTAAGTCTCTATTTCTACTCCAAGACCTGCACTCCTCCAGGACCCTGAGGCATACAGGTAAGGAGAGAAGCCAAAATGGGAAATGCAGTATCTACCACTGGGAAATAGTTAGTGCCAAATGCCAATAAGATTAAGTTTACTACTGAAGAAAACACACAGACTTATTTAGTGACGAGTTGAGACATGCTTGAAAAGTAAAGCAAATTTCATGAAGTAAATTAAAAGAAACTGGAAATGGCAGCTGAGAGGAGATAGGACCTCTCAAACTGGGACAAAATATGCTGTCAATGTGTTTCACAGCTGGATGATTTCAATGAAAGTCGAAAACGATGGTCAAAGGCTACTAACTGGAGAAACTACACTACAAGTGTAGGGGTGCCACCATACACTCACCACCACATGTGCTTTACTGCTCCACTGCCAAAAGCAGCAAAGCCAAACAAGCTATGAAATGCTTAAAAGAATGTGCATGAACGTGACAGGCAGCTGAAGTGTGTCGAATGCACCTGGGAAGCTATTCTGTGGCCATATTCTCGTCCATATTAATCCATATATACACTAGATCTCACCCTGTCCTTGTTTCACCTCAAGAAATGCTTTCAGTTCTGTTGTTCATTACATTTCTTCACTATTGTTTTCAATAGGTGTGGTGGAGCCGATCACACCAGAATTGTTGTTGCCATGCCAAGCTTGATTCTGTGTGAGGCTGGAATGCTGCGCGTCAGGTTTACAAGGTGGGCACCAGTGCGTGTTTGAAGTATTAATATACTGAGAGAGTTAAGAGATGCTACGTTCTCACAGACTCATTCACTGACTGGGCAGACGTGATATATTACGTGCTTCATATATAAAACAGAATTAGAGTGAACGAATCCCATGCACCAAGTGCTTCACATCCAACCTTGTTTCCAAAAATGTTGGGATAATGTAAAATGTAAGCAGAAACAGAATGTGATAATTAGCAAAACAGCCTGTTAGTGAGTGGAACAGCTAAAATATTGTTCTATCTATCTATCTATCTGAATCAAGGCAGTGCAACATCAGGTTCACACACTCCTGTCCCAGAGCTCATGTCAATAGCGCCAGATCCTCTGGAGATTCCTGATCTGGGTGACCACCATCCACAGGCCCAAACTGCACTCCCACCAGAAAGCATCCAACCAGCCAATGGCTCACCAGGTCAGTCCCAAAGAAACTGATCGATGGGAGAAAAGCAGTCTAAATATATATCAGGTTTAACAGTCCTTTCGAAGGTTCCCGTGTTGGAAGATAAAGTGATACCAGCTGTATTTGTAAATGACTGAAAACCTGACTAAAACCTGGCTGTGTAATGAAGACTATGTTAGCCATCCAGGAGTGTAGTACACTATAACAAACACAACTGGCTGTAGTGTTTTCCAGGTTTGGTGTTAAAGACTAAGAACAAGGCTTTTTGAATGAATTATTATAAAAAAAAAACAAAAAAAAAACTGTGCTGTTTTTGACCTCATCAATCACTCTTTCTGGTGGTTCTACTCTACAGTTATTTTATTATTTATGAGCACTGTGTTGTCATGTGAAGCTGAAACTTGGTGTAACTTTGTGGGAAACTCCCCTGCTAAGAGAACACACTCTGCCTATGATGCAGGCACACCCTTTTTAACCAATAAGAAGCTTTTGTCAGTTGACCATATAAGGAATATAACATCTTTCCTGATTCCAGGAATCAGAAACTTAACTCCTGTGGAAAAAAGGAGAAGGAAAAGATTCATGCTGTGTGGACAGATGAGACTGAGCGCATTCGTTTGGTCCATTTTTGGACTTTGCTTTTTCTAATTTTGGTGAATACAACCAAGTCTACTTAATGAGCGAACAGGACAAAGTGGCAAATTTAAATTCCTACCAACAAGAAAAATGTGCAACTTCAAAAACCCTGTCAAACAAAACAGTGAAGCAAAAAAATCAGACTGCTGGAGTTAATATAAATTCTTAGAGGTGATCTGTGGATGGATTTTCCTTCAATAACATTTGGGAACAACACAGTGTATCGTGAGAAGAATCCAAGCTCAAAAGTCCTCCTAATGATTACTCAGAGCCGAATGGAGCAGACTGATTCTTCTTCCTGCTTTTCAAGTTATTTGTAAGTGGAACAAACTTGATTAATGCTGTACTCCTTTACACGATGCAAACAGACTCAAACATGTTTAACTTTCCTGCTCCTCCATTCATTTACAACACATAATGAATTAGAATCGCTGTCTAAATTTGCAAATGAATGTGTGAACCGCACTGAACAAAATGATATCCAACCAAATTGTATTTCTTAATTCCTTCTTTTCTGTCTCTTGAAAACCTGCTAAATCAGTGGGAACCACGTTTCCTTTCCCTTCTCTTTCAGTCTGTGCTCCAGTGATGAAGCAGCTAGTCAATTAATCAAACTGTGGACTCACAGAAGAGCTTGACATTTCCAATCAAGCCGAAGTGCCAAACATTTGTTGGTTTCTGCATTTCAGATGTTAGGATTTGTGGATTTTTACTGTTAGCACGCATTGTTAGACGTCACCCTGGGCTTTTCATGATGGTGATTGGCCAAAATATTCATTTAAAAAATAAATAAATAAATAAAAATCAATAATTAGTGATTGAAGTTTGTCCCCTGCTGGCTCTGTCTGTTTGCCCTCTGCTGATTTTTTTTCTTTGTTGTTGTTGTTGTTGTTGTTGAACTCTGAGCTGCTCTGTCATTGAGTAACCACCAATTTTTGTCCAATCCCGCAGCCCGCTCTGTGGCGGCTATGTCCCTCGCTGACGACGCGTCATCCCAACACAGTTCTGACCAGTCGGACACAAGGACTGAACACTCGGATGAAGATGTGGGAGAAAAAGCCCCTAAACGCAGTACCGGCGTCAAGGCTACCAAGAAACCTGCTGCTGCTAAGACAGAGGTAGGACCGGTGGTTTTCAGTGCTGTGCATTGTGCCGACAAGAGTGTAACAAACTATTTGAATGAGAAATCCTCTTATCAATAGAGTCGACTGTAAAATACAATATTTCAGAGGTGTTTTTGAAAAAGATAATCACTGATGTAACATCACAGCTAAGCTGAGCTCGCGTTGGTGTGTTCTGGAACACGTCATGAAACTGTTGATTTCACACTTGACAATAAGTCTTCTTAAAATATACATCGCAGTATTTTTGGGCCAAATGGCAACATTCAACATTTATCAATACTTATTGGATCTATTTAGTCCTACAATGCCCGCAATGCAGCTCAAGAGCACCTTTGATTCTGCTGAGTATTTGGAGCTGAAGGGTTACACTTCGGCCCGACGGTACGAGTAGTCGCTCCATTTCCCATTCACTCCTGTGGAAGTACGAACGATGGACAACGTTGAAGCGTAAACTGACCTTGTGTGTAAAACCGGCGCCCCTTTTAAATTTTAAAATTACTCTTTACTTTCTCCTCCCTCCCGTTGCTCTGCTCCCTCTGCAAGACTCAAGCCAAGACGGTCAAGAAACCAACGAAGAAAAAGACCACGACTAACAACGCAGAGACGCCGCCATGAGGCCTGCTGTCCACATCCACCGGCCTACACTCGCTCCACCCACAGCCTGCAGTCCTCTGTTTGGTCTCCACACATATACACTGTATATATCAAGCACTGAAATTGTGTCACACTTGCTGGTTTTTAGAGCCAAGTGCAGGTTCGGTTTTTAGCTGTATGTGGCCTCCTTTAGGTTGGGAACAGTCGCTGGGTTGTTGCCTCAGTTTTTAATTTCTGTGAGCTGTGAACAGAAGTGCTCCTTTTTCTTTAACCCTCTGACACATATGTACAGTAGGTCCTCACAGTAGAGAGAGAACACGTTAGTGAGAACACCAGCTGACCATGTGCAGTTTTCCCGTCTCCTCGGCCTTCCTGATTGGTGTTCTGCTGCCGACTTTGTGACAGTCTTGATCCAGGCTGTTTCTGGTTGAAGTATCTCTCGTGAAAACTCACATTTGTCACTCCTTCGGGTCCCCTGTGTGTCCTCTGTGCTACTCCTACGTGGTTCCAGTTGGAAAACTTCACCCTCTTGATGCGTGCAGGCCTCAAGTTTGGGTCCTCATCTGCATCTGGCCATGATGGTGGACATCCTCAGACGCTGTCATGTCTGGAGCTCGAACAGTTGGCTTTTTTTACTAAGCAGTAAGAAGGTGATTGAGATCAACTGTAAGGCCTGCATTGGCTGATAGTCGGAAACATCCTTGTTGCTGTTCCCACTTGTGTCGTTCAGCCGCCACCATTTCCTCATGTAAGTCAAATTTTACAGGATTATTTGGGATCAAAGCTGCTTTGGGCCTGTATTTTACATTAATTTGAACCTTTTTGACTGTATTTTAGGCCTCACAGCTTGTGGAAGGCTTTAAAGTTTAGCTTCCCCTCACTAAGCCTGTATACCTCTGAGTGAGTCTGGCTCTGCTAAGTTCAGGTCTCGCTTATGGCAACTTTCTTCCTCGCTCCTTTTGATGTGTCTTTCAACTCATGTGCGGTACAGGTGCTGGTGGAGTAGTTTGTTTAGTGTTGGCTTAGTTATCCTTCATCCGGACATCGCTCTCTCTTAGGTTATGTTCATCTACGATCATTTATGAATTCCGCTTCTGTTTGACCCCGTTCTTTTGGTCATGTGATATAAGTAGTAAGTATGATGAGTTGTGCATATCCAGGCCTCTTAAGCTAATGCTGTAACTGAGCTATCTCCCAATAAATACAGTAGTCACAGAAGAGCTGCAGGTGTTTTTGTGAGGTAGCATATCTGCTTCCACCACGGTGGTGATGTCTGTATGTTGCTTGTGTTCAACATTAGAAAGTCACAGAGTAGCTCTGCACTCTCTCACTCCTTTTACCCGGCTGTGTGGTCGCCTCTTTATAATATTTCTACTCCTTAGAAGCCAGGACAAAGCGAAAGCAATATGGAAATAATTAAACCAAAACCAACATCAAGAGAGCGTGAGGAATTATTTTCTCATCCCCGTGCTGTCGTTTCACATGTGGAGGGAGCGTCGGACCAGGCTGTGGGTGTTTCCAAACGCTGGACGTCGGTTCTGGGATGGCTCCTCTGGTTGTCAGCCACTGCGCTGTGGCTGGTTTTCTTCTGTAACGAGAGATTTAAAAGCATGAGACTCCTCCCGTGCTCATTACTGCTGTCTGCAGTGTGATGCTAGGATGAACCAGTAGGGGGAGTCAAAGCCCACCTCAACTGTTGGTAAAGTTAAACAATATGTGAACAGGATGTAAATAGTAACCTTGACTGTGTATATATAGTATGAGCTTGCTTGCCTTATTCATTCTCTGGGCTTAAATCCATTTTGTTTGTTTTTTTATTTGTGTTTTTTTCTTAATTCTTAGTCTTGATGACATGTTCTGAGGCCTGAAGAAGCTCAGACTTCACCAGTGTGGGCGTCTGGTACTTTTTTTTATTTTTAACATGTGTACATTTCTTTCTCTGTCTTCCTGACATTTTAACTCCACTCCATCACAAACTAGACTATCGTCAGACTGATTATTAAATATTTTAGGGCCAAAAGTTGAAATCCAGCCTTTTTTTTCTTCTTCCTTTTTCTTCTTAATTTCATGTTTGCACTGAATACAGAGAGGACGGCACATAATTAAAAGACGTTTGGTCTTCTCAAGATACAACCCTGCATTTTTATCTTGTGTTGATGCGAGTTTTGGATATTTATTGCTTATTTTCCTCTGTTTTAAGTCAGTATTGTATACAGGGATGTTCATTTGTATATTGTTTGTGCCAATTCTCAAAGCTCCATGTCACAAAGGATTACAGTCTGTGTGCTGGGACAGTGGTATCTAACAAGATCATGTATCAGTAATAAAACTACTAATAAAGGAAATTAAATCAGTGTCTTACTGTTGTGCACTGGAAACTAAATGTGTCTGTTACATCCCTTTGTGGCCAACATCCACCTCACTAAGTTATTCCGTGACGAAAAAAGGAAACATATATAAAGCAGTAGGACGTTTGTAAAGTGATGCAGCTTGATTTTACACAGCTGTCTCAGTTGTCTCTTAGTTAGTTTCGGGTTTTTCTTTTGTCGTGGTTACAGGTTGTTTTTACAATGTCAACAAAAGTAGAAGGGAAAAGAATAGAAATCAAATAACTGAATAAAACCAAGTAGAAAGAAAAAAGAAAACATCAAAACACAGAGGGTGTCACTCACCTCCAGACTAGCATATCTAACAGAAACTCAACCCACGTGCAGAATACAGAGGGTAACCTGCCCTGCAAAAGCTCAGCTGTCAAAACAAGAACTAAAGCAGAACAGAAAAATTTCACTTGGCAAGATTTTTAAAACTAGTAAAAATATCTCGTCTCAAAGAAGCCACAGTTGTCTTAAAAGTGGTGCAGCCAGACCAAAAATAAGTACATTTGTCAGGATACAGAGAAATTCTGACTTTGACAAAGCATTTTTGTTTCTCGTGTCAATCAAACTGCTTTATAATTCTGGAAATTCTACTTTCAAGCATTAAGTTACTCACAAGCAGTAATACAATCTCTGTAAGACCGTCTTATTGAGATGATTAAGAACAAAAAGCTCGAAATAAGTGAAATGCTCTAACACAAAAACTGCTCGGTAAGAAGGTATGGCTCATCTTTAACAAACATATTGATTGATTTATATTTCACCTTTTACAGTGTATTTCCTTTTACCGGGTCTTTCAGGGGGAAACTAAGGGACAGTTTTAACTCACTAATGAAAATAGCCTGACTCTACGTGCAGACTATCAGCAAACACAACAGACCGGACTGGCACGGATTGGACGGCTGAACAGCAGGTCCTGGAGAAACAGCCCAATCACAGCAGAGGATGTAGTTGAAGGTGGCCCAGATACTGAATCCACGGACCAGCTGAAGGTGCAGATGTAGCTGAGGGTGGATCTGATGCTTACAACATGTTCCTTATCTGCAGCAGAGAGGTAAAACTGGCGGACAGCAGGATCTGGGTGCCAACTCTGGAGGCTCATGCTGTCTCTTGTTGTCTTTTATTGACCCGTTTATATCCACACATGTCTACAGAACACCAGAGAGCTTTGATGGTTGAACCACAGGCTAACCCATGATGATGATGAGGGAACAAAGCACACAGAGCATCAAATTTAATGGGGTTTTTTTTGACAAAAAAGTCGCAACATTAATTCGAAAAATGTTCTTGTTGTGAGAAAACATGTCTTCACAACTAATTATATATTAGGAGGACCAGAAACATTTTTTGTTATTACAAAAAATAGTTAATTTGATAGTCCATTAATAATATATTTTGTATTATATTGCCACAACAACAACAACAATAATAATAATTATAAATATAATACATTATACTTACATAGGACTTTTCAGAAGGACAGCATTAACACAGTGCTACATTTCATGATGCTGGAGTTAAACAGTCTGACAGATGCAGGAATGAAGGACCTGCGGTAGCATTCTTTCTTACAGGCTGGATGCAGCAGTCTGTTACTGAAGGAGCTGCTTCAGCCTCCCACCATCTCATGCAGGGGGTGGGATGGGTTCTCCATGATCAATGTCATCTTAGCTAACATCCTCCTCTCACCCACCTCCTCGATGGTGTCCAGAGGGCAGTCCAAGACGGAGCCGGCTTGCCTTACCAGTTTGTTAAGTCTTTTTCTGTCCCTCTCAGAGCTCCCACAGCCCCAGCAGACCACTGCATAGAAAACTGCAGTGCCACCACAGAGCCATAAAATGTTTTTAACAGTGTCCTGCATACTCCAAAGGACCTCGGTCTTCTTAGCAGGTGTAGACAACTTTGGCCCCTCCTGTACAGGGCATCTGTGTTATTTGTCCAGTCCAGTTTGTTGTTGAGGTGAACACCTGGCAATTCTTAACATACAACTAAGTATATAAACATAGAATTGCAGCAATTCTGAAAATATAACTAAGTATGTAAAATATATAAAATATAACTAAGTATGTAAAATATATAAAATATAACTAAGTGTATAAACAAATATTAACATCAGTTCTAAAAGAGAGAGAGAGAGACAGAGCTATAAAATATGTACCAGAAAAAATTTGTGGAAGTTGCAGATGATAAATAAATGTAAACAGACAGTATGTGCAATATTGCAGTGTTAAGATTAGGGAATCAAGTAATTTTAGTAGGACCCAAGAGGCAGACAAATCAGCAGCGGAAACACAGGGAGCCATTTAACACAAATGGTTTATTTACAGTAACAAAAAACAACAAAAAACAATATGAGTACAAACGTGACCCAACAAAACACAATCTCAGAAAACACGAAACAGCCCTGAAACAAAAACCTCAACTACACTGTGGCAAGTGGGTAGTACAAACACACAACTATGGCAATAAAACAAAAGCTAGGAAACCCCACTGTGGCTAGAAACTAAACCGAGGTGGCTGAAACCCCAACGAGATCTCGAAGGGAGAGAGGTTGATAGCCGAGGTGGTCAGGGCGTTGTGCGCATACTTGATCCATAGGAGGTGCTCCATCCAATCAGAGGGATTTTGGGGTGCCACACACCATAATGTGGCTTCCACCAAAACTTCCTCCTGAGGAAAGACAGTGTTTGGGCCGTGCCAGGATGGCAGGATAGTCTAGATGAATGCCCCCACGGCAGCACCTGGGAGTGTACTCCAACGGGGATGAACAGCGAGTGGGGAGGGCCGCCACTGGGGTCCGGCTCTGTGCACAGGGTGTTGCAGACTACTACCTCCACATCCCAGGAATCTGCAGCCACCACACGGGTCGTGGGCAGAATGGTCACAGGTTCCTCCTCTGCCTCAACCTCCGACTGCATGAACTTCCGGGACAATGTATCGGGTTTAGTGGTGTGGGACCTGGGTCTGAAAGTCAGAGTAAAGTTGAACCGACTGAGAAACATGCCCCATTTGCCTTGGTGGGGAGTAAGTTATTTGGCCGATTGAATATACACCAAAGAAAACCGCTGAAGCTGCTTGCGGTTGGTAGGAGTGGGTCACTCGGATCAGCCTTGATCTGCCCGCTTTCGATTATGTAATCTAAGAAGGAAACAGATGACTGGTGGAATGCACACTTCTCAGCCTTGATAAACAGTCTGTTCTTGAGCAACCTTTGGAGTACAAGGCGCACATGTTGGATGTGTTCATCCTGGTTGCGGGAATAAATCAAAATGTCATCCAGATGGGGCGCCCCTATAGTTCAGTTGGTAGGGTGTGTGCCCCATGTATTGAGGCTGTCAGTCCTCTGCAGTTCGACTCCCATGTGGCTCATGTGCTGCGTCCCCTCTCTCTCTGCACCCTTTCCTGTCATTCCTTCAGCTGTATCTCTATCATAAAGGCTACCCCCCCCCCCCCCCCAAAAAAAAGTCATCCAAATACACAGACACAAAACGGTCCAGACAATCCCTTAACACGTCATTACGATACGATACGATACGATACGATACGATACGATACGATACGATACGATACGATACACTTTATTGTCCCCATGGGGAAATTTGTTTTGGACTCGTATGCTGCGCACAACATGCCTCCACAGTGTGATAAAACAAACAACATAATGAATTGCACATAGTCAACATTGCACATTACAAGATATTGCACATACAAATACATAACACATATTGCACATTGCACATAGTGCACATACTCTGTGGTAAAAACCCATGGAAATATTGCACAATCCCTGCAGCCTCAAACAGCACTATTTAGAAGTTTAATGGAGGTAGGAACAAATGAATTTTTAAATTGGTTAAGTTTACAGTGGGGAACTCTGTAACGTCTGCCAGAGGGCAAGAGCTCATAACCAGGGCCTAAAGGCATCACTACATCACTACACATGCCCTGTCTTCCATTCATCCCCTTGGCGAATACGCACCAGATGGTAAGCATTTCTCAAGTCTAATTTTGAGAAGAGTGTCGCCCCCTGGAGGGGCTTGAACGCGGCCGAAAGCAGTGGCAAGGGGAATTTCTTTTTCATGGTTATGTTGTTCAACCCATGGAAATCAATGCATGGAGGGAGCAATTTATCCTTCTTCTCCACAAACAAAAAACCTGCTCCGAGTGGAGAGGAAGAGGGCCAGATGATGCCTGCAGCCAAAGACCCACCTACGTACGTCTCCATAGCCTCCCGCTCAGGCTTCGACAGGTTGTACATGCAACTGGAGGCTAGCGGAGCTCCCAGCAGGAGGTCTATGGAGCAGTCATAAGGCCTGTGGGGAGGCAAAGACAGGGCCCTATCCTTACTAAAGGCCACAGCTAAGTCATGATAGACTTTGGGAACTGACAAGAGATGTGGGGGGGTGGCTGCCTCTGGGGTCTCTGCTTTAGCCGTGGGAGGAATAGCCGAGCGCAGACAGGTGGCGAGACAAAACGTGCTCCAGCCCAGCATCTTACTGGCAGACCAATTTGTTAGTTCGGTTCTTTTGTTGGAAGCCCCAAAAATGGTCCGAAGCAATCTTCATTTCACAGTCAAAGTATTTATTGAGGTCACATATAAAGCAATACAGCACTGGTCTAAGAATAAGATATGATAAGATACGATAAGATAAGATAGACTTTATTTATCACACAATGGGGGGAAATTCACATGTTACAGCAGCAAAAAGACAGAGTGCAAGAAGTCAGAGGACAAGAAGACAAGAAAAATATTGCACAAGTGTTATATACCCTATGGTAATTTACAATATATACAATACGTACACACTTATTTACTTATACGTATTACTCATTTAAAATGAGACAGGTGAGACAGGGCCAGTGTAGCAGGTAGGTGATGCCGTCGTCCACCCTGATGCCAGGTCAATATGCGAACTGCAGCGGGTCCAGCACAGAGCTCTCCTGGGCGCGGAGGTGGCTGAGGACGATCCTCTCCATGGTCTTTATGAGGTAGGAAGTTAGGGCGACAGGTCTGTAGTGGCTTGGTTCCCTGGGATGGGCTGTTTTTTGGAATGCAGGAGGTCTTCCACAGGGCTGGGACTCTCTCCAGACTGAGGCTCAGGTTGAACATGCATAGAACCACCTGACTGAGCTGGTCCACTCACTCCCTGAGCACCTTGGAGCTGATGGCGTCTGGGCCTGTGGCTTTCCTGGCCTTTGTCTTCCTGAGCTCCCTCCTCACCTGGTCCATAGTGATGGAGAGGGGGGTGACTGTGGGGGGTAGTCCAGAGTAGAGCTGGGAATATTAGCCCGAATGTTGGGTCCCGGCGGGTTCGGGCGGGTTCGGGCATAATATTTATCATTTGAATCGGGTCCGGGTCCGGGTCCGGGTCGGGCTCGGGCTTTACGTTACTTGCGTGGTAAATTCGCGATCACGTGAGGCATTTCGATCTGCGCGATAGATGCAAAATGGATGTTGCATCAATATTAACAGAAGCCAAAACTACGTTCTTGTTCAGACATTTGTATATGCGCGCATTTGAAAATGTCGGGCTGCAAACGGGTGCGGGCTCTTCAAAGCTGTCAATCAAAACGGGCCGGGCAAGTTCTATCGGGCTCGGTCCGGTCCTTTCTTCTTACTGCTCTCTGCCACTTTCCGGTTCGCATGGACTAGGGTAAATCCATCTCAGGAAACAACAGAGTCCGGTGTGTCCTGGTTCAGCCTCATCTCCGAAAAACACCGTTTCCCATGATAATGGCCGGCAAACATGGTTTATATCTCTGTCTTCTCTCCCGGTGCTTGAGACCCCCTTTACAGCCTCTCCATTTCCTCCTTATCTCCGCTGGAAGCTCTGGTTTCTGGAAGCTGGACCCGTGCGTCGACAATAGAGCCATGGCTGAAAGGGTCTCCCAAGGCAGACTCAAAAAAGCCCAAAAAATAACAGAAAAAAGAGCACAAAAATCACAAACGTAGAACCCCTCTTTGTGCATATCCATAGGGTTTTTAGAAAACAGGAAAGGACACAAGAAAAACACTGAAGTGAGGAAAACAGAAGACAGAGCTGCTGCAACTTGCTGCCACTCACGCGGCGCCATCTTGGAAAATGTCAGAGTTCCCTCAGGATCTCAGCCAGAATGAGCACAGTCGTCAGACAAAAGTTCACATTTATCATGCTTACGTTGCACTCGTAAAAATAGAAAAATATATAATTATTAAAAAGAGTTTTGACTGTGACTGTGACCCTAACCCTAACTGTGATAAAAATTAAAATGTGAAAACTGAAATATAAAAGGAAAATACATAGCAATTTTAGTGTAGTTGTGTTTGGCAACCTATATGTGAGCAATTATGTGTAAGCTGTTCTTCATTGCATTAACAGGCAGCAAGCAATTCTTCATTGCACAAGCATATGGAAATAATAAAATGTGGAAACAATAAAAGAATCGAGCTAAAAATTCAATAGAAATGAAATAAATGGAACCCCTTTTTGTGTGAAAAATTAGTAAACTATTGTAATGATCAGGCCCTTTAAGGTTAATTTAATATGTCCAACTGGCAGGTGTGTGATGTCCACACACTATGGCTGTAACGGGCTAGTGGAGGACCCAATTGCAGTACCGGCCGATTTACAGGGAATACGGGGAAACGGACAACCGGAGCAACAATGTGCCGTACTGAGCAGAGAGCTGGCTCAGAGGGTGTTGGTGTAAAGAGAGGCTGGCCGTCGCTCCCAACTGGTTGCAGAACTCCCTCCAGAAAATGGAGGTGAACTGGGGGGCCCGGTCTGACACCACATCCCTGGGGGGACCATGTAGGCGGAGGACGTGGTGCAGCATCAGCTCAGCGGTCTCCTTGGCTACCTATATGTGAGCAATTATGTGTAAGCTGTTCTTCATTGCATTAACAGGCAGCAAGCAATTCTTCATTGCACAAGCATATGGAAATAATAAAATGTGGAAACAATAAAAGAATTGAGCTAAAAATTCCATAGAAATGAAATAAATGGAACCCCTTTTTGTGTGAAAAATTAGTAAACTATTGTAATGATCAGGCCCTTTAAGGTTAATTTAATATGTCCAACTGGCAGGTGTGTGATGTCCACACACTATGGCTGTAACGGGCTAGTGGAGGACCCAATTGCAGTACCGGCCGATTTACAGGGAATACGGGGAAACGGACAACCGGAGCAACAATGTGCCGTACTGAGCAGAGAGCTGGCTCAGAGGGTGTTAGTGTAAAGAGAGGCTGGCTGTCGCTCCCAACTGGTTGCAGAACTCCCTCCAGAAAATGGAGGTGAACTGGGGGGCCCGGTCTGACACCACATCCCTGGGGGGACCATGTAGGCGGAGGACGTGGTGCAGCATCAGCTCAGCGGTCTCCTTGGCTGAAGGGAGCTTGGCCAAGGGGACAAAGTGCGCCGTCTTGCTGAACCTGTCCACCACCGTCAGCACTACTGTGTTGCCACTGGAGGGGGGCAATCCGGTGACAAAGTCCAAAGAGATGTGGGACCAGGGTCAATGGGGAACGGGGAGAGGACGGAGGTGGCCAGCAGGTGCCTGATGTGAAGGTTTGCTCTGATTGCAGACAGCGCATGCCCGGACGTACTGACGAGTGTCCTCCTCGAGTGTAGGCCACCAAAAATCTCAGATGGACCACCTCACATGTCCTGTGAGCTCCTGGGTGGCAAGACAAATTTGAGGCGTGGCCCCACTGGAGTACATCCGGCCTCAGCACGGGGGGAACGCACAGGAGCCCTGGAGGGCAAGTACTAGAAGTAGGCGCAGGGGTGTAGTTTCTGGTCCTTGGAGTAGCGCTGGGACAGGACAGCCCCCACCCCTACATCCGAGGCATCCACCTCCACCACGAACTGGTGGTCAGGATCTGGCAGTTGCAGGATGGGTGCGTAGGTGAACCGATCTTTCAGAGACTGGAATGCCTTAGCTGCCTCTGGAGTCCACTGGAACCCCACCTTTACCGACATCAGGGCTGTCAGGGAAGCCGCCACGGAGCTGTAGTTCCTGATGAACCGGTGGTTGAAATTGGCAAAGCCCAGGAAGCGCTGTAACTCCTTACGAGAGGTGGGGACAGGCCAGGACGTCACAGCCGAGACTTTAGCAGGATCTGCAGGATCAGATTTAATCAGCGCAGTATATTGCAGGGAGAACGGAGCATACGTGACAACGGTGCGTCTTCCAGCGGTGGCGTCAGCGGCATCTGAAACTGACGTCGACGGGTATCTGAGCAAGCGTGAATGTTGCCACGGCCGTGGTCGGAAGGAATGACGAGGCAGATTAAGATAGCTTGACTGGTCAGCGCTGTCTTTCCCATTGTGCAGACCATGTTGCTCTAGGTTAGGGCGTGTACGGAGGGCTCAGAGCATGCGGCCTCTGGAGTGCTCTGACTGTTTATGTGGATTGTGTCGGATGGTGGAGCACATGATCGGGTTAGTATAGACGAGGGTGTAGAACGGGATGTTTTGAGTGAATTATCGGTACTCGCGCGCAGTTTCATCCAAATATCTCTCTGCCTGTTGTTGTGATTTTTCATTGCCTGGATACAGGGCAGTTTGTAACAGACCATTTTTAATCACGACTAACGGAGACATCACGGGGGATGTGGGTTGATTCTGGAGTGAATCTAATGATTCTGAGCTGACAGAGGATGCGGTTGGTGTCATGGACGTTGTTTTAGGGCGCGTACATTCGACTTGAGGCATCTGATGCTGCACAGCAACCAAAATAGCATGAGCCTCAGTGTAAGGCATTGACTGTTTTGGCAAGAGTGTGTCAACTTTTGATTCTGTGCACTGTGTGTCTTGAGTCAAGGTCACAGCTGGCAGATGATGTTTTAGTTGTGCAGAGTTTGATTTCTCCCATGAAACAGAGGCAATCTGTCAAAAATGCTTTTTTTTTGCTTCTCTCTCAGCCTTGCCTCTGTGCAGTATTTCTGCATCCTGCAATGTTGCTCTGGCCTGATCTCTGCTCCCTGTCGCCAATTTCAGAAACACACTGAACTTGCTCGGTTTTGGTGGAGCATTTTCACAGTGTCCAAACATACCCCTAATGTGCATTTCCTTCACCCAATTCACAGATCTATCCCTGCTCTTGTCCTTTTCCTCATGCGGGACTTCCACGTCCTAATGACGGAGCTTTTCTTCTAATAATCTCACTAGGACATTTATTCACTTTCCCTTGTGTGAGACTATGTGTTTTATACTTTACATGTGACCAACAGTTGTCCTTTTGAACATCAAATTATTTAGTTTTAGCAGTGGATCAGCCTGCAAGGCTAACTGCTGAGTGGTCTCTAGTAGAGAGCGGAATGTATGATTGTGGTGGCTTAGCCACTTATCCTGCTTGCACAAAGTAGTTTGCATTGCGGGATCCCCGTCTCCGAGCCAAGTATCGGCCGGGTCCATATTGGCCAGATTGTTCTGTTAAGATTAGCGAATCAAGTAATTTTAGTAGGACCCAAGAGGCAGACAAATCAGCAGTGGAAACACAGGGAGCCGTTTAACACAAACAATTTAAAATAAATAAATAAATAAATAAAATAACCAACACAAGTACAAAACGTGACCCAACAAAACACAGTCTCAGAAAACACGAAACAGCCCTTAAACAAAAACCTCAACTACACCGTGGCAAGCGGGTAGGACAAACACACAACTATGGTAAGAAAATAAAAGCTCGGAAACCCCACTATGCCTAGAAACTAAACAGAGACAGAGTACGCACACGGGCGAGTCGGGCGACTAGGAACAAGATAACTCTACTAGGATGACACGACTCAAGGAAAAGGCTGGAAAGTCTAGCATGAAGCTGGAATAATCCAGCAGCGAGACGTTTCCGCCACGCTGCTTAAATATGGAGAGAAATCAGTGGATACGTGTCAGGTGCACCGTCTGCCCTCCGAACCGCCAGGCCACACCTCCACTGCAGAAAAAGGAAAGAAACACACACAAAACACCCTACACAGAAAAACATACCAAATAACCACAACACACAGTATGACATGCAGTAGTGCAAATAATATCTAAACATTGAAATACTGTTTGTGAGGTTGGTAGAGATTAACTGTTTAAGCTACTATTGTACAGTGTGATGACTCATGGCAGGAATGACTTCCTGAAGCTGTTCCATCTTTTCTTGTCCTGACACTTCGCCCCAGCTCTGCATCCCATTCTTCTTATGATTTTCTTGGTGATCTCCTGCGCTGCTTCTTAGCGCTATCAGCTGTTCCTGTGTGTTCACAAATCAATTGTGTAACTGATAAAGCCGTAAAGGACTACTGTCCCCAAAAACTGATTTCAGTCTCTTTCTAAAACATTTAACAGCTGCAGTGTTGAAATCAGAGGTAATTTTTTCTCTGACGGGTGACACTGAGCTCTTCAAAACCATTTCATTCCAGGTCTTTCTCAGAATGTCAGAGATTCCATCTTGAAAATGGAATGAAGAAATAATTTTCTCCCCACTCCTCAAATGCTCATCAGTCAGACCAAATGAGTTGTCCACAAGTTTCTCAAGGTCACTGAGAGCAGATTTAATTCTTTCATTTAGTGATTGTCTATCTATGGGTGCAACAGACAAGAGGGTCCGGTAGATGCCTCGTTTGTGAACATTTTGTCTGAAGTCTTTACTGTGTAATCCGAAGGGGATTTCCTTGCATGTTTCAAGATATGAATAAAAAACACTGCTGGGATCTGAGATGTCAGAATATGTCAGATGTTTAAAAAAATCTGGACCAGTCAGTCCCCAACATGTTGTGAATATTACAACAGTAGAAAATCCATATTCACTGTTCCATTGATGGGATTTCTCTAACAGCTGATACATACAAGGGACATGTTTTCCTCTCTTCAGACATGGACTGTTCTGTGTATAAATCAACACTGTTTGCACTTTGACTTGATTTTTCTGTAGAAATTCATCAAGTTGTTCAATTAAAAATTCCTCACTATGTTGGAAGGGAGGAGAAGCAGAGTTCTCATTCTTGTCGTTTCTATAACCTGGATAAATATCAGGAAAAGTCACACACTCACCATTTTCCATGTAAGCAATAGCAAAAGCATATTGTCTTCTCCTTCCTTCATTTTTCTCAAGATAATCATTGAGGTTAGACCGCATGTCTGGAGGCATTACATCAAAGTCTAATTTTTTTTCTGAGGAATTCATTATATTGTCAAAAAGTTCAGCTTTTTCCAAAGTTTCTTCCATCAGCTGAGTTCTTATTTTCGGATGGAAAGCCTGAAAGATTTGAAAGTTTTGAAAAACAGGTATGGAATTTGTTTGACTTACCTGTGGCGTGTCCACGGTGATTAAAAAAAAGATAAGGAACTTTTTTTTAAAAAGGTTTGATCCCTTGGCTTCAGGCTGACTTACCCTGTCACAAACACTTCGGTGAAAAGCCTGTGTGTTGGCTGTTCACTGCTTATATATCTTTCCCTTGGTGACTCATTTTGCACAATCTGTTGTTGCCATGCCCACTTTCACTACGTATACAGAAGCTGAAATGCTTGTTTTCAAGTTTACAGGATGGAGCAACAATGTGTTTATGTACCTCAGTATACCGATATACTTCATAGAAAACTGTTATTAATGAGTAAAAGAGAAAATTTCCCAGACTCGTTTACTGGTTGGGCAGAGACATGGTTAAAAAGTAAAGTGATTTTTATTCATCAGATTTCTGCTCTGCTCCTGCTTCTGCTCTTTTGGTTTCAGTGAAATAGGTGGAAACTCCCTAAGGACCAAATAAGCACATTCCGTTTCCGGTGTGGTCAGGTGCAGCAGCTGGATGCTCTTCCACGCCCATGATGTAGTCCTGTGAGCCAGAGTCACGTTTAATAAATTCATTCACATTATAGCCAAGTCGAGTCAGCTACAGTGTTTCGTTTCTGTAAATCTGTAATTATTAACTTGAAATGAGATAAACTCCTTTGAGGCTGGAATGCTGGGTGTTGGGTTTACAAGGTGGGCACTGGTGTATGTTTGAAATATTAATATACTGAGAGAGTTACGAGATAAGTAGTGCAGAGAATAATGCTATGTTCTCACACTCATTCACTGACTGGTCAGACATGTGATGTATTACGTGCTAAGCGCTTCACATCCAACCTTGTTTCCAAAAATGTTGGGATAATATGTAAAACGTAAGCGGAAACAGAACGTGATAGTTAGCAAAACAGCCTGTTAGTGAGTGGAACAGCTAAAATATTGTTCAACATCAGGTTCACACACTCCTGTCCCAGAGCTCACATCAACAGTGCCAGATCCTCTGGAGATTCCTGATCTGGGTGACCACCATCCACAGGCCCAATCACTCTTTCTGGTGGTTCTACACTGCCATTACTTTATTATTCATGAGCACTGTATTGTCTGGACATGTAAAGCTGAAACTTGATGTAACTTTGTGGGAAACTCCCCTGCTAAGAGAACACATTCTGATGCATGCACACCCTTTTTAACCAATAAGAAGCTTTTGTCAGTTGACCATATAAGGAATATAACGTCTTTCCTGCTTCCAGGAATCAGAAACTTAACTCCTGCAGTAAAAAAGGAGAAGGAAAAGATTCATGCTGTGAATGCAGATAAGACTGAGCGTATTCGTCCATCGTTATGATCTACTCACAGGTAGGAACCTTTTTCTTTTCTTTTCTTTTCTTTTCTTTTCTTTTCTTTTTTTGATTTCTTCATCCTGGTAACCAAGGCTTCTTCAACAGTGCTCAGTAAGGCCCCTCATTTTCTAATACTACTAGTAAAACTACTCTAATTCTACTTTGGACTAGTGTTAGAGTTGACAGGAGTTTCAGGTCAAGAGGAAAGCCTACAACAAGGGGTTTGCCTCCTTCTGTGCTTTGTTTCTCTGCCTGGTACTGATCTGCCTGCTAACTTTGACAGCTAAGCTGATAGGCAGGAAGTGGTGTTATAGTCTTCACGACTCGGCTCATAAGCGTTTGATTTTCCAACAGATCTGATATTTTTCTGGTATCTGCTATCAGTGTTTATTTTATTTTATTCTACTGATTTTTGTTTATTGATTTTTGACATTTTGTTGTTTTGTCAGTCAGGTGCTCACTCAGGTGTAACTCGATTTGAGTTGAGTAGTTGAGAGATCATTAATTTACATATACCAAACCTCTCTACAAAATAGCCAAATACATTTGGTAGGAATATACACCATGTTACAAATTATCATGCAAATGATATTTTTCTCAGATTTTCCTAAATAGTCAATGCAAATGACAGTCAGTATAATTTTCAAGTCATCAACCAAGTCTCCCAATGATAATAGTATATTTTTTTTTAAATAAAAAACTCAAAATGCAATGTTCCAAATTATTATGCACGACAGAGTTTCAAAATATTTTTTAGGTTGTAAAGAACTAAAAATAGTGATTTGTTGAATTTGCAGCATTAGGAGGTCATATTTACTGAAATAAAAATAAGTAAATAAATAAATAAAAATAGGACCCCTTCTTTGATATCACCTTCACAATTCTTGCATCCATTGAACTTGTGAGTTTTTGGAGAGTTTCTGCTTGAATTTCTTTGCAGGATGTCAGAATAGCCTCCCAGAGCTACTGTTTTGATGTGAACTGCCTCCCACCCTCATAGATCTTTTGCTTGAGGATGCTCCAAAGGTTCTCAATAGGTTTGAGGTCAGGGAAGTTGGGGGCCACACCATGAGTTTCTCTCCTTTTATGCCCATAGCAGCCAACGACACAGAGGTATTCTTTGCAGCATGAGATGGTGCATTGTCATGAATGAAGATGATTTTGATACGGAAGGCATAGTTCTTCTTTTTGTACCACGGAAGAAAGTGGTCAGTCAGAAACTCTACATACTTTGCAGAGGTCATTTTCACACCTTCAGGGACCCTAAAGGGGCCTACCAGCTCTCTCCCCATGATTCTGGCCCAAAACATGACTTCGCCACTTATTTGTTTAAATCTACATCATTGGGTTCACTCCCTTTTTTTTGCTGGGCCACAAATTAGGTTATTATTAGGTTTTTATTTTTCACTCCTCCTGTTTAGTTTTGATTTAATTGACACCAACAGACTGAACAAACTGATCAGGTAGGCCAGCTCCGTTATTGGCCGCAAATTAGACACCTATGAGGAGGTGGTGGAAAGGAGGACGCTGGACAGACTGTGATCCATCATGGATAACCATGAAGTATGAAAAGGTGAACTCGTTGCTGGTGAACCGTGGGCATCAGTTTAGGGCAATGCTTCCTTTGGACAGTCAGTCAGCCTCCCTGGTGTCCTGTTGGCTACTGGAGACTGGTTCCAACACAGCAAATAAATGACTTTTATTTCACGTACCAGTATCAGAAAAGGAGGCAAAGGAATAATCAAACATTTGACACACTGAGCAAGAGAGAGCAGGAGAGTGAGAGAAGCCATTGCTAACCTCTAGCAGTTAGCTAGCTAGCAGAACAGACATGCATGTAAACAACAGTGGGATTAGTGAGAAGGTCTCTAATATCTTGATATAATACAGTCACAGTAAAAAACAACAACAAAGCAAAATAAAACAACAAAAACTGTAATATTCATTTTAGATCATATAGCCTCCCTTTATTTACAGTGTTGCTGTACCTCTCAGACCTTCAGATTATCTTCTATGCCTCAGACTGTGGCCTTCAGTAAGCAGTGCCTGCGGGTAGTGGAGTCCCCTGTTATTAGTGTGTGCATTGTCTGAGGCAGCAAGGCTGTGCTCGTTCTATTGTTGGGAGAGGGCAAACACCATGAGTGCATTCTGCTTGTATTCCTTTCCTGAGCAAGAACAGAGAAGGCTGCACCTCAAGAGGCTGAGAGACTGATAAACTGCAAAAAGAAAAAAAAAGTTTTTGAATACTTCATGTTAGATTTGTGTAGAGATTGTTTGTGCTGTTTTGGAACTACAACGTTCACTATTAGCAGGAGCATTTGATACTGGGCTGTTTTAGTATAATTAAACAAAGAAACTGCTGTTTTTGACCTCATCAATCACTCTTTCTGGTGGTTCTAGACTGCAATTATTTTATTATTTGTGAGCACTGTATTGTCTGGACATGTAAAGCTGAAACTTGGTGTAACTTTGTCGGAAACTCTGCCTATGATGCATGCACACCCTTTTTAACCAATAAGAAGCTTTTGTCAGTTGACCATATAAGGAATATAACGTCTTTCCTGCTTCCAGGAATCAGAAACTTAACTCCCGCTATAAAAAGGAGAAGGAAAAGATTCATGCTGTGAAGACAGATGAGACTGAGCGCATTCGTTTGGTCCATTTTTTGACTTCGTTTTTTCCAATTGTACTGAAGACAGGTAGGAACCGTTTTCTTTGGTGAAAAACTTCAGCTTGTTTTTGAAAAGTTTCTTCCATTGGCTGAATTCTTATTTTTGGATGGAAACCCTGTCTTAGACTGACAGCACTGGAATCAAAAGGGCTGTATCTTGGTAAAAAAAAAAAAAAACCTGCATCCTGCCAGGGCAAAAAAGAAATTTGGTCAAATCTAATTGAAAACACGGGACGCGGGTCATGAGAATGGGCCAAAACATATAGGTTGTATTCTGTTTTGCAGTTATCATATATTCATTGTAGCCATGAAGTGCTTCAGAGTTGACAGCATCTGCCATGTGATGCATGTAATACATTTGGAGTATTTTTGTTACTTAACTGGACGTTTTCCACAAAACTTCCAACTATTTTTTCACATTTAAAGACTTTCTCCTCGGTGCCAAAATGATGATCCTGCTGTTGTTGGTCCTCTTCCCTGAATGATGGAAAAGAAGGAATACACTTGATTGAATTCACCGAACAAAATCATACGCTGAACATTACATCATTTAGCAGTTGGGCTGGAAGATTCCCCACAGCCAGCAGACTGTCAATGACAAACTCAACTCTATGGTCCCCTCCTTAGTTATTTCCACTTGTTTGTTGTCTTTAACTCAATGTACCATGAATAGTTTTGAATATCAAACTCAACTTTTTAAGTTTTCCAATTGTGAACTTAAAAAAATGGACCTATAGGTCCTTTTTCTGCTCTGTGTCTTCTGGAAGTTTTGGTGAAATAGGCGGAAGTTCCTTTAGGACCAAATAAGCACATTCTTCCGCCTGGTGTGGTCAGGTGCAGCAGCTGCATGCTTTTCTGCCCCATGATGTAGTCCTGTGAGTCAGATTCACATTTGATAAATTAATTCACATTATAACCAAGTCAAGTCAAAACTGTGCTGTTTTTGACCTCATCAATCACTCTTTCTGGTGGTTCTAGACTGCAATTATTTTTTTAATCGTGAGCGCTGTGTTGTCTGGACATGTAAAGCTGAAACTTGATGTAACTTTGTGGGAAACTCCCCTGCTAAGAGAACACACTCTACCTATGACGCATGCACACCCTTTTTAACCAATAAGAAGCTTTTGTCAGTTGACCATATAAGGAATATGACATCTTTCCTGCTTCTAGAAACTTTCAGAAACTCAACTCTCGCTATAAAAAGGAGAAGGAAAAGATTCATGCTGTGAAGACAGATGAGACTGAGCGCATTCGTTTGGTCCATTTTTGGACTTCGTTTTTTCTAATTTTGGTGAATAAAACCAAGTCCATTGTTTTGATCTGCTGACAGGCAGGAAACTTTTTTCTTTTCTTTTCTTGATTTCTTCATCCTGTTAACCAAGGCTTCTTCAACAGTTCTCAGTAAGGCCCCTTGTTTTCTAACAATTTTCTGAAAGGCAAGAAATTCTGATCTTTGTATGTCTCTTTTGGGACATTCTTCTAAGCACTTTTCATACAGGAATTTTGTATGGAAAAAAAGTGTTTTACAGCAAATAAATCACATGCACCCAGTGAATGCTTTACAAAGAAAAGGCAAAATGGACATAAAAACATGGATTAAAAATGAATGTAAAATACGATGGAGAATAAAACCCACTTGATAATGAAACCAAAAGTAAGAAAGAAAAAAAATGTGTAACATGAGATGTAAAATATAACTATGGAATAAATTAATAAAATATAGGTAAAAAGTCATCGCTAGTTAAAGGCTAAAGTGAAGACGTAAGTTTTTAGTTTTATTTTCAAGATATTCAGCGAGCTGCTTCCCTGATATCTGTAGGTAGTATGTTCCAGAGGTTTGGGGCTTAATGGACAAAGACTGCACCCTTGATTTTATTTCAACTGTTGCTGGAAACATCCAATAAACCAGCAGCAGATGGTTGCAGTGTTCTTGAAGGCAGGGTGAACAGGGTAGTTAGCGATGTAGTTGATTGTTACAGGAAGTCAGTGCAGAGCAGCTGAAACTGGACTAATGTGCTCTCTGCTGTTGGGTCTGGTTAACGGCCGGGCTGCAGAGTTTTGAATGAGCTGAAGCGTTTTTTGTTTTTTTTTCAGGAGACGAGTAAATAATGCGTTACAGTAATTGAGCTGGTTTTAAATAAAGACATAAATATGATTTTCAGCATTTTTTTTGATCTATGAATTATTGGTGGAAAAATGTTTTCGTCACCTTGTTCATGTGGGACTTGATGCTTAGATCTGGATCTCGGATAAGACCAAGACTTGTAACCTCAGATTTAATCAGGGAGTTAATTCCCCCACATAAACAGCATTTTCCTTTTGTTGAGGACAGAGTAGTAGGATTTCACTTTTGTCCTCATTTCAAGAAATTATTGCTCATCCATTTATTTACTGCCAAAGGACAGTTAGTAATGGAGTCTATAGCTGCAGCATCATTTGTGATGTACAGTTGTGTGTCATTTGCATGATGATGGGAACACTCATTGTGCTTCTAATGATGTCACGAAGCAGTAGGGAGAACAGTGATGGACCGAGGCAGCTCCTTTGCGCAACCCCAAATGAGATGTCATGTTTCTCAGACACATGATGTCGGAGACTGATGTAAAACTTTTTGCCTTTGATGTAAGTTTTAAAGCAGTCTAAGTTCTAAGAGGACAAGAATTGAGACCGTATTTTCATCAGAATGTCATCTGAAGTCACTGAATAATGAGTCAAAGCAGTTTCAAAGCTGTGGCTCTAAAGCCGGACTGAAATTCCTCCTCTTTAAGAAAGGAGCTAGTCTACACTGAAACTATCTTTGCTGGTATCTTACTGGTGAATGGAAGGTTGGATGTCGGCCTATGGTTGGTGAGTGCACTACTCTATAGGTTGAGTTTCTTTAGTAATGGTTTTACCACACCTGTTGTCAATGCATCTTGGAAGATTCCTGTTTGTAGAGATGTAGCTGGCTCTAACTGAGATTATTTTGTTATTGAAGAATGATGCCAGTTCTTCACAATTTGATTCAGAGAATTGCAGACAGGTGGGGGCGGTGTTGAGTAGAATAGGTAGAAAAGAGGGGAATAATAATATGGAGTTTCCAGCATCCTCTGTAATAATCTTAGGGGAGTAATCATTTCTTGCCAGAAGTACTGCTTTGTTATAGACAGTCATGGCTTCTTTGTAAGTCATGACTGAAAACGCTTCAGCTCATTCGAAACTCTGCAGCCCTGGCCTCGTCAGCCATGACTGATGAGGCCAGTTTTCCTCCATTTCCTTTCAGCTTCATCTCATTAACACTGCTGTTGTTTAACCATGGGGCGATTCTGTCAGTCAATCTTGTTTTAACCTTTAGTGGAGCAACAGTATTTAAGGCAGATTACATGGTATTGTTGAAATGTTCAACCATGTCATTTAAACATGTCATCGCCGTGCGACTCAAATGATCTCATAATATTATATAACCTTGCTTCAGCCTTGCCATCAAGGGATCTCTTTTGAACCAAAAATTCCCTTTTAGTCTTTGTTAAGGTTAGGTTGGCATCAAACAACACACGGCAATTGCCAGAAATAGGTAATTCTAATACTGAAACATTGTTAGTGTTTAACCCTGTTGTTGAGTCCAGAAGTGTAGAGTGTAGAGAAACCCCTCTCCAAAGAAGCACCTGATAAGGGTAGACACATGCAGTTTTATTACTTTTTCTGCTTCTCCAAAAAGAGCTCTTGTTTGTGGATGAATTTTTGAGAGGCCTGGTGCAACCTCTTGTACTGCCGTATAAGGAGCAGTCCCTTTAAAAACATCTCCCAACATCTGCAGCTGAAGCTGCAGTTGGCCTAAGTCAAATTCCATGGGGAGATGAAGAGACTTTGTGTTCAATGATGCCGATGGTTTTCCATTTACCATGTTGGGATAGTGAGGGCGGCACGGTGGCGCAGCAGGTAGTGCACCTTCACAGCAAGAAGGTTGCTGGTTCGATCCCCGGGTCGGGAGGGGCCTTTTTATGTGAAGTTTGCATGTTCTTCCTGTGCATGCGTGGGTTCTCTCCGGGCACTCCGGCTTTCTCCCACAGACCAAAAACATGCTCATTAGGTTAATTTGTGACTCTAATAATTGTCCTTAGGTGTGAGCGTGAGCGTGAATGGTTGTCTGTCTCTATATGTTGCCCTGCAATCGACTGGTGACCGGTTCAGGGTGTACCCCGCCTCTCGCCCATTGACAGCTGGATTAGGCTCCAGCCCCCCGCAACTCCAAAGGGGATAGTCGGTATAGAAGATGAATGAATGAATGTTGGGACAGTCTTTTCCCTGAATGCTGCTACTGTCATTCCATCCTTGTGGAATCATCTGCTGAGCTCAGAGTTAACCATTGTCCATCTGACTTCATAGGTTGCCTGCAACAGTTGTTTGGTTTCTCTGGTCTGACGATAACGGGCAGAGTTCAGATTACCCTGGATTCAGCTTCTTAAGGCAGTTTTGGACTACTTTGGGTAGCACTTGCTTTCCCCTGGTTGATCACACATGCCACTAAACTATCAACTCGCAGCACCTTTACTAGCTCCATCAGAAGTTTCACAAACTCAGTGGCACCAAGAGCACTTGCATTGTTGCTCTACAGGGGTTTTGCCACTGCCTCACCAGGGCCAAAGAGAAGGCGTGTGGCCAGTGCAACAGGATATGATGAGCAACAGCCCTGATTCGCTTTTGTTTGCACACACCATCTGGTTGAGCGCAGGCCCGAAATGTAGACAATGATGTCTTCACAGCCGAATGGCGACTAAAAGAGCTACTTACATTTTGCTGATTCTTTGATAAAGACAGCAACATCCTGCACAGAGTTTAGCCCTTTTGCTAAAAGCTTCATCTCACATGTGACGTCCTGAAGTTCAAGATCCAGTGAGAGATTACAACAGTGTACATACAATGAGTGTGGGCTTACTTCTTTCAGCCGAGCCTGGACACCGGACAAGCGGCCTGACATACTGGAGGCATCACCAAAGCAATACTCCCAAAGATGAGCATTAGAGAGATTCAGCCTCACTAGTATGCCTTTCAAACATGTGAATAGTGTCTCTGCAGTAGTGTCAGGGCAATTGTAAAATCCTAAAGAGTCAAGATGGTCTCAAGATGGTTGTCAACATACTGCAGACAGCAAGAAAACTGCTCTACAGTGCTGATATCGGTTGTGCCATCAGCTGACAGTCTGTGGGATACTCACACGGATACAAACTGGGTGATGATCTCAATCAATTTGGATTGTGTTGCTCATCCAGTTGTCTCGCCCTTCTCTTTCTATGGGTGAATTATAGGTCCATTCCAGCATCAGCTCGTGAAGGACATTGTCGCGGATTGCGTCTTCACTAAAAGGTAATCCCTTTCTTCCTAAAAAATTTAATGGAACAAAACAGAATCTCCAGGACATTTCTCACTGTTTCTGCGTCAGAAAGAAGAGAACTTATTGGCGTTTTACTTTAACCCAGCCAGCGTTCTAATAGCGTCTCTGTATTTATGATTTTTCATGCAAACTGAATTTTGCAGTGTCCTTGCGCCAGCTGGAAAATCATTTCTTTACAAAAAGCATTTCCATTTGCCCACGCTGATCTAAAGATATTAGTTTTTTCTGTATGGCCTGGAGGCAAGAAACACAGAAACCACAATCTCTTCCAACAGCGTATCCACGTATCAAACTACTGATGATCTCAAGAGTCATTACAGCTTGAAACTTGCTTAACTGGATGAGCTGCAAGGACAAATGCACTTGGATAAAGTTAGCACTCTTTGGCAGAGTTTCTGACAGACAGTGCAAGTTTTGTGGATGTAATAGCTAAGAAGCTGAAACCTCATTCCAAAGAAGAAGTTGTGACGGAATGCTGCACTGGACAAAGTCAAATTGCTCCGAAGTATCCATATCTCTGGAAGAATTAGGAAAACCTGATGTGGAACTCTGCGATAGCAAGTGCCTTCATGGTGGGCATTACTATGTACCTCTCAGAGCTGAGCCTCAAGCTCCAGCCAGCTTCTCACCTCTCTGCCATCAAATGTGAAATCGTTTGAAGGGAAATTAAAACTGTGGCAAGTGAAACTATAAAAAGGAAACACTTTGCATTTTTCTCCTCTGCAAGAACAAAGGCCTGCTATGACATCTTCAGGTTTCAGGACATGACAAGTAAACAAAAGGAAGTGAACATATTTGTTACGCTGTCAAATGTTGAACCAGATGATGTGCCTGACAACCTACAACATTAAATCACTGAGCTGCAAAACAACAACCTACTACCGTGAGAAACTCTTTTCAAGACAGACTCTTACCAAGATTCACTTCTGCTCAAGGCTGACCTAAAGACTGACTGACCCAAACCTCGGAAACCAGCTACGAGTAGAATCGTCATCAGCTTTGCCATAGAGAAGCAGTTCCAGCCAGAGGTTAGTGTGATTGCCATGGGAAGCTACCATGGTCATACTTGACCTTTTGTTGTCTTGTTTTTATTGTGAAGTGCTCTGTAACTTTGTTTTGATATGTGCTACATAAATAAAGTTATGATTATTGCTCTCTCATGCCAACAGATGGAGCTGGCGGAGAATCATATCCATGATATTAACAACTAAAAACAAAAGAAATCAATATCACTTTCGAGTTCACAGACCACAAATACAATACACAAAATACACAAGATAAGTCAACAAGAAATAAATATTAGGGAAAATCAAGGCTTGGGAGATCTTGGTATGATGGAAAGTACTCAGTTGTTGGAAGACAGATGGAAACAAAGAGCAAAGTGTGACAAAACAAAATTGTATTATCACATAATGGAACTGTCTTCATCTAAAGCAGTGGAGCATAGTGAAACTGAGTGTTTATCACTATGCTCAAAGAGAAATGAGCCTGAAAGAGACAAGCAATATGCATTTTCTGTTGTTCTTATGGAAGACAATAGGAGGATCCATTTTCCACAAGTTTATCCAGATTTTAAAAACAGGAAGATAGAGTCCGATGCTCAGTACACCAAATCGGACCAAAGAGGACTGCCCATCAAGAAAGCAACAACACACAGTGAAGAATTTTTAATTGAACAACTGGATGAATTTCTACACCAAGATGAAACAACGGTGAAACAAATTTGGATTTACACACATAATAGCCCATGTTTGAAGAGGGAGAACAATATTGTCCCTTGTATGTTTCGGCTTTTATACAAAGCCTGTGAATGGTATGATCATTTCAAAGTTCTTACTGATGTGGTATTCACAAAGCCTTGGGGACTAAGTGGACCAAATTATTTTAAATATCTCAACTATTCCATGATCTCATCTCCTGGCAGTGATTTTCATTCATACATTGAAAAATGCAAGGACATCTGTTTCAAATTGGATCACAACAATTTGAGAGACATTTTTAAGAAGAGTGATATCTACAACACACTGTCACATGTTCAGGATAAGGACAAAAACACACTCCACAACAGTGTTAAGTCTGCTCGCAAAGAGCTTGTGAGCCTGGCACAAAGTTCATCCGGTTTGCGCAATGATCATTTGCAACGTGGAAAGCAGATGATTGATTCTGTCGAATTTCTGCCTGACGTGAACAACGAAGTCTGTGAAAGATTGCAAATGGAGTGGAAAGAAATGGTCAACAACAGCTCAATGACACCGATCAGAGAAGTCATCGCCAAAGAATTCAACAAAAGAGTAGTGGATCTTTTTCGGGAAGAGCTGAAGTCATTTCTGGGGAGCAGATGCCCTCTACGCCTTCACTATCATCATGTGAGAATCTGCTTTTGTCCTTAATCTAACAATATCATTGTCATATGGTGCTTGTTTTCCATACTGACTTGTTAGAGTGGGACACGAGTGAAGACCAGCTGGCTAGAGTGATTGTTAAGCAATATCCACCAATCAGGCATAACATTATGACCACTGACAGGTGAAGTGAATAACACTGATTATCTCTTCATCATGGCACCTGTTAGTGGGTGGGATATATTAGGCAGCAAGTGAACATTTTGTCCTCAAAGTTGATGTGTTAGAAGCATGAAAATGGGCAAGCGTAAGGATTTGAGCAAGTCTGACATGGGCCAAATTGTGATGGCTAGATGACTGGGTCAGAGCATCTCCAAAACTGCAGCTCTTGTGGGGTGATGCCTGTCTGCAGTGGTCAGTATCTATCAGAAGTGGTCCAAGGAAGGAACCGTGGTGAACCGACGACAGGGTCATTGGCGACCAAGGCTCACTGATGCACGTGGGGAGCGAAGGCTGGCTTGTGTGGTCCGATCCAACAGACGAGCTACTGTTGCTCAAATTGCCAAAAACGTTGACGCTGGTTCTGATAGAAAGGTGTCAGAAAACACAGTGCACCACAGTTTGTTGCGTATGGAGCTGCATAGCTACAGACCAGTCAGGGTGCCCATGCTGACCCCTGTCCACTGCTGAAAACACCAACAGTGAGCATGTGAGCATCAGAACTGGACCAAGGAGCAATGGAAGAAGGTGGTCTGGTCTGATGAACCACATTTTCTTTTGCATCACGTGGATGGCTGGGTGCGTTTGCGTCACTTATCTGGGGAACACATGGCACCAGGATGCATTATGGGAAGAAGGCAAGCCGACGGAGGCAGTTTGATGCTTCGGGCAATGTTCTGCTGGGAAACCTTGGGTCCTGTCATCCATGTCGATGTTACTTTGACACATACCACCTACCTAAGCAGACCATGTACACCCTTTCATGGAAATGGTATTCCCTGATGGCAGTGGCCTGTTTCAGTAGGATAATGCGCCGTGCCACAAACCAAAAATGGTTCAAGAATGGTTTGGGGAGCATAACAGTGAATTTGAAGTGTTGACTTGGCTTCCAAATTCCCCAGATCTCATGGGATGTGCTGGACAAACAAGCCCGAATAATGGAGGCCACACCTCACAACTTACAGGACTTAAAGGATCTGCTGCTAACATCTTGGTGCCAGATACCACAGCATACCTTCAAGGGTCTAGTGGAGTCCATGCCTCAATGGGTTGGGGGGGTAGGCAGGTGGTCATAATGTTATGCCTTTGTGAAGCTGTGACAGACTTAATAAATAGTGTGAGCAGCTGAAAATGCTCTAATCGTCCATTTTATACAGTTTAGACACAGAGCAGAATGAAACATGGTGGCAGCGGAAACACTGTGCAACTAACTCATTATGAATTGGCTAACAGGAAATTGCGGGAGCTGAAGAGGATGCTCCAGTCAGTTGGCTACTTCACCTTCCGGTGATTCCAACTCATCCCAACCAGGACGCTTCACTGAAAACGATGTCTGCAGAGACTGCAGCTTCCTCTCCATTCGTGGCTAGCAGCATTCCAGTGGCTCTCTGGTCCTCTGTGAGGCCAAATCACTGACCTCCTCCTCCCACTTCCAAGAGGGAGAGAGACCTTCCAAGAGAGACTCGGGTGGGACTGCCTCACCGCCCCACCTAGCCTCTCTAACCGTTACATGTCCCTATCTGACGACTCTTGGGCTCACCCAGCTGATGAGGATGCTCCAGTCAGTTGGCTGCTTCACCTTCCAGTGATTCTGACTCATCCCAACCAGGACGCTTCACTGAAAACGATGTCTGCAGAGACTGCAGCTTTCTCTCCATTGGTGGCTACCACCATTCCGGTGGCTCACAGGACCTCGGTGAGGCCAAATCACCAACCTCCTCCTCCTGGCGTAGGATCCTGAATGAGACTGTACCAGTTGCAGCAGTACCAGTACCGATGTACTGCAACCCACAAGAGGAACTGACATTGCAGTGCTACACATCATATCAAAGAGTCACTGAAAGAAGTTTTTATTTTTAACATTTATAACAAACTTTTAGTCGATAATGTTTATTGTTAACAGAGAATACAAAAGAAGTGACATTGGATACAGTTATGCGATGTTATTAAAGTTATAGTGCTGAATAAGGGATCACAGTTCAAAGAAAAGGGATGTAACAATAGTATTGTTATGTGGTTATGTGTGTTTTCACTTATACACTTATGTATACTGTACATTAAAGTTCCAGCTGCAAAGAATATGTGTCTGTGTTATTACATTTGCACAATGTTTTAACCATTTTCTCACATTTGATCTTTGCACTTTTATTAGTCTTTTATCATTTCAGCACAGCTTTGTTGGTCTTTTAGTCATTGCTGCTTTAGTTCAGGAGTGGGATACCTCCAGCCTCCTCTTGGCCTTCATGGCGGACATTACCAAGTACCTCTCATAGCTGAATCTCAAGCTCCGGCCAGATACTTAGCTCTCTGCTTTCCAATGTGAAAGTGAAATTGTGGTGAGTCCAACTGGAGAGAGGTCCTATTCTGGAAGAAGAAAATCCTGATATAACATCTGAATGTGCTGCTGAGTGTGAAAAGTCCTTCAGGCGTTGGTTACAGGTTTCAGGACATGAGAAGTAAACAAAAAGAAGCTGATATATTTGCTGTTTAATGTGGAACCAGCTGATGAGCCTGACATCCTACAACATGAAATCAATGAACTGTAAATGTATACGACCTACTACTGAGAGCAGCTCTTTTCAAAGTGACCCTCGCAAAGACTCAGTTCTGCTGAAGACTGACTGACTCTAATCTGGAAAAGCAGCTGTGGGTAGCATCACCATCATTGTCATCGTCATCGTCATCATTGTAACCATCATCATTATCATCAGACATCAGTTACCTCACCAAAGACAAGCAATTCAGCTATCACGGAGGCTAGTGTCATAGTGTCAGTGTTCCATAATTTAGTATGGCCAGGGGTCCTGCCAAGGCATTTGGCTTCCGTAAATGAGCACCCTCCTCCCTCCCATCACCCCCATTGCATATGCGTAATAAGCTCTCTTTCCCATGCGCCACTGAGTATGGTCCTCAAAGGATATTGGAAAAATTCATGGTGAAACAGTGATAACACTGTCGCATCACAGCTAGAAGGTCCCAGGTTCGATTCTCGCTGTGGGCGCCGGGGGCGTGTCATCCACCATGCCTTCAGTGTCTGCTGCTCGAGGAAAGGGGCCTTTCTGTGTGGAGTTTGCATGTTCTCCCCGTGTTCACCTGGGGTATCCTCCATAAAATATACCCCCACTAAAAACATGCAAGAAGATCACCACCTGACCAATGGCGACGAAGAGAGTTGGTTCCCCGGGCACCGCTGTCGGCTGGCAGCCCTCTGCTCCTGGTCTGCCGCGGAGGAGGGATGGACCAAGGATGGGTTAAGGATGGCGTGTGCATGTATTGTTCAACTGTGTGATGTGATAATAAAAGTACGCTTCTTCTTCTTCTTCTTCTTCTTCTTCTTCTTCTTCTTCTTCTTCTTCCTCTGCTCTGACTCCAAACAACTTTGTTCTCTTGATTGCATGTAGCAAGTCATTTATTGTTAATGGTTTTATTCTTTCTAATGACCTAGACATTTTATGATTACTGACACATGGCTGTCCCCAGGTGATACTGTTCCCCTGATTGAGGTTTATCTCCTTGATTATGCATTTTTCATAACCCAAGGCCCTCTGAAGAGGAGGTGGTCTAGCTGTTTTTACAAGTCTGGTCAAATGCCATCCTGTCACCTTTGGTAATTTCAATTCCTTTGAAGTTTTAGTTTCTTAGTCACTGGCTCTCTCACTTTATTTATCCTGCATCTTAATTTACAGGCCATTTAAATCAATTAATTTTATTTCAGAGTTTTCAGAGGTTTTATCCATTGTCATACCTTGATATGACAGGATGCCCATTTCCTTACCTCTCATTTTTTAAATCTTATAGACTCTTTTAACATGTTACACTCATCTGGTTTCTCTCTCAAGTGTCTTGATTTGGTAGAAATGTTTGTCAATGTTGATGTTTTTAAAATGTTGAAACTGCACTTAAAACCAAATTGCACTGTTTAATACCAGGAAACTAAAATAAATTACTCTCCTGTTGCTGGACGATCACACTCGAACCCTTGAGAGACTCTGCAGAAAATCTGAATGACAATGGAAAGTTAAAAAATCTGAAATGGCACATAATGTCCTTAAAGGCCAAATGTAAATTTATCAGAAAGCTGTTATGGATGTGAGATTTGATTACTTTTCTGAAATGATATCTAGAAATAACCATAATCCTAAAGTTTTCTTGAAGGTATGTGATTCTGTTATTAGTGGTCCCTCCACTAATGATACTGAACTGTCCAAAAAAATTTACTTGCTCATTTTGCAAAGAAGGTGGAGGATATCAAGTCCCAAATCCATCATCCCCAACTGCTTAAGGGGGTATTCCCCATTGTTAGCCCTGTTATTTTGCAGATTTTAACTAAGATTTTACTCCTTGACCTATGGTTCGTTTCCACATGGTTTTAAGCATTGTTTACCCACTGCTAAAAATCCTGTCTTCTGGACCCCCTGACTTTAAGTGACTAGAGACCAAATTTTATCAATTGCTGATCTCTAAAGAGTTGTGCATGTTTTTATCTAGTCTCGGCTTGGTTTCAGCAATGTCCTTTACTTGGGTATCAGCCAGGCCTCCCTCCACTGTCTCCAGTTGGTACAGAATGATGCTGCTTGACTCATTAGTGGAACAAAAAGGCAACAAAAAGGCACAGCACCCCTGTGTTTGCCTCCCAACATTGGCTCCTTGTTAGATTTCAAATTGATTTTAAAATGATATTGCTTTCTTTTAAGGATTTATATAGTCTACCCCCTCAATACATTTATGATTTTGCTGTCTTTATTTCTTCTGTGCTTGTGTCCTTGGCCCTTTTATCATTTCATCTGCCTTAGCTTTTATGTATTTATTTTGTAGAGCACTTTGTAACTTTATTTAAAAGGTGTTATATAAACAATGACTATTATTATTATTATTATTATTCATTCATTCATTCATCTTCTTTACCCGCGCATCCCATATTATTATTATTATTATTATTATTGTTGTTGTTGTTGTTGTTGTAATTAACTTGGTGGTGGCTGGTCTCTGTGCTTTCTTGTCTTGTAGGTTCAGATGAATCGTGGCTGGAGGTGGTTGGTGGTTGATAGTTAAACCTGCCACCGTGCCCCTTTTCGACACCCACAGCAACTGCCATTATTATTAGTCATATTTCTATTATTATGTGATACATAGTTATTATTATTATTATTATTATTATTATTATTATTATTATTATTATTATTATTATTATTATTTATATATTAATATATACATATACTATACACATACCATATATATATATTATCATGCACTTCTTCATTATTAGTCACTTGTCTATTGTTATAGCTATGTCTACCTCTCTACCTCCTTGCTGCTCTCTCTTTACCTCTGTACCTCTCTCTCTTTTACTACCACTCGACCTCTCTCTCGCTACCTCTGTCTCAACCTTTCTCCCTCCCTTTCCCTACTTCTCTCCCTTCTGTCTCCACCTCTCTGCTATATAACTAGAATTAAACTGATTAAAAAACACAAGTATAATTTAAAAAAGGTTTGTTATATTAAAATCCTAGTCTCATTGTCTTCTCCTTGTTAGCTTGGTCTTTAAGATGCCTCTATTAAGCTTTAAATACTACAGTAAATGGGTGTGACCCTTTATAACTGTGAGATCTGTACAACCTTATTATGTACCACTGGTGAAGACCTCCTCAAGTAAACCCATCCTGATCCATGGTGCATGTGTGCATACTACACCAATGGCTTGATTCCAGATTAATACAGCAAAAAGGTAGTGAACTGAACAGACTGGTTAAAAATAACAAGTTACACTTACCAGCCTTTGATAAGTGCTGTTAAATGTGCAGAATAAACACCGTCTGTCATTTACTCTGTTTCCTGCCTTCCTCCTAAATATTTATGTAATTAATCATTGACTGTTTGCTTATCAAAATAAAGCACACTTTATGTCTAAATGATTAAACTGTGCCCTCCATGAACAAATAAAGTACTGTGTTTTTTTTCCCTGTATTATTAATACAATAACTGCACTGAAAATCACAGTTCCACTGAGAGTGACCTAAGACTGAACACTTTGCTCTGTATTTGTTCTTGCATCATGCGTTATTTGCATCTTGCATGTGTGTTTAGCCTGTGGTCTGACCAGGCCTCCGTGGTACAGAGGAAGTCATGCGGTTGACATTCTTGCTGTTCTTGGTGGCACAGAAGTTTCTCAACATCTTCACTGTGATCCACAGTTTGTAGTCCTCTCTATGTCACCATAGAGTACTCACTCTGTTCCTACATACAACACATACTCAGATTCAGAATCAGCTTTATTAGCCAAGCATATGTACATATGCAAGACATTTGACTCGTTTTTAGTGCTTCTCACTGTTCTAACAAAGTTTCAAGAACAATTTTCAGAAGATAACCGTGTGGCAAAAAACAAGGGAAAAAAGCTGAATGAAAATAGGTAAACATATCAATATATGTATATATAAAAGCAACAACACACAGTGTCTGCTTAAGGTTTGTATATACAGGTTTTGGTAAATGCTGAACAAGAATAAAATACAGCATTATCGCATGTGTGTGGTAGTGGGTGAGGACAAAGAGATCACTGTAAAAAATAAAACACCTTTCATAAATACAAAAATGCAGTAACTTTTTTCAGCGATAGGGAAATAGCATAAAATAGCGAAGACGTTTTTCCGAGCGGTCCCTGAACGCAACGTACGCGGGGCGTTGATATTACTTCAGCGCACTACTGTGAGGAAAACGTAAAGCAGGTGCGGAGTGTCGCGCTTTCCAAGAAAAATGGACAAACATTTAAGCCAAAGACACACCAGTGTGTCCAAGTTAGTTTGCGGGGACGATCTCACACTGATGAAAAGGCTAATCTCAAGAGTCCTTACAGCTACAAACATGCTGTCCCTGAACGACCTGCAAGGACAAATGTGCATGGATAAAGTTAATGCTCTTCCGCGGAGTTTCTGACAGAGACAGTGTCGTGCAGGCAGGTTTTGTGGTGAGCAAGTTCATAGCTAAGAAGCTGAACCCTCATGCAGAAGGAGAATCTGTGAATTAGTGCCTTGTTGCAGCTGCAGAGCTGCACCAGACAAAGTAAAGTTCTGCCAAAGTGTCAGTTTGTGTGGGTTAATTCATTGAGATGAAGGGAAACCTGACCTGGAATCTGATAGCAAGTGCTTTGGCCTTCACGGTGGATTTACCAAGTCTCTCAGAGCTGAACATCAAGCTCCAGCCGGCTTCTCAGCTCTCTGTTTTCAAGTGTGAAATCATTTGAACTAAAATGAAAGCTGTGGCAAGTGAAACTGTAAAAAGGAAACACTGCATGTTTCTAGTGAGCTGTAAAGCAACGACCTGCTACTGAGAGCAGCCCCTTTCAAACAGAAAGACTCATTTCTGCCCAATGCTGACTGACCCTAACCTGGACGAACAGCTGCAGGTAGCATCGTCGTCGTCATTACCACTACCGCCATCTGACATGAGACACCTCGCCAAAGACAAGCAGCTCCAGAGGTTAGTCCACACACCATGTGCACAATGGGTTTCCAGGTGCTGATTTCTAAAATGCCGTTTTTTGTGTTTTCAGTTTTGTTAATGTGCTTTCAAGAAATGTGTTTTGTATTTTGTTATTGTGTTTTGTTAGGCCTAAATGTTTTGCACCATAAGCCATCAGCAAACTGAAGTCCAGTCAACTACAGTCAACAAAAATAATCTAAATTATCATGAATGCATCGTGCAGTGTATATTAGCTTGATATTTCCTTTCAAATTGCAAATGAACTTATACAAAACAAAGAGCAAAGCAGAGGCATAATAATGTGTGCATAAATAGAAAAAAAAAAAAAAGAATTCTCGAGCCAATATTCCTTTTTTGTGCATTTTGGTGGTTTACCTTCAGTGGTGAATGGTGTTGGGGGGTTTTCAGTGAGTCACATGAACACTGAAGCGCAAGGGCTGCCATGCACAGCACTTCCTGTATGCCCTCGTCAGCATCACCTAAAGTACATACAGAGGCACATGTTGAGTAGCATCAAGCATGATGGTGAAGAATGTAACAAGATGATGATATGTACAGATTATTTTAGGGTTTGTTAATGTTGAGAATTAATTGATAAACACATCAGCTCCTGGATTATGGGTCCCTCAGTTTACAGTTAGGATAGGTGCTTTAGTGCCGCCATCAGGGGAACTTTTTGAACTATTTATTATGCATAATTTTAGTTAAAACCTGATATTCTGCAACATCAAGTCTACTCTCATTCATAGCAGGTTGCTTAGAACAATAATTTATAAAACAAAATGAAAAATAAATATTTGTTAAAATTTTGGGATATTTAATGGATTGAATTCACCACAATCAATCCATAATGTGTCCTCTTTCATCTAAATCAATAAAAATTTGGTTGAAGTCACCTCATGCAGCAACTTGAAATGATCCACAGTCTGTGCGACTGACTATTCTCTGGTGTATACTGCCACCTTGTGGCTCTCTGGTTATTCTCACACAATACAAACGATATTGTTCAAAGCACAAAAACAAATCAGAGGAAACGAAACATGAAATGCCTAAAATGCCTTTGTGAAAAAAATTGGCCATGAGGTCACTCAGGTCAGAATTTGCTGAGCTAAAGTAGGAGCTCAGACAGCAGAAGCTCGGTCACCTCTGGTCTGATGAGCAGACCTGCTTTCACTTGCTCTCTGCAATATGTCGATGTTAACTTTCAAACCAGAATGGTCCCTTTGACTTTCTTACAAAAAATCAGTATCAGTGAAGATTGTGCTTAGGAATTGCATGCAAATTACAGGTGCCATGTTTACAGAACAAGTGTAATGCAAGCACTCAAGACTTGGTGGTGCTGTCTGCACAACAAAGAAAGAGAAAAGAAGATGGTGAGTTTAAAATGTGGATGTGGCGACTCTAAACCCAGAGCCAGCTTTGAGCTGAAGGGGGCAGCCACACTCTGCGGAGTGCACGTGGCTTAATATGATATCTGTTTTAATTTAAAATTAAGGAAAAACTGAACAGAGGTTCGCCGAAAATTGATATATTACTTTCACTAAGAGAGTGTGATTGAGTCCAAATGTGTTTCCACATACAACCTGTTCCAGAGTCAGTTGGCTTTGCAGCATTCATGACACACACTTTATTCTCCTCCCAGGTATCACAAGTAAGGTGATGTCTTTTAACCCAAACATGGCCCCATAAACTGGCCTGCCAGAGGCCGCCTGGCCACATCACCGCTGAGGTGTAAGGAGGCTACTGTTCCTTCTACACTCCACCTCTGAGAAATACAGTTTTCGACAGCTTATGTAACACGTCAGCTAAACAGGAGAGACGTTTCTGTGTGTGTGTGTATGTGCACACGTGTGTTTCAGGACATACAATATCAGTGTTGTAGAGGGCTGAAGGTGCTGGCAGCAGGGGCAAGGAGTCAGGGTGGAGTGTCAGGACCTATCTGTCCTATCTGTTTGTGTTTGAGGTCCGCATGGCGTTATCAGTGCTCGTGTACACTATGCATGCATGTGTGTAATTGTGTGCACGGATGTACTGTATGTGCAGGTTTGCGTGGTTGTTCAGAGGTTGCAGCAGGGGTCAGTGTGTCAGATCCTGCAAAAGGGTTGCTGTTAGAAACACCTGTGCAGGCTCCTGCTTTGGAGCTCCAGAGGTGAGAAATGTCATTAATAGGCTATCTGATGGGTCAAATAGTTGATAATTACGAGGCTATAACAGACATGGGGCATTGTGGTGTTATTTGCATCCACCCGTTCCTTTATTTTCTTCTAATCAGACACACCATGGTGTATTATTGCCTGCGTATTCAGCCTGTTATGTCCCAGAGAAGAGATCTTTACCTTGTAGTCAACAGTTTTTAATGCTAATGTGTGTGCTCGCTGACTGACTTATCCCTTTTCTTTTCAACTGTCATTCCTAGACAGAGGGAGTTTGTTAAAGTGCGTTTCCGACGATGTGGCCGACACACACAGAGCCAACCACCCTCTCTGAGATGAACGCTGCTCCTACTTCCTTTCCCTTTGTAGAGCTTTTGTTTGCTTTCTGCCTGCGTCTTGTATCTGCTCTTGTTATTTCCTCTCATCGCTTTTATCTATTTCTATCTTCTTTTTCTATATTTTCCAGCACAGTGGTAGAAAGGATTGCAGGTATCCATAGCAACATGTTTGCGAGCGTGTGTGTGTGTGTGTGTGTGTGTGTGTGTGATCTGCATGTGTAGCCTCTTGTCCGAGACACAATGTGGTAATTACCAGAGCTTACCTCGGCGCTAATTAACCGTCGCTGTGGTAATTGGAAGGGTCAAGTGAGCAGGACGATTGGCTCACCTTCCTGTATCATCCTCCACCCTCTCCCCAACCATCCCTCGCTCCTTTTCTCCTCCACTGACAACTTTGCTACTCCACTTTCACCCCTGTATCTCACCCTGCTGTCCTCCGCTCTTCCCTCCTCTCTTTTGCCCTTTCTCTCTCTCATACCTTCCTCTCAGCCTCCTCGCAGTCGCTTTCATACCACGACGACCACTGTTCTCGTTTCTCTGTCACTTCCTGGTGTTGCTGTTCTGGATGCGAGCACTATCACAAGATCTTTGGCTAGCATCCCTAAAAAGTCCACCCTCACTTCCTCCCTCATCCGCTCAACCTGATTGGGCAGACTGACAGCTGGCTGCCAACCAGAGGTGGAGCTTTTGACCTTCACAGTCTCCAGGAGTCCACAGCAGCTTTTGATTAACCTGCTTGGAAATGTTCAGACACCTGGAATATTTTGTGCCTTTAGATGGCAGCGATAAACAGGATTGTTTGTACTCTTAAACATGAAAAATGGCTCATTCTGTACTTTAAATCTGCTGCTGAATCAAAGGTATTTCTCTATGGTTTTACGAATTTTCAAACTGGATTGTGTTGCCCATTACTAAGCATGTGCATACAGTCCATCTTTAGTTATCGACAACTGCTTGCGAGTACTGATGAACATGCATAGAATTATCCTTTAAATCTGCCTCTCACATTTGCTTTATAGTGACTTTCAGCTCATTGTTTAGCTGTCTGGCTGCATCTTTGCTGTTTTAGTTCACTCTGACTGCTCTCACAGAGTCATTTTTGGCTGCAGCAGGAGCTGTTTTTAGCAAAAAAGCTCTAAAAACTCACTGTACACTATATGATCAGCACCAAGCAGCAGACAGACACAGTTAGTCACTAACTGGTGAACATAGTGAAGCATTTAGGGACTAAGGAGCCAGATATTTCCCTCAGGAGTTGGTAGAGACTAAACCAGATCTAAAGGAGAGTGAATATTGGACTTAAATTGAACGATAATGTCGCTCAGCAACAGCTGGATGTGTAAATAAGAAACTGTTTGCTAGCAAGTTTGTCGTATCATCTGAAAAGTTGATAATATGTAAATGTCCACAACTTGTTTCTGCTACCCAATGATTTAGGAAATGTCTCCTTTGATAAAGAAATCAGTGTATTATTTGCTATGGAAGTTCTGTAACATCATCAAGTCAAAAGCAGTCTGAAGGTCCACAAGCTGTAAAACAACTGCCAGAAATCTAAGCTCTGTGTTAAATTTCACTGCTAATCCTTTGTGAATGTACATTTTACTTTGACGTGTTCATACCTGCAGAAATATGTGTTTCAGGACTAGTAAGTATTCATGCAGTTTGCAACGAGTAGGAAATATTCAGCTATATATTTGATTGCCAGTTCAGATATGTTGAAAATATCATTCTATTTATTTTACTGTTTAGTTGAAACGGGTCATATATCAGCAAGCTAATGTTAGCTTTGTCAGCAAGTCACTTCAGGTGATTTGAGGACAGTCTTAATATTTTAATCACGTGCCCACAGATAGTAGGCCTGGAATGACTTAGTCCCTCACCTCTGCCACTGCATCTGCCACTGCAGGCCTGGGATTTAATCCTGTCAGTGCTTCCTGTCCTCTGTCTCTCCCCCTTGGCTATTTCTGTATTTCTCTCCATTTTCCTGGTTTTTGAATGAAAAACACAAGTGGCTCCAGTCTCGTTTAAAAGAAAACTGTTTGTCTCTAAAGGGGGAAAGGGAATATGAAAAGGTTTCCATGCAGTGGCAAAACAGGATTTTTGTCTTTTGATGATGTGACATAAAGCTATTCTGCATGAACTGCCCATGTCTTTCCTCCTTTCTGGCAAAGAGCTGAAGGTTGTCTGCTACTTTCTACGCATCACCCACTTCTTCTTCCCATCCCTCCTATCGCTCCTTGGGGTTTCAATTTCTCCTCATCTTTCTTGTTCTCCAGGCTCATGAAAAGAAATCCATCTGCCCTTTAGGGGAAAGAGTAAAAGATAGTCCTGCAGCTTAAATCAGACAGAAGAATGGATAGAGGTCCTTAGGAGAGAAGAAAAAGGTGGATAGCGGAAACTAAAGTGTTCACTGGAGCACCGAGGTGAGGAAGCATTGAAATATTTGGTGATAGAAAAAGAGTGAGCCGTTGACACTGCGTATGGACAGAGAGGGAGAAAGGAAGGAAGGAAGGAAGGCAAGCGGGAGTGACAGAGGAGAGGACTGAAAGTCAAAAGTGTGGCCAAAGAAAGGTCAGGTAAGAGTGTGTGATGCAGTTAGAGCAGAGAGTGAAAAAGGAGCAGGAGAGGAAGAAAAAGCACAGATGGACGAGGAAGAGGATGGACGGGGTGAACGGTTAGAGAGCTGGAAGAGGGGAGATAAGGTGAGACGTAGGGTTGACATCGTTACCGTCAGCAGGGCTTGTGTTTACCGCTCGGCTCCTGTTTACGGAGGAACTCATACTGAGAGGACACCTGGTGAGCTGTCAGCACACACGCACGCACACACGCACACACACACACATGCACACACGCACGCACACGCACAGAGCAGCCGTCACAGTGCTGCTCTCCATGGTGCTGAACCCAACATGAAGGAGCACAGAGCGGGGCAGGCCTCCTCCTCTGCTCTCCTTATGGAGAGGCTCCTGCCAGAGGGGGAGAACCGGGGGGGAGGTAGGGAGGAGAGGGAGGGAGGATCTATATTTAACCACTCTCCTCATTGTTTATTAATGAGCGGGTGTTTAGTCAGACCTGGGGTGCTGTTTAATGTATGATGACAACGTCGCTCTCCGGGGACCTTTCCCATACTCCTCGCCCCGCGTTTTACATAACTGACACAGATTTCGGGGGGGTGGGTTAGGCAGGTTGGCCATGGGTGGTGGTGGTGGTGGTGGGGGGGGCGGTGTGTACTCTAATGTGTGTGCACGCAGACGAGAGTATACCCTCTCCCTTGCTGCTGAGCGGTGTGCACATGGGGAGGTTTAACATGGGGCCACGCTGAGGTTCCCATTTTTTCTGTATGCTGGCAGCGATCTAGAAATGCAGCTGAGGAGCAGCAGTCCGCTTTTGGTACATGGATCCACACATTTGCTAACAAAACTCGTTTGATATTATGTACAGCTTGTTATTAATGGCACATACTGGCAGATTTCAAATAGACTTGGCTCACGGTCCCACTCCTTAACCCACCACTGAGGGAATCTTGGTGTTACGTTAGTGTTCACATCCTGTTCGTTGTTTGCTCAGTAACCATTAAGGTCAGATCATTTCTCTCCGCTGAAAAACTGGAAACTGTTATTTATTCATTCATTACTTCCCATCTTGACTACTGCCATGCCCCACATACTGGCACTAGTAAATACATTTTTCTTGTCTGCAGCTTGTTCAAAATTCAGCTGCCAGGATCTTAACTGAAACCAAGAAACACCATCATATTTTACAGATCGCTGCGTCCCTGCACTTGGTTCACGACTGCCGTTTGAATTGTTTTTTTTTTAATTAAGAATTTTCAAAACTCCATTTGGCCGTATGGCTGCTTCATCAACGAGCTGTTGACCCTCTGTGTCGCCTCTTGCCGCTCAAGTTCTGCAGATGCCAAGGCGGAGATCTGCTGATCGAGCCTTTGTGTTCAATAATCTTAAACTGTGGAATGACCTGCATGTAGAGATCAGAGCAGCAAGAAGTCTTTTACCTACCTACAAACAAGCCTTTCAGTTATTCACATCTAATATTTTAGCCGTCTCAGCTCATCCTACACCTGACCATATTCTAATCTAATGTAATCATTTCATGACCATTTCATTATTTCAATTATTTGTGCAAAGGTGTTTTATATATATGTGTGTGTGTGTGTGTATAAAGAGCAGAAGTGAAACCAGAACTTCTGGGTTCAGTTTCTGAAGTAAGAAAACCTCATTTAAAATCACACTGACGCTGTAAAACGCTAATAAGAATCCTAAAAATGCAGCCTTGGAGCAGAGCAGTGTGCTGTGTGGCTCGCTTCATGCGTCTGAATAGGGACAAAATATATATATATATATTTTTCAATGATCCATTATCATTGTTCATTTCAGATTTTTTAGCCTTTAACACCTTTCCCCATAAGCAGCAGACGTAGGGGTTCAGGGTCTGCGGGCAGTTCAGACATGCTTGGAGTGACAGAGGAGCAAACAGTTCAGGAGATTTTAGACGGCACAGATTACAGCTGGAAACGGGGAAAAGATTCCAAGCGAGCGCTGAATTTTGTAGGCATGTTACGATGACAGAGGTGCCCACGCTGCCACACTTGTCATTTTTGGTGAAGCTGTAGCTTTTTCTGTAATCGAAAGAAAATGATTGTTTGATTGAAAATCACAAATATTTCAGATGATGTTTAAATAAAGTTTATTATCATTCATTTATGAACATAATGTGTGATTTGCTTACGCTCTCACAGTGCTTATTCCTGTTTTTGAAAGCTACTACACAATGATTATTTTTTTCCTGCATGCTTCATGCCCCCCCCCCCCCCCCCACGCTCACATACATACACACACACAAAAAAACAAAAACAAAACACACATACAGTACACAGAGGCACGCCGATGCTCTGGACGTGCTCGTAGTAGTCTGAACACACAGACGGCGAATGAGGCAATCCTGTTGAGGCGTGCGTGAGTGACACAGGCTCGTCCTGACAGTTGCCTAGAAGACCTCTCTGGGTGCAGAGCAGAGGAGTGAAAACAAACCAATTTGTTTCCCCATGCCAGGCCAATGAGCATACAGAAACAGACACACACACACACACACACACACACACACACACGCGTACATAAACAAACACGCCGGCACACAGGAGGGGTGAGTCACGAGAACTCAGGGCATCCGCTGAGCTTTAATGTGCTGAACAGACAGGAACGAGAGAAACAAGAAGAGAGAGGGAAGAAAGGCTGGAGGTGGCAGAGAAAAACAGAGGAGGTTCAGAGAAGGAGGGGGGATGAAGGAACGATGATCGGGTGGTGAGGTGGCAGATGATTACGGAGGGATACAAAGAGATATACTGTAGCTTGATTGTAGCATAAATACATAATAATGTAACATAAAGCGGAATTTAATTAACATTCAAATAATCTGCGCTTTAATAAGGCTGTTATTACTACGGGGACATTTAATTTGCATTTAAGACACACACACACATGCGCACACACACACACACAAACCAAGCTTGATGTAGCTACAGTGCACCACGAACTAAGAAAGTACCGCAGCATTCATCAATAATGAAGAAGAGAGAATTTGGAACAGACAACAGAACAAATGAATCTTAGCGGTCCAGAGAACAGGGCAGACAAATGGTGGCATTAACACCTGCCTCTGTGTGTGTGTGTGAGTGTGTGTGTCTTCATCGACAGCTGACGAAATGACAAAACCACATAACAGCAGAGAGTCAAAAAGCGACAGGAGCAAGGCCACCCTCACCCTCAGAACAGCTTCAGCCCTTCAAGGAGAGCAAGAAGCACACAGGACAACATGCTGAGTCCCGTTAAGTCAGTGATTTCCCGAGCCGGCACCGGACCACGCGAGGACTGAGAGGGCCATTCAAAAGCAACGCAAGAATCTGCGCTAACGTTCAGATGAGGTGCGGAGTTTCAGCACTCCTCGGTCAGTTCACCTAAAATCCAAGGTCAGGAAGAGGCAGGTGGTAAAAACAGCTCGCTCATGGAAGCAGCAGCAGCAGCAGCAGTGTGAGTGAACCTCAACCAAACTCCACCGACACCACCCTTTGAGACGAAAATACCCATCATAGACAAAAAGTAAGAGGCAGTTAGTATAAATACACGTCATCTTCTGCTGAGCTGTACAGTATCACATCATACACTGCATGTTACTGAAATGAATGAAATGATAAAGTGTAATATAAGATAATTTTTTAGTAGTATTTAGTACTTTGATTTAAAGTTCATCATTGTGTCGCTCATACTGACACGTCAATAATTTCAGCTTCTATCTAAAAATCTATCACACGCAGTGAACTTTGTTTAGGGACTGTGAATAAGGAACTGTTTACTAACAAGTTCACCGCGTCAACTTCAAAGCGGTTGTGTTCACGACCTGTTTCTGCAGCCAAAAAAATCAGTTAAGTAAAAAAAAAGATTAAATGGTTACACAATAGATTGCTTTAAAAATGTTTACAATGTTTATATATGTATATATTCCCCACCCCATTATTTTTGGCTAATTCCTTAGTATTACAGTATTCTTAAAAAATGAAGTCTTTTGAAGGATAGAAGAAGAAGTAGCCACTTGGGTGAAGTAGCCCCTGAAGGTGAACTGGTGTTTGTGGTCAACCGATGAAGTCCAATATTCACTGTCCTTGTAGCTCAGTGTTTAGCCTCCACCGGCTCCTGAGGGAAATATCCGGCCCTTTAGCTGCTCGATGCTCCACAGCGTTCACCAGCTACTTGCTAACAGTGTCTGTGTGCTGTTTGGTGCTGAGCAGGCAGTGGACACTTTTCTCCTCGTCATTTGTTACATTGCTCTTCAAAACATGGATTGTAACTGCTGTAAAGTAGGATTTCAGATTTCAACATGGAGACCGTGCAGAGTGTTTCTCTTCATCCTGCTCGTCCTCAGAACAAATGAATCCTGTCTGACAGCGGCCCAGATCGCTGCGTTCAACGCTGCCGGTCCACATTGTTCTTCATTTCACTGTCTCCATGTCAACTCGTGTAGGAAAACCTCTCCGCCGCTCAGGACTGCAGGTTTCTGTGCTGTGATTAGAGGCCTGGTGAAGCTCCTTACATGCAGCTATTGTTGAGCCTGTGTCACAGAGGTGTTAATTAAACTCTGCTGTAAGGTTGTAGTGCTAATTTTTCCGATGAACATTTGCCTTTAACCGAAGATGAGATCCAAGCTATGACCACTGATAGAAGACCAAGTTTTTCTTTTGCTGCTGCTGCTCATTAAACAGTTTTGAAGGCTTTTGTTATCGATGAACCTGCAGATTGTGCAGCAGCTTTCGGGTCCTTTTGTATTTCTGTTAGTTGCTTGTTGTTCTTGAATCTTTAGAGTGATAAATAGTATTTGGTGGCCTACTTAAAATGACTCTTTTTGTTGGTGTGATGCGAGTTTTCTTTGGTTTTATCTTGCATTTCCGTGTAACTACATTTTGTGTGTGTGTGTGTGTGTGTGTGTGTGTGTGTGTGTGTGTGTGTGTGTGTGTGTGCATGTGCGTGCGATCACTCTGTACTCCAAGTATTCCCGTCTGCATTATTTAAGGCGGGGCATTACATTATTGTCTTTATGTAACAGCTGCCCTGAGCTGCTGACATGCATCCCTCATGTGTGTGTATCTGTGCGTGTGCGTGTGTGTAGGTGTGTGCTGGTACAGTAACGAACCTTTGAGTCCGTGTTTACATAAGAGTAGCAGGCATTTCTCTGTTCCATGGTGTTGGGTAAGCCCTTTTCCACCCACATCCGCTGCTGCAGTCTGTTAGCGAGAGCCGAGTCCACACACGCACACACACACACACACACACACACACACTACAACTGTCGCCTTGAATAATGAAACACGACCCTCTTGATATGGCTTCATAAATATTACATCAATAATCTGACATTAATGGGTTTTCCCTCCATGTAATCCTGCATTTGTATTTGTTCAAAGCAGCCGCACAAACAACAGAAACTCCTGAAAAGTCAGGAGTCGCACTTCACACACATTCAGCATGTTGTAAGGCCTTCAGACGACAGTATTACAGACTGCTGACCAAATGTATTTGTTTACAGCACACGCGTGTGCAGCATCAGTATATTCATTCAAACACATTGTGTTCAGAGCATTAGGCTGAGTGAATAATGGATGTTTTATGTTTTACCTGCTGTCTGCCAACTATAGGTGTTGTTTTTTGATATCTCACCCTGATCGCAGGCCTCACAGCTGTTGCAGCGTGGGGGAAGCCCTTTGTGCATTTGTGTGTCCTTGTGTGTGTGTGTGTGTGTGTGTGTGTGTGTGTGTGTTTGCTTTTGTAATGAGGCTGCTGGTTTCTGGGGAAAGCCCAAGGGCTAACCTCCACCCACTCACTGTTTCTGGATACCTCTCTGTGCATCACAGTGTCTCCCTCTCTGCTTCTGTGTGTGTGTGTGTGTGTGTGTGTGTGTGTGTGCGCGTGCTTTCAGGGGGTTATGTTCACCCTATGCAAACACATCAGCCTCTGGATTTCTCACACACTTCTTTTTCTCTCTCTGCCCTTTCTCAAAATCTATCTCAGTTCATGTTTCACTCCCTCACTTGCTGTCTCGGCTGTACCGAGGGCACAGACGAGGCTTGAGCTCTGTCTTCCTATGGAGATTAAGTATTATACAAGTATGAGATGGTGTGTGTGTGTGTGTGTGTGTGTGTGAAAACATAGTTTCAGTGAGGCATTGCTAAAACACTCATGAACCGATAGATTCTTACATACAAACCACAATTTCCATCCGTGTGTTTCCGGTGTGTGTGAGACCGTTTGAAGGTGAATGTTTTCATCCACTCACTAATAATAATCTATTCCCATCCATCTCTTCATTAATGTGGTCAGTGATAAAGCTAAAAGTGCGTGAGATGCTTTGCTGACAGCAGATAAATGAGGGACACAGTTTTAAACCAGCTGTTTTCAGTATACACATTTGTACAGCGTTAACTCTAATTGCTTTTGGTTTAAATATATCAGCCAGTTGCATCTTAAAAACTACTGTATTTTTTTAGTATTTCTTTTTTTAATCACTTGTTGTTTTTTTTAAGGATTATCATTTTTATCCAACCTGATGGCAGAGGTTCTATGGATGGCAGTGTTGGTCGGTCGGCTGGTCCACCACTTTGGTCCAGACTGAAATGTCTCAGCAGCTATTGGATGAATTGCCATGACATTTTCAACAGGCGTTGATGGTCCCCACAATCTGAAGCTGTCTGACTTTTGTGATCCTCTGACTTTTCCTCTAGCACCACCATTACGTCGAAATTTTAGTTTGTTCAATACTTTGTTTTATGAGCGAATACCTTCAAAACTAATGACATTCCCACAAGCCCCAGCTGCACTTTGTGTTGAGCGACACTGAACATGGTAAACATTATACCTGCCAAACATCACGTTAACATGTAAATATGGACATTAGCATGTTAGCATTTGGTTCAAAGTGCAGCTCCTCACAGAGCTGCTAACATGCTCATAGACGAGTCTTGTTTGGATCAAATTTCACTTCTCTTTTAGGACAAATGACTTACTGACTGCTTCAAAACAAAGAAACAATCCTGCTGTATTTATTACTTTCTTGCTTCAGGTTGCTTGATTTCAGACTGCACTGAATTTTCTAACTCTTATTCTGTAAGTTGGATTTTAGGAATCTCAGTCATCGGGAATTTATTGCGTGTTCTCTTTATGAGGGAGTAGACGCTGTCAAAAAGTTTTTCCAAAACAAAACTGCCTTGAAAAGACTGTTACAAAACACCAGAAGTGGGCAAAATAATATAACAGATTAAAATACGGAAAAACAACAACAAAAAGCCACGACAGTTACTTGATTTAACACTTTTCTGCCACCGACTCAAGAAAATTGAATCCACTCATTGCTTCTTTTCTGCTGTATTGCACTGTACTGTCCCAAGGTCCAAGCTCTTATCACCACAACACCACCCCCAGTTATCCTATTTTCACAGCCTTTTTAACCAGCCTGTGAGGCTCTTCTGGACCAGTCCAGCGTGCTGAAACTGGCAGAACTGCATCGTCATCCTACCTGCATCTGTGATCGTAAAAACATGAAACTAGAATCAGCATGTCAGCCTGACACCCGCTCCGCAAAATGCCAGAGGAAACCCCACGGAGGAGCAGCACACCTCCATGTCATATGACAGTGTTCACACCATTTGTTTCTGAATTCATTCCCACCATTATTGACTAATCAGCCGTCTGCCTGTGTGTGGAGTGATACAGAGTGTGATGTGTGTGTGTGTGTGTGTGTGTGTGTGTGTGTGTGGGTGAGGTAATAAGTAGCCTGTAAGTAGCAGTGTGGTGGGAGGAAAGGTACTGGCTGTTATTGGATGTAGAGTGGGAGGCAGGCAGGCAGAAGCAGGGCTCCCCTGGTTACTGTTGCTCTGTGGGTGGCTACCAGCAGCCAGGCTCTCCTCGCTCCTCATGACACTGTCGCTGGGCTGAGGGGGCGACGGACGGGACTACCTCTCTCCCTCTCTCTGTCTCTTCCACTCATACTCCACACCCCCTTCCTGTGCCTGTTGTTCTATTTCTTCTCTTTTTTTCCTCTTCTTTCCCACCAACACAATCTTTCTCTTTCTTCCGGTATCAATCTGTGCATCTCTTCAGGTCCCTCCACTCTGTTTCTTTATGGGCTTTCCTCAGTCTCCCCCTCGCCCCCTGCCCTCTGGTCTTGAATGGAGGTTTCTGGACTCCGCAGTGGTCTGAGGAAAGACCTTTTCTCCACCACCCCAGGCTCTCCACCCACCTGCCTGAACCCTCTGTTCTCCTTAACCAGTTGCTTTCTTCTCCATTTACTTTTTTTCCTCCCTGCCAGCTTTCTTTTTCATATCGATACCACCACACACTAACGGCCACAGTTCATGTATAATGTCACTGACCTTTCTTCCTCTCTCACTCATTTCTTTCTCTTTGCTTCGTTTCCTTTTGCCATCACTCTGTGCGTCATCGCTTTATGCCTGTTTTCACTGAGTTTTGTGTTGCTGTCTTTATTGCTGGGTCCGTGTGTGTGTGGTCAGCTGTTCTTAGTGCTACACAACTGATGTCAGATTGGATAGTCTCAAAGCAATAAGGCAGTAATCTCTTAAAGGCCCAGAGGCTTTTAAGTCCACACCTTCTCCCGTCTCTCTCCTCGTATTCCTTTACCTCCCTCCCTCCGTCTCACCTTTAGAAAGAAAGACTATATTACCTCTAAATGGATCTTTTGGTGCGCCGATGCCCTCCTAGCTCTCACGCACCCACACACACACTCAGATACATACATGCGTGCTTACACACTCACAAAATGCGCATGTACACACACTCACGCTCCTCTGGACGTTGCTCTGCACCCACCATCTTTATGAAGCTGAGAATTATCCCACCATAGGTAATCATAACCTGCCATACCTGGGACTCATACAAATACACCTTGGCCCCTTTTCTCTTATAATGTGTATACAATGAACTAATATAGAGGCTACAGACCAGGCCTTGATAGTCATGAAACCAGTGGGAATATTCAGTGACCCAAAGCTCTTTTCAGTCTCTTGACTGTGTCATATTTTAGTGGTAGACATGAGCAGTGCGGGACGAACAGCCCGCCTGTAGCATATCTTCCTCATCTTTCCGTGTGTTTACACTGAGGAATAGTTTCAGAGCACAGAAGCATTAAAACCATGTCTTCATAGCAGTGTGCACAGAAATAGAAGCACGCTATGTCGTTTGATACAAAATGTGCGCTTTGGGTGAGCACGCAGGCAGGACGGGCGAGAGAGCTGCCCCCAAGCTAACACTTATATAACAATATGTCTTGGATATATAGCACACAGAGGATCCATACTGTTAGTCAACAGTAGAGTCATTTAATACAGGCCTGTAGGAGCCTGATGTGCTGATGTGCATATGCATCCCACAATGTTTTCCACTGCCTCAAAGTTTGGAAGAAACTTGTGCTGATAGCACTTCTATGAAAGTTTATATTTGGTACTCGAGAGCCAGAACTGCACCAGCCAGGATCTGGCCCGCGTTGCATGCTTCGACTTTCTTTGGATCCTGAGCTGTCTCTATAGCAACCACTGAAGGCAGTTGCTGTGGTAATCACTCGCTGTTCCTGCCCCTGGCATCGTTAAGTGTTTGATGTTGTCCCAGAGGTGCTCCGCTGAAAGGGTTAACACCACCGCTCCCCTGATAGACGTGCTCGCCGGCACGCTTATTTGTCTCTTTGATGTTTCCCAGTGAAGGGGTTATCTGGCATCCGGGACTATCTGGAGGTGTTTGGAGTGAACGGGCGGCGGGCCGCAGTCTGACATTGATGCTAAAGCCTAAAGAATAGGTCAATGTGTCTGCTGGTTTGTAGATGTGCTACACAAACGAGATGCCCACCACTCAGCGCAGCGTGCCGCCCAGGGGTGAAGGGGTGTCAGAAGCCGTTAGCCAAAGAGAGGCAACGGGCGCTGACACCAGTCAGAATGGCAGATGTCCACACGACTAGGCAGGGTGGCACATGAGGGCACGGGACAGGCCAGGACTGGCTTGTAGAGGCTGTCCCCCCTGGACATGGCAGGAAGCAGACAGAGGCGTTTCTAACATGGGCAGCAGACTGCGCCCAACACAGCCCAACCTCTCATAAACTCTGAGCCATATTAAAGCCTGACAGAATTGATTAGGAGCTGATACCAATGGTGACCTGATGGAGCCGCCTGGGCATGTGTGTGTTGACTTGTTCTACCGTCTTCATGAGATCAAGAGCTGTAGAGCTTCAGAGAGGGGACATTTTCACTTATTCAAGAGTGTTTAGGTTTACTGTTAATCTGAGAAAAGGAAGGGTTGGATTAGGTCACTGCTGTGGTTGAGGGTAAGGATGAATAAAGCAAAAGAAGGGTCCTCATAATGATAGAAGTACAAAGGCATGTGTGTGAGTGACAGAGCGTATAAGAGCACGTCTGTGGTCCTGCTTCTACAGATTTCTGCCTGTCAAACCTGACAGCACAACCAGATTGTCTTGGCAGTGTGGATATTGAACCCACCCATCATGTTACTGTCAATCTCAACTCCAGACCAGCGCCCTCTAGTGGGCAAAGACTCTGACCAGAAGAGTATGCTTTGGATGTAACTCGGCATTCTTTGTTCCTTGTGAAGCTTCAGTTTTGGATCATTGTGAAGTCTTTGGTAGGGACCAGTCTGGTCAGTCACCCAGAAGCAGCACCACTACAGTCACAGGTACATATATATATGTTATTGTGTGTCGCCTGGTGTAGAAAGAGTGGTTGATGGTCAATGTCTCTGAACGTCTATTACAAGAAGACACCTGTCAGTGAAAGGAAATGCAGAGTTTGTGATTTTCTGTGGTGCTTCGGGTGTTTCACCAGAGCACAGCTAGCCCGAGATCCTGCCGAAACCTACGAAGACCGAAGAGCTCGCTCCTCATCCAATCATGATTTCTGACTGTCGAGATTCTTCAAGGCAGATTATATTGCTGTGAAAGCAACATCATATCGTCTACATTGTCTGGAGATTATTACGTTGACCAGTGTTTAAAAATATATTTCATCATGTGAGTTTACATATTCAGGGTGCAGTTTTCTGCATTCAGTGTGGGATTTCTTGTTTGATGGATTATTTACTGACTCTGGCTAACAGGACCTCCATCATTCCTTCTATTTCTATCATATTACTTTTAGCTTGTTCCTACTGTTGTCCTGTGGAACAACTGGTGCATTTCAGAGAGGCAAAAATAAAAAGGCGAAATGTTTGCGCGTCATATGTCTCGTATATTTGAGACATTGGTGAATGATTGCGGTGACGGTTGTTTGCAGGGGTTCCATACACACCTATGACACAGCTTTGCATTTAGTTAGGCACAAAACCTGAGCACCAAACAGAGGCCTCGGTTGTCGGTGGCCCAGGAGCATGAGAGAGAGGTGAATCCCAGGAGTTTTAGCTGCACTTATGTAAGCTCTGATCTGATGTGCTGGCAGGCCCCGCTCTGCCTACTTCTCCACACTCCTCATCTCCTCTCCTTTCCTCTCTTCTCCTCCCAGAGATTACCTCGATTACTCTGGCAAGACATCAGAAGGAAATCAGGAAACAGGCAGAGAGAAAGCAAAGAATTACTGCTGCATGACGGAAAGTGTGGCTTTATCGTAGCTAGCGGGCAACTGCCATCGCACAGAGAGGGATATACTTTGGTCAAATAAAGGATTCTGGGTTTTTTTTTCCCCCCTCATTTTTTCTGGAACATAGCAGATGCATATGAACGTCAGGGCTGACAGGACTGACAGCTGTATGAGTGCAAATGGCAGTTTAGCTGCGCGGTTCATGAATAAAGTATCTGTTTAAGATCAACCATACAACAAACTTCAGTTCAGCTGACAGTCTCTTCAAAGGCCCTGCAGAAGCTGACGCCGAAGCAGAGACATTATAGTAACGCTGCATCAAAACAGGTGCCTAAATCTTTCATTCTATATTGTTTTCTGTCTTTAATTATAAATCTATATGTGAACCCCCCCCCTCCCCACTTATTTATTTGTATTTGTATTTTTAATTTTTTCATGCCCCGCTGTGTTCCTGCCTTTACACTCACCAGCATATCATCGGGAGTGATTGGCTCATAAAACACGTTTAATCTGCTAATACTGAATGAAGAAAGCCCATCATCTCGCCAAGACTTAACACAAGCCTTCCTCTCCCCCCTTGCCTTTGTTTTCATCTCTGATGGAAATAGCAACACATGGGCCACTGTGTTTGTCTTTAAGATGGCACACAGCTAATCCTGTGTGAAGCTGGAGGGATCTCTTCAGCTACTCTTGTCAGCGTTGATTTGTCAACAACAATCTTTTCATTTCCTCTGTAAGCTGACACCATCACGTCTGTGCGATAATGTGATAGAGGCGAAGCTGGGTTGAATCTGAGCGGGGCGCGTTCACAAACCGGGCTGCCACTCTGCCACCGTACAAGTGGAGCCTTTTGTGCGCTTGTGCACTGTGGCTTTAAAAATAAAAGCTCAACAGTTTAACAGGCACAAAAAAAAAAAAAAAAAATTGTTGACTTACAGTAACTGTGGTGTTTTTGAGGATGCGGGAAAGGAAAAAGCATATACATACTGCAGAGCACCCATTTAATCATGCAATTGTTTGAAATAAGGGGGACGAGTATTGAAGGTAATTAAAGATTTCAGCCATGGCCGCCTGGCTGGTGAATATGCAGCTATGAGCAAAAGAAGCAAACAACAATTAAAAAACCTCAATAGGAACACCCAGCTTAAAGCGAGCAATCATGTCCGAGATGTTGGGCCTAAATGAGGATGTTGTTTTCTCTTTTCTGTTCTGTCAATCTCCGCCAGAAAGCGATTTCCTCCTGAAGAGTGGCGGCCAGGGCTAAAAGCATGTTTTAATAAGCACACTGACACATCCATCTTTGTTTCTGAGAGATAAGTCAGAACGAGCTCAGAGCAAAGCATCCGGGGCTAGCTGGAAGGATGCCCATTGCTGCGTATCAGTCGAATGTGCTTAGGCACTGAAAAACACACAAATGCGCACTTCCATGCACACACATACAAACAGAAGAGCTGTCACCCTAACTTAAATCCTATTTACCACCAAACCAATGGAATTTTTCCTTGGAGCCGAAGGTGGTTGGCATGTTCACTTTATGCCTCCTCGGAGATTAGTGAATTCAGCCCTGCTCTGTTCCCACTGTGTCTCCTTTTAAGTCTTCCCTCTTATACTCCCCCTTCCTCTTCTTCTTCACATCATTGCGCTGCATTTAATGTGCTTTTATTTGTTTATTTATTTATTTGTTGTTTTTCATCTGGGGGAAAAGGAGTGAAGTCTCAGATACCTGGGACTTATAGCTGGCTGGGGCTGGCAGCTGTGCATGTGATTGAGGAGCGTGACAGAAATGTCCTCATTAGGTCTCCACAAATGCTGTGAAGAGAGGCATGCTGCACAGGAGAGGAGAGGAGAGGAGAGAGGAGAGAGGAGAGAGGATAGAGGAGAGGTAGAAGGCAAGGAAAGAGGAGAGAAAAGTTTGCGAGCTTTTGACACTTGGTGCCTTTTATCTGTGCGGTATCTCAGGGTTTAAACTTGAGCGTGCTCTAAAAGATATTCATGCAGAAGCACACACAGAGGCACCAGTTCTCTCTCTCTCACATGCACACACACACACACACACACACACACACACACACACACACACACACACACACACACACACACACGAGTCACAAAGTGCATTGGAATAACTTTATGTCATTATTATACACTATTAATTAAAGAGAAATAATAGAAGGCAGATGAACTTCTGTTCAGCCTAATTATCATGTCTTTGATACCAAATTGTGCAGAAAAAGAGAATGTGAGAGAGTGAGCGAGCAACAGAGAGAGAGAAAAGAGTGTATGGGGAGGTTCAGACTGGGACTTGGGACTTGGGGAGTGGAACTCGGTGAGCGGAGGATCTTACGCTGCATCCCAATATGGCATCCATAACCCTTCCCTGAAATCAAAGCTCAATTTCTTAATTGCAGAATGAAATGAGGCGCGTGCGCACACACACACACACACACACACACACACACACACAGAGGGAGATAAAGACAGAGATGGACTACAGGGAAGAAAAAAGGGTGTAAGAGAATGAAGGGATGGAAGAAAGGGGGTAACAGTAGGGGGTAAAGGGGTACAGGGAACTGCTGCTCAGGGGAAAAACGGCAACAACAAACAAACAACAATCATCTGTTTTATCTCGCTGCCTTTCCTCCACATCTCGTCCTCTGCATGCATCGAGTGATCTCTGAACTCCACGCTTCCACGCCAACTCCCCTGTTGCCTTGTTTACATGTTGTTGCCACTGCCGTGTTTGCAGCACATTGATCATTAACATCATTATATGTCTATGATACTGCGTGTCGAGTCACAAATCAACTTTCCTTCCATCCTTCCTGCTGTTCTAATGATCTGACTAACTTTGCAACCTCTTCTTTTTGTTGCAACATCTCTTCGCTCATTGTCATTAAAGTGCTGTAAAAACACACCTGTTTGTTGTCGATGTGACAAACCGCTCTCACCGTGTGAGTGCAGTGCTGCCGGCTGCCTCTGCTGCCTGTTTGAGAGACGAGCTTCACTGGAGTGAGAGGCAGGCGGAATGACGCCGGACGCAACAGGAGTGACAACAGGGTGATCAGCAGCGACTTTCGGGAAAGGTATTCAGCAATAAATGCAACGTGAATAAGTCAAATAGGGGGAAGACGGAGAGAGATGGAGATGTGGAGAGAGAAAGAGGAAAAGTCAAAGAGAGAGAGAGAGAGAGAGAGAGAGAGAGGAAGAGGGAAGGAGAAAGTGGTGGCACAGCTGAGGCTGACACTAATGAGGAGCCTTTGTGATGGGACCTGACAGAGGAGAAGAAAGCAGAATCCCCCGACACCGATGCTCCACAACACTCCTCCGCTTAATTGGGAGAGCCAGAGCCCACAACGAGGGTGTGTGTGTCAAAAAGAGTGTGTATCTGTTTTAGGAGGAGTAAGTGAATGTAAGACAAAGTAGACTTATATATGCTCACTTAATTAAGCCTACATATTGTGTGTTGGTGGATAAATGTATGTAATAGCACTATTGTAGGTATTCACAGCTCACTCCGTGTTCTTGGTGGATTTTCACACGTTTTGGTCCAGAATTTCACGCTTTTAGTTGATGCTGGCAAGATACGCAGCTTAGAGCATTACACGCACGCTGATGGCTTTGAGGTTCACACGTCGGATATCTGCCATCTTCTCACATTCTTTAAAAGTGTCAAGAATCCAATGTAATAATCCCACCCTGCCGCTCTTGCAGTACGCACAAATGTACATGCATACTGTACGCACGCGTTCACTCCAGCGACAGCACTTACACGCTTGCATGAGCCGAGGATTTGCACTCGACGTTACAGCGCAGCCCTCGCGCACATGCATGCACTTAAAAAATATGCACTTGTGTGCGGACACGAGTGGGGACACTCGCTCACTCCCTGCGGTGCAGTTTCCATCTTTGACTCTGAATCAATCATTTTTAATTTATCAGAGGGGATTTGTGTCATGAAGGCTGATGCCAACTCCAATAAGAGGAAAAAAAACAACACAACAGCAGTGAAAAAGCCAGAGCAAATCCCTGCTCTGATGCGATTATAACACACAACCAAATCAGGGCTGACTTGAATAGACACAGAACACAAAATCATATTAAGGGAAATTCGATGTGCATGGCATTACATTGCTCTCAATCTCCCCTCTTTTCTCTTTCTGCTCCTCTCTCCCTCATTCTCTCTTTGACTTTCTTACTCCATTTCTCCCCGTCCTCCTTTCTATCTGTCATCATCAGCATCGCCTCCCAATTTTTCAATCCTAGTGACCTGAAAAATGTGTTGTCAGTGACTTATACGGCCCCTTCCTCCTCCCTGAGCGGATCCCCTGTTTTCTGCCGCCTGCAGTGAGTCTGCCATCCACCCTCTCCCAGGGGACAAACTCTGTTAGCTCCTCATGTCACAGGTAGCACCCAGGCTTAAAAGCAACAGATTGAAGCCAGATACCATATCATTTTCGACATATACGGTAACAAATGAAAGGCAATCTCTTAAACTCTGCTGAAATGTGGCCACAGCGGAAGCTCTTGTACAGTAATGTTTAATTTAAATGACAAAATAGCTCTGCTGCGAGCAGATATTGGAGAAAAAAAAAAAAACAACAGCTTTGCGATCAGCAAGAGAGGTGAGTCAGGGAGAGAAACTGTGAGGTATAGAGGAGTGGGGGGGGGGGGGTACAGTATGGAGAGTGTGAGAGAGAAGAAGCTGAAGAGATAGATAGAGTAGGGTTGTTATGTCAGAGGCAGTCGAGCTGCTCTCATCTTGCCATTATCTCAAGTACCCTCACATTACCATAATAATGGCTTTTAACCAAATGTAGCACTCTCCAAAGCAGCACAGGCAGAATCTGTTTTAACCAAATGTAAAACACTCATCGACTGGCAGAATCAGAGGAGCTTAACGTTAACATCACCATAGGCCGACGAGTGCTGTGTGGAAGGCATGTGTGGGTTTGAGTGGGAGTTTCAGGCTGGATATGGTCGACTGATGCATTCTTGATTACACATATGATGTACAAAGATCATTGTGTGTGTCACATACGCACCCACGGATATAGTACAGGCCTGTAAATGTTCTGCAGCAACACATAGCAGCTGTCGGCTATGTCTGAATGTGTGTACGCATGAGCGTTTGTGGAACCGTGTGTCTGTTCCTAATCATGCTACACGTGCTGTATGTGTTGTGTCGGTGTATAAGCGCATATGTGTGTGCGACTGTGTGAGTCAGAGTTGAGGTCCAGGTCTGGCCAGGTACTCTGCATGTGTTTCCCCCGTCCAGATGGCCTCTCGGCAGGCCTGGGCCGGGGCGCAGGGTGTCCTCCTGCCCTCCCACCCAGCCATCGCAGAAGGTCGACTCGACCGCGCCGCCCGCCTGCCCTGCGATGCCGCCTTCCAGACCAGCAGCTCCCTGCCAGAGGAAGAAAGAGAGCCAGAAAATGGTATTGAAAGCTAGTTTGTGCCATCTTTGTCATTAAGCAGGTGCATATATAATAATGACCTTCTGTTAAACTGACCAGAGAAACACACACACACACACACACACACAGTTATGACTTTTCTTTTTTTTCCCCTTTAGTTTCCTCTCACGCGCTCATACTTCCGACTTCCCGTCTTTTCCTTACGCCACTCTACCTTCTTCCTCCTTGCCTCTCTTTCTTTTGCTTCGTCTCTTGTGTTACAGTTATTGTGCGAGTGTGTGTGTGCGTGTGTGTGTGTGTGTGTACAGTGTGAGGTGCCAGGAGGGTGTGGAGACCCACAGATGGTCAGGGTGGTTCCCACTCAGTGAGATCTGGGTCAGAGCCCGCTCTCAGATTAGTGGGCCTCACTCGTGAAGCACCACCCACAGGTTTCTGGGCAGACCTGGATCTGACACAGAGGTTTTGTTTTGTTACAGAGAGACACACTCATCCGTGATATCATATTGTTTCTACCGGCTCTTGAAAACAGGCAAGTCACCTTTGTGTGCACCTGACGGTTGTATTAGATGCTGTTGTGTGGGATTTAAATCTGAGCATTCACTCTGAGTCTTCATGGATAGGAGATTTAGCAGCATGCCCAAAATGTTCATGTAAATATAAATTAAAATTGCTGTGCTGTGGCGTGCGAAAAGCCTTTTGCATGTGTCTAATGTTGGGGCTCTGTCCAGGCCTGCAGAGCTCAAAAACAATGCAGTCCCTCGACAATTCTTTTCAGCGTCTCCTATGGCAGAAAAACTATGAAGCAATAGCAGAACAAAGGCAATTCTCCCATTCTCCCACAACAAATCTATGGATGCTCATTACCGCCAAGAGGTTGCTGAACTTTAAATACAACTGTAGATAATAGCTGTAAGAGCTGAGTAAAAAGTTTCAGTAAGTGGTATGTGCTCTCTGGATCTGCTATTTAGTGTCTCACTCAAGGACACTTTAGAAGGGTGAATACCTGGAGTTGCTTGAATTCAGCAAGGTATGGTTGTGTATTCAGGTGATGCTGAATGCACAACCTGGGTCTGAGTATTTTGAGTCTTTATGTATTTGCACACTCAAGGGTTTGTTCAGACAGACGGTACTGTGTGAAATTAATACTGCCACAGAGGGCTGCAGTCAAAGAGCTGATCCTCGCTTGACTTTTGCCGCTGCACATCATCACCTTGGCTTTGACCAGTCAAACAATAGCACATCGCTGGTAGATTTGTAATGTGAACACTGTATTTTTACTGTTTGCCTGGTAATCGTCTGCACAAGAGATTAAAACAGCTGCCACAGTGATTACCACTCGTAAAATCCTCTGTGTTTTGGTGTCTGATAAGCCTTTAAACTCATGGATCTGTTATTCAGACAAGACCTCTAGGATCGTATTTCATGTGTCACTGGGACCTGAAGCAACATGCCTCCACCAACGCAGGGGCAGGGCCGGGTCCCCTCATCTCGTAAAACTGCAAAAACCTACAGTAAGCTAACAACCAGGCCCCATTAACCCACCTAAATGCTCTTTTTGTTGAATGCCCAGTAGATGCTATAGATTTTGCCAGTCAGTGAACCATTTTTCATAAGTGAGCACGGCAGAACGTACAGAGGGGTAATGGTGTCACAGTGAGTGGAGCAGCATCCCACTGGTTTAAGCCACAGCATGCCATCACAGATTCTGTCACTTCTCATTCTTTACAATGATGCACATGTCCTTCAAACACACACACATATATATATGTTCATGTGCACACATGGATATATGCTGCTGGTACATGCACTGCCATGTGCACAGACCCCCCCCCCCCCCCACACACACACACATACAAACAGACAGTCCAGACCAGCCCGATGAATTAATTACAATCACAGCCAGTGTGTTTGTGTGTATGGGGTGCTAATAGGAAGTGACAGGGGCTGCGGCGATGTACTCATCACTCCAGGCTTCCTGCCTTTACCCACCGCCTCTCCTGACACCCCCCCCCTCGCCCCCAATCACCCAGTTCAGCTTGACATTTCTATCTTTGTAGTCTGGTCACCTGTCATTCTTGAACTGCCTGTTAGCTCATCACTTGTACTGACACAAGCATGTGCATGAATACACACATGCACACACACAAACACGAATACATGAGCATGCACATACTCATGTGTGTCTGCTCACGCTTATGCACTGAGCAATACGAAAACGCCACACAGCTTTTACTACCGTGTGTGTGTGTGTGTGTGTGTGTGTGTGTGTGTGTGTGTGTGTGTGTGTGTGTTATTTATTCATCACATTAAAAAATGTCTTCACATTTACCACGTGGGAAAAAATCCAGCTTCCATAAAGTTTGCCATTTATTTAATGGTATATAATTGGTTTTAAGGGTGAAAGTTTTTATTATGACATGGTTATGATATGATATTATTTTAAGTTATTATCAGCCTCCAGAATGCATGTAAGTGAATACTTACAACATGTCCCCACAAGTGCAGTAGGACAAGTGTGTGTGCATAAAGGTGCCGGGTTCAAGGGCTCCGAAATACAACAGAATAAAATGAATAAAGCCTCCACAGCAAATATGTGGCTTCTCACCTCATTCATTATGTAATGGGAGTAACAGCCCTCCTCCCTCCCCTCTCCTCTCCTCTCTCTCTCCTCACCTCCCTCTCTCCACCCCGTCCTCCCCTCAGCCTTCACCTTCTGTTCACCACCTGTACGGGAACAGATTCTCTCCTCTCTCCGCATGACACTTCAATCTGTTCTATACAGCAGATAGAAGGATTGAGTGTTGGTATTTTATTTTTACGTCTTTTTATTTTTTATTTTTATGCCTCTATCTTGTCTCCCTGCACGTGGCAGTCGGCAACTGAAATGCCTGGACGCCACCTCAGGTCCAATTCGAAAGGTTAAAGGTCTGACATTTGAACACATCGCCAGCAGGGTTGATGTTAACATACACGTGACGTCGTCCACACACACGCAGGCAGCAGGCATTTCTGCATGTTGTGTGTGATTATGTGTGTAAGCATCCGTGCATGTCTGTATGTCTGTGACCTTAAACAAATGGCTCACCCTACTTACTTGTGTTTCTCCATATTTGACACACGAGCTTGACGAGCTCCGCAGCTTTACTATCCTGTCAATTTTCATATTCGCTATTAGCGTTTGACATTAGATCAGTATTGTACAAAGGCTGGTGATCTAAATCTGCAACACGAGAAAAGGAGAAGACAGCTGTGAGTGACATGAGGGAAAAAATGTGAGGGAGGGGTGATACAAATGGATACAGGAAGACAGGAGGAAGGATGAACAGCAGGTGAAAGGAGAAGTCGTTTGCATACTCGCTCTCACACATGCAGGTTATGGAGAAGTGACAACAGAAGGCTGATGGTTCCTTCTCATTGCTAAAGATACAACTGATGACAATTCCATTAATCCTGTCAGTCCTCTCCCTCCATCTCTCTCAATCCCCCCCTTTTTTCTCAGTCCTTTTATAGATGAAAGGCTTCCACTTTTTCTGTCAATGGCCTGCAGTCATCTGAATTAAACATTGATTTTATCGGAAGTTTAGTCACTGCGTCCGTGACGACTCGCTGCCTCCTCAAAAACCACGTGCGCGTGTCTCATCGCAGAGGAACGCAGTGCCAAGGAGAGAAGGATGAAGGAGATGAGAGACGGAGCAGAGAGAGTTAGAACAGAGGAGACGGGGGGTGGGGGGGTGGGGGGGATTTCAAGAGGACGACATTAAAACGCGAGAAGGAAGACAGACGGGGACATGGGGAGCCGAGGAGGGAGACAAGGAGAACACAGGGGGGATGAGAAGAAAGAACAAGGGATTCTGCGAGCAGCAATTAAGAGAGGAAGGAGGGAAAGGAAGAAAGACTCAGCTGTGGATGAGGCAGGGCTCACACAGAATAGAAAGGGGAAAGGGTTTTTTGAAGTGCAATGTTCAAATCTCTCTTTAGTTCCTGTCATTGTCCAACACCTGCCACAACTCATCTCTGTACAACTCCCTCCCCTTTTTCCTCCCGTTCCCATCCTCCCTCACTCCCACCATCAACAAAGACACATCACTGCTAATCAGCTGGGCTACCACCGCACGGGCCCACATTCTTCTTCTTCTTCTGAAATATTAAGAAGTTACAGTTTCAACATCCTCGTCCAGGCAGTTGCTGTTGCTTGCAGCGGAAAGGATCAGAGATAAAATAAAGAGAATTGTGCTTTGACGTGCAAGTAAAACCTCCTTTGTTTCACACCAATAACCTCTGGTAAGAGGGGGAAGAAAAAGGTTATGTTGATACCCGGTTCTCCAACACACCAGCCAAACTAAGATAAACAGAACAGGCTGACCCCTAGCTGGGAATGCACGAGCTTTGCTGTCGTCCCCGCGGCCAAAACTTCCCTCTTTTTCTTCTTCAATGTTTCTTTCCCCTCTTCCTCCGTCGGTGGTTTGTTGTTGGGCACCCTGAGGAGATGGGGAGATGAAAGTGAGACGGTCTCAGGGGAGCACCAGCAGTTGAACGAGGGAGGCCCTGCGCTCTCATCCCCACAGCGGCGTGCCATCTGTGGGATGAGGCCTCTCCAGAGTGGGACGACGGGATCTGGGTCCTCTGGTTCACGCTCGCGCCTGTTCATAAGTGCACTGCATTTATATGCAGACAGACACGAACACCTTGGAGGATACGGTCCCGAATGAGCATTACGGTTAAAACTTCCAATCTCCGCAGTAGTCATGTTCATAGGGTGTGGTAGACTCGAGGGAAAGTAAAAAAGCGAATTCAACATAGATAACAGCAAAAGTGCGTTAAGGAAGCAGAATAAAACTAATGGGCTAGTTTTCATAGAATTCATGAATATCTTCCTCCCTCCCTCTACGCTCCCTCTCTGAGGTCTTCTGGCAGCTAAAGCTGGAGTTCCCTCACACCCATGGCCCCAGGGTGGCACAGCTTTGGCTCCCAGAGTGCACTACTGCCCTAGGAATACCTCCCCATTTGGGTCAATCTCTCTCTCTTTATCTCTCTCTTTCTATCCCTCTCCCAGTGTCTCTCTTTCCCTCGCTCGCTCTCTTTTTGCTGCAGTAGGTATGAATAATTAAACCTGCGTTTCCTCTCCTCTCATGTCATGTCTGCCACCCCTCCTCCCGCCCTCTCCGCTGTGTCTCTCACTCAGGCTGAAGTGTTATAACAGAAGTGAGTCATTTAGAAGAGGGAAAAGGCTGCAGATCAAGGAGAGTTGAGTTCAGTTTGGAACTTGGCATGTTACATAAGCTGTCACTGTGTGTTATTGACTGAGAAAGAAAGGGGGATGGAGGAGAGAGAAAGAAATGCAAGGAGAGTGAGGAGGAAAGGTGAGACTGTGATAATGGCGCACAGATAGAGCGAGTGAGAGAAAGATGGAGAGCGAAAGATCACGAGCGAGTTACTGACATGTCGAGTGATGTCGCAACAAAAGTGATAAAGTTACATTTTCTCTTAAAGGTGCAAAACACACGTCACAATTTGCAGAAAGGCCCTTCAGAACCTGAAGGATCCATTGTTTCATGTATGACAAATGTGTAGTTGTAAAGTTACCTTTTCTGTATTTTGCATAACAAGGTGCCCCAAGGAAATTAAAAACTTGCAAATATACTGCACGTATATCATAGACATTAAAATAGATGCAATATGAAGAGAATAAGAGCACGAAGGTTCATCCGTGACACTGACAGACACCGATATCAATGGCAGAAATGATCAGAAGGTTAATGATCGATCAGTAGCAATACAGCAGTCAACATACCAGTACAAAGAAAATGAAGGCAGATATGCAACACAATACTGTGGCTAAAATCAATATTTTTATGTATTGATCACATGACTGCTTGAACGGGCTTGTGCGCACTGATGAACGCACAAAGGATTAACACATTCTGCAGTTGCCCTCAGTTCTACAGAGCCTTGTAGTGTGTTTCAGCTCATTGTTTTGCTCAGCTTTAAGGATTTAGTTGAGTTTCACCGCTGTCTCCAAAGACCATCTGCACAGGACCTGCTCAGCACCAAGCGGCTCCATGTTGTGTTTACACCTTCTTTGTGGTCAAAGTGTCTGTTACTGCAGATAAAAACACTTAAAAATAATCATTTAAAATCAATAATTAAAATCATTATATAGATAACTTACACTGGGTATTACCACTGTAAAGAATTTGTGTGTCTGCAGGGAACTGACGGCTGACTGACGGCACAGCAGCATCTCCAGGGCAAACGCAGAGACTGGGTTGGTCTTGACCAGTATTTAACGTAGCCAAGAAAGTTCAAATAAGAAATCTGAGCCTGAGACCAGTCTGAACTAACAGGATAAGACTGGACTAAAAGCCAGGAGTGGGCTTGAGCACCACAGCCCTGCTCAACTTTATGTCCAACTGAAAACATGCTCCAGGTACACGACGGCTCTTATATCTACTTTCAGTTCATAAGGGATGTACTAAAAGAAGATCTGTGTTCTTGAGAATAAGCATTAGTTTCCATTTTGAAGGTCACTTTTATTCTCTGCCTGTAAACAAACTTACTTCATCAGCCTGCAGTGCACATCAGAACAATCACATTACCTTGCTCTTGCACACCAGTAATTACCTGTTTACCCTTCTCCTATCTGCGCACACATCTACCTCTTCCTCTCGTCTTTCCTCTTCCCTCCATCTCTCTGGCAACTCCTTCCTTCTTTCTGTCTGTCTTCCCTCAGGTGCTGTATTACCATAATGGCTTCTTTGTGACGATGATGTACTAAGCAGCAGTATGGAAATGCAACATGCCACAGCGCACATTTTCAGAGATGAATGCATTACATGTCATTTGTGTGAGCATACGGCTGTGCGGTCATTATGTGTCGGACTGTTCTGTGGGAAACAGGAGGAGAGGAGGGGGACGGAGGGAGGGAGAGTGATGGTAAACTATATTCCATGTACAGAACAGTTAAGGTATTCTGCAGCTTGCGTGCAAAGAGGAGTGAGGATTAACAGGGAAATGAAAATAGGGAATGAAAATGGCCTCTTTTTTGCATACATACAGTATTAACTGCTGCACAACTGTGGCATGTTTAGCCACTGAACTGGCTGAGGCTGGTCTGCACGTGATGGCACAACCTTCATGTTCTTAATAGTGACAGATGTAGACGGTCGCGGTAAGAATGCAGATGGCAGATTCATTTGTTTGCCCCTAAATTGTCTGCACTCTTGATGCATTTTAATACAGCATACGTGCACGTCACTTCACGCTCTTCAGTGCGTTTAAAAAGATACATAATACCATATATTTACACTAAAGTATGTTGAATGCTCCTCTCTCTCCTGCTGTCATTACAGACACACTGTATCTTAATTAACCGTGGCCTTCAATGTGCTCATGGACTTACTGACTCCTTTGTGGAGCCATGATTTTTATCCCGCTTATCGGTAAAACATGTAAGTATTGAATAAGTAACAGTATTGGATAGTTATCTAGACATCCAAGGCTGTATTTGTAGCTCTTAGCGTTGTCACAGACGGAGTCCGAATGAGATTTTCTTTACAGAGCCGGTAAGTTCTGGCTTCACTCCGGCTCTCTGTAGATGCTAAAATGATAGCATTGTCATTGTGAGGATGTTAGCACGATCTTGTCGCCGTTTAGCTCAAAACTCTAGCTTCACTCTTGGTTTTGTGACTGAATGCATGTTGTGTTTTCCAGCAGTGACATACTAACCTGAGCTGATTCCCATTAGCTGATTGTTGTTTCCCCTCTCCTCTGATTTGGAGTCCACTGGAAAAGGATTCAGACAGAATTAATGCCAAAATCCTTCACTTTGTCTCTAATGAGGATGCCAGGCCAATCACTGGTCTCCAACAATAATCAGTTTTATTTTCTCCTCCTGAATCGCTGTGAAAGCGTTTGACCTCTTTTGCGTTGCTGTCTACAACACTGACTGTGTCTCTTCCTCTTTCTAAGAACACTGACCCCTCCAACATTATCTTTTATTTCCTCCTCTGTGTGTTTGTGTGTGTGTTTGTATATGTGTGTTGCAGCAGGTGTGAGTGTGTAGTCTGAGGTTCGTCTCCTCGCTGCAGCAGGACCCTGAGATGAGTCACTGTGCTGCCGTGGGGACACTTCCTGCCCTCCTCATAAATATAGCAAACCTTAAAGTGCAGAAAAATGTTCCCGTTTGAAAATGGGCAAAAAAAATGAAGGGAAGAAATATGTATATATATGAATATTTCAGCATTTATATAAGCTCTGAGAGACATGGAGGGTCTGCTCTGGAATCATTGTAAGGGAATTAAAAAGAAATGGTTTATTGTGATGCACAATTTTAGGTGGAGATGCATAGGATGCTTTTGTGCAAGTGAGAAAAGTTTTTAAACGCAAAGAGAGAGCTCAAAGTTCATACGAGTCTCAGAGACGGTGTGCTTTTTTGTTAAATAAAGGCAAAGAGGGTGGGGGGAAGAAAGGAGAGTGTATCCGTGGGCATTGCTTCAGGGCACCACACTCTGAGTGCCGGAGAGAGAGAGGCAGAGGAGTAGAGGAGCATCCTGTCACCTATCAATCTCTCCTCTTCAGGTTGCATTTGTTTTACCTGTTTTTTCCTTCGCCTGTTTACACAAATTGTTTTCCCTTCAACCTCTGCGCTTTTCAAATTATGCATTGCTCAGTGTGAATGCATGTTATTGTTGTGGAAGCTCATGAGAGGGGACGATGAGGCCTCCAAACTCCAAACCTCTCTTTTTGTCTTCAGGCTGTCAAAGTTATCACTGTCACTTTTCACTTACTGTACAATAACCGTACAGTTTATGCTTGTAATAGTTCAGTGAAATGTGTGTTTACTACTCTGTTTTTCAAGTGCTTCTGTGCTTCTGCCACCATTTTCCCTGCATTGGAAATTATTTGTTGTATCCCGACAGAACAGATGATGGAAATCAGTTTTCGCAGCACTAACTCTCAGTGATTCACGCAGCCTCAGAAACACTTGCACAATCACATTTCTGCCGAACTGGGTGAGAAAGTCAAGAATTCATTTATAGTCTCTACCCACTCAATCCTTTCCTCAATCACCGGGGGACTCTGAAAAGATCACCAGTCAGTCAGTCAGTCAGTCAGTCAGGCAGTCAGTCAGTCACAGGACCATCACAGACAGACAAACGCTCTCTCACAGTCATATTCGCATTCAGATTCTTACCTAACGACGTTTCCTGAGTGTGGGAGGGAAACAGCATCATGAGGAAACCCATGCAAACTCCACACAGGCTGCGAGTCGAGCAGTGTGAAGCAGCTGAGCCACCACGGCACCTTTATGAGTGAATATAGTTAATAATCAGTTAATGAATACATGCCTGGTTTTCAGACCAGAAAAGCAGCTTGTTCTCTTTTGTTGCTGTTACCTGCAGGATGTTTTTCATGCACATAACAAAGCGCCTGACTTGTTGGCGGCATTGTAGTCTCACGGCCTCATAGCGGGACTTAAATATATGTTAGAAAAACAAGTCAACAATCAGCCTAATGGCACTGTTCAGACTTAGACCGATACATTAAAAGTGTGTAAGATATGGCCGTGAAGCGGGAGAGGAGCGAGAGGAAGGTCGGGCATCACCAGCGTGTAGAGTCAGAATACTTTCACATCAAGGTGGTGATTTAAGGTTTTACTTCTATCAGACCACAGTTGGTGGTTGTTGGAACAGTGGAAAGACAAACTAGACAATTTAGGTGAATTTTGTTTTGTTTCTGTCAAATTTGAATGAAGTGTGTTTTACGTCACGGTCTCATGTTGAAGTCTGTTTGCCTTCGAGTAATGTTTCCCCTCTGTTAGAATCAGATATCAATTCAATTAATGAAATGCATCGCTTTGATCCTGTGATCACCACTCGTGGTAGCAGAGGCCGCTGTTGTTGTGACTTGGTGAAAAGTAATGTAAATCTGTTTAATATTTACCTTAAAGTCACCAGAGTGGTCGAGATCTTCTTATATAACTCTCTGAAAGAAAGCAAATAAACATCTTTCCCCAAATGTTCCCCAAACTATACCTGTGATAGACAGAAAATTTTCAGGCTACAATTTTATTGTTTGTCACGGCTTTATAGTAACAATATCAGCTCAAATGCCGTCAGAAAGATCACTTTTTCCCTGGCTGCTGAGGAGCTGTTGGTGTCTGCTGCCACCAGTTTGTGGGACTGAGGGGGACAGATGGAGGAATCCCTTTCTCATCGCCCACTCCTGCTTCAGTTTTCATCCCCCAGGAGGACTCACATCTCCCTCAGCACAGAGGTGTTTTCAAATTAAATACTGTCTAATGAACTGGGAAACCTGCCCCCACCATGCTCTGTGTGTGTGTGCGTGTGTGCATGTGTGTGTGTGTGTGTATGTGTGCGTGTTTGTGGAGTGCATGTTGGGGAAGTGCTGGAGAGCGGGACGAGAAAATGAAAGAAAAACTGTTTGAGAGATTAAAAGAGAGAGGTATTTGCATTGCAATCTAGTGATTGCACAGCCTGTGTGTGGCGTCATGAAGCGTGTGTTCACTAATTGTATATCTCTGCAGTTCTAATTGCTTTAATTCCCTGTAATTAATCAGTAATTGCAGTGAGGAGCCACGCACAGCTTCGCTCTGAACGCAAAAGAACTTTTCAATATGGAGTACATAAATATAGATGAGAGAAAAGAACGAACAGAGATGGTGTGGAAACAGAGACGAAAGAAAGAAAGACGGAGAGAAAGAAGGAGAGAAAGAAAGAGAGAAAGAGCCTACTATATTTAGTATTTTCTGAAAGGCCTGAACCATGAAGTATATGGCAGGGTCTCATTTCTCATTAATGTATTCTGATGCGAATGAAAATGAGAGATTATGGGTGAAAGTGGAGCAGTCCCTACAGGCTTGCAGCAGTGCTACAAATAAATCCCCGCAACTCAGAGGTAAAACCTTTTTATTGCAGAGACACTCGAGGGTTTGTCCACAAAACAGCTCCACTGTTCAGGAAACATCTTGGGGTTCACGTGTTTGTCGCGAAATGTTTTTCCAGAGTGTTGAGGATGTGAGTCCATCCTGGTACGTGTGCACACAGGAAGGGTGTGGCAGCTGGTTCCAGGGAGATCCCTGTCCCATCTGTCCCCCCCGAGAACAGGAGTGCAAGGAGAATCCCTCCCACTCACCATACTGTGACAAGGTAATCCCCCCCCCCCCTTCTCTGTAGCTCTCTCCAGCCCTCACTTCCTACCTCTCCCTGCCCCCCTCATTAATTCCCAATTAAGACAGCAGCCCACCCGCCCGCACAACTCCTCATTGTACATATTGCACATAAATGCTTTTTCTGGTCAGACTTTTAATTTATAAAGGTTTGAGCTGAGGCTAGCAGACTCAGTGAACTGTGTGAATGTGCGTGTGTGTGTGTGTGTGTGTGTGTGTGTGTGTGTGTGTGTTTGTGCGTGCACGTGGGGACGTGTGCGTATGTTGTATAATGATCGCTTCTCTGTTCCTTTCTCCAACCCCAGATGAAAGCAAACCTTTGTCATTCTCGATCGTTTTTTAAATGAGAGTCGGTGGCTGGTCTTCGGTGACCTGCTGCGCCCCTCCCTCCTCCTCTGCCTTCTATCTGCCCCCTTACACCCCTCCCCACCCACACCCCTGTCATAAATGGCCCCGGCTCCCTCATAACAAGCTGGATTCTCATAGATCTCCATCAATTTGTGTCACACCAGGGATTCCCTGAACAAAGATGCCGTTGCCACATCACCCACAACATCTATGCATTATTAAGGCTAGAAAAACAGCCTGCGAAGTGTCTGCCACAGCCTTGGTTACAGAGCTAAAAGACACAAAGAAGAGCGAGAAACAGGAAGACAAAGCAGACAGAAAGACAGAGGGCAAAAGAGACAGACTAAAGATAAAAGGCTCGCATTTTAAATGCCAATGTGGCCATGCATTCCTCAGTATGTTAGCGATTTGACTGTTAAGCGGAAAGCTTGCTCTGCTCCACTCCATACTGTGTCCGTTCATTTAAGAGATTTCCCAAGATGCATCTCATCGACGAGCAGCTTACATCAGCGTGTGTGTGGTGAGGCTCGCGTTGATCTCTAAACGGTAGCACAATACTATTAAAGTGCAGTGTGTCAAAAGGCCCCGTGTTGGAGAAAGGACATTTAAGCGGCGTCATATTCAGGTCCTGAGAGCCCTCAAACAGCACGCTGCTCGGTGCAGCTCACACCTACAGCAGCTGATATACTGAGATCCATCCATGTGTCCAGAAAGGGCAATTAAAATAAAATAACGAGCCATGTAACCTGAATATTCCCCGAGGGTAACAACTCACCTTTAAACTTAATTTATAGTCTCACGATCTTTGAGAAATCGTATGTGATTCATGAGCAGGAGCAGCTTTCTGTGGCACGATTACAAACTGAACAATCACACTGTAATTTGGGATTTAATTAAAGGAAGTCAACATGAAGAAGCTGCACTGACAAAAAAAATGGAGAATATGTTAACTAGAGAATGCTTCATCGCGTATTTAGCCACTAATGAGTTTCATTTAACTGCCGCTTTGAAAGGTCATGAACCTCAACTTGGGTCCATTTGACCATAACATCACCGTACAGATTTGTTTTCAGCCACTGAACAGATCCAGGATTGATAATGAAAGCACAGAGAGGAACAGACAAAATTAGACTGTAAAAAAAAAGACAAACGTGTGACTCAGGCTGAGCTTACTAACGAGGGTAACAACGAAATGGAAAGACTCGCTGCACAAATCACAGTGTGTCCGAAACCATGTGAGTTCACACCCAGTGGAGACGACTATGACGGCGAAACATATATGGACGCGAGATCGTCAGCATCAGCCAGCAAATACTCAAAAACAAATATGTTTACGGTCAAGTGACAAAGCCTGCCAAAGTAATTATGACAGGAGCAAAGGAGGAAGTCATGTGACGTTATAGAGCGACAAAGCTGGTGGGAGGAGGAGGCTGTGGGTGGATGGCTGGAACAACAAAGCATCAGACTAACATTAGTGCCAGGAGGTTTGAATGTTGCCTCAGTATATGTACTGTAAATATACAGAGTAATGTGAGATTTCAAGTATTGGGTGTTGCGCACCTTTCAAAGTGAAAGTAAAGCAATATGCTTCATCATCATCCTCCCAAAATACTAAGCTGGAGCATATGGAATCAAGAATATACATTGAGCTGGCAGTTGGTAGATTTTTGTGGTGTCACGACCAACAGAAATAAGAAATCACCAAATTATTGACACTTACAGGCACTAAAAATCTGTGAGTTTTGACAAATTGGCCCCGTGCTTGTAAAAGAATATGACGAACTCTGAAGGCTAGAAGGTATCAGCAGCAGTCAAATAGAGAATAGAGGTTTGTAGTACTCAACGGTCTGAGCAGACAGCAAACGGTAACTGTCACACTATTAAGTGGGCTGAGAGATTGTTTAAGGTTGTAATGATATGACTTTCACTTAGTTTGGGAACATATAAAAGCTAACAGCGAGAGCCTTTGGCAGTGAGCGTATGGCTATTTCCTGCAGGCAGTACTTACCACTGCAGACATGTTAGGAACTGAAGTCATAAAAGTATCAAGAAATTTCAGTTTTAACACTATTTAATAGGGACTGCCATTTGTTTCACATTTCAAACCAAAGGTCAAGCTCAGCCACAGGAAAACAGATTTTTCAGTGATTTGTAGGTTTTGGATGGCACAGACAAACTGTCATCCTGCCGAAAACGCTTCTGTGTTGTTGTTGAGGGTGTGGACAAATGGTGAATTTTGTTACTTTGGACGACTTGTTGATGATCTGTTAATCACAACCATCCACCCTGCTGGTTATCCACCCTCCATGATCTGGCCCCGCTTGCACACACAGACGTACACAAACACACACCTTCCTGAATTCACAGCGCACCTTTCTCCTTCTCAACAGTCGCAGTAATAAGATCAAACTTGCTCAGTGAAACCCAACCTTTGTTTTATCCGATGGAGGCATGAAATGAGATTCTATTAATACCTGCAGCCCAATTGGGCTGGCTGGCTGACTCCCAACGGAGGCAGCGCTGAAAAGGTTAGGTGCGGCAATTATGCAGGTGGAGTTGCAGAGGAGATGGGGGTGAGGAGGAGATGATTCTGCCTTGATCACTGGCTCTGAACAAGGTGTTATCAGCTGCGGCAGAGAGAGAGAGAGAGAGAGAAGGGAGAAGAGGGGCGTGGAGGGGAGGTGGATTGGCTGCCAGAACGGCGTTAATGACTCGCCTTGTTTTTTGAAGCGAGAAGTTGCCTTTTCAAAGGCAAGGCAATTAGAGGGGGACTTGTTCCGTTGTGCTTGGGCTACTGCAGTGACTTAGTAAAGCTGTCACCTACCGGCCAGTCAATGCTGGACAGGAGCGACTGCTGAAATATTAAGACACACGGCAATGCAATGCAATGACTGCGCCACACACACAGAAACACACACACACACACACACACACACACACACACGGTGCACTTATACATATCTGAGCAACCTTTTCCTGAAACGCTCTCTTTAAACACACGTATTCTCTGTTTCTCATCCCACCTCAGTGAAGATGACATGCGTGCAGTATAGTTATTGTATGTCTCCATGCTTTACATGGCAGTCACACACTGTATGTGAAGCACAGGTGACACAGATAATTGGAACCCTTCAAATCTCATTATGCTGCCTTGCTCAAAAGAAAAGAGAAAACATGGAGAAATTTGCCCCCTCTCGCTCCCCAACCTCTCTCTTTGTCTCTTTGGATTATCCGGTAGCGCAGCAGCACACCCACCATTAGTTTGCTGCTGCTGCTGACCCCAGTCATTCATTTAATTGGCTGTTAATTGCTATTCTCTCTACAAGACACAATGTATATGTGGAGCTATATTTAGGCTCGCCCCTCGATGGCTCTTCATGCCAAATTACAACTTTCAGCCCGCCGCTGAAGGGCCCCATTGTGGCCTGTCGTTCTCCCCCTCTGAGACTGACTGACAGGCTGGGGAGGGGGGGAGACATCCTCCATCTTTCTATCCCTCCCTCTTTCTCTTCTCCTCTCCTTCCCTCGTTCAATGCGCCGCTGTACTGTACAGTCTGACACCTGGATCAGCCGCCGTGTCACTCCCTCTGTCCTTGTCTGTTTGACACAACAGCAGCAACTTTTCATCTGTCGTCGGAGGACTTCACCCAGTCTACATCAGCTTCTCGTCAATGTCTGTCTGGTTTGCAACTTGCTGTGGGAGAGAAGACATTTTCATTTGGCAGATTTTTACAACAGGGCCTGTGAAAAGTGTTTTACTGTGCGTGGCTCTCTAAATTCTCTGCGTCTGTGTCACTCTCTTTATTTCATTTCTCCAGAACATCTTGATGAGCGATTTCCACTCTGAACATCAAAGTCAGATCCCTAAAATTGGTTTATTTTTTGTGTTTCTCCACCCTTTGCTGTCCCTGCACGTCCACTTCAGCAGCGCAGAGCAGAGCAGCTGTGTCTGAGTCATGTAGGATTGCAACACAGATACACACACACGCACGCACGCACACACGCACACACGCACACACACAGGGGAATGTTTGTGACACAGATGTGAGTTTGATGGATGACATGGGCCAACTGCTGACGTCATCCGTTGGAAATCCCGGATTACTCAGCCCCCCCCCCCCCCCCCAACACACAAACAGACAAACGAACACACACGCACACACACACACACACACACACACACACACACACACACACACACACACATCTCATCTGTCCCTCCTACTCCTTCTCGTCCATGTCTGTCCCTCCCTGGCAGGACAGCCAGAGCCACCGTTTGTGCAGGTTAAACGATGACGGGAGGGGAGAGTGAGAGAAGTGTGGAGGAGAGTGGGTGAAGAACCTGTGGAGGGGGGAACGGCGGCCGGGGGGGGGGGGTCCTGATTTATGGCTCTGACTTTTCATTTGTAATACCCTGATTATCTCTGGGGAGCTGGGTGGGAGGACGGTGGGAGGAGGAGGGGTGGAGGCCTGGTGCTGGTGAGCGGCCTGAGCAGCTTAATAATGTGTACATGCCCACAGCGGTTGGGGGAAATAAGGCTCCAAAAATGCTGCCCTCTTAAAATGAGACGGGGAAACGCCGGAGCAGAGCAAACCTCTCGTTTCAGCAGATTTAACTGTACAACAGCGCGCTCCCTGTCATGTTTTTTGTCACCATTAAGCATCTCTGCACCTTTTTGATACAGAGTGAAGGCGATAAAGACTTCAAATGAGTTTGCGTTTGTATTGAATTCCTCCCTTTTGCTTTCGTAGCTTTTGCAGGATGTGAATCCGGCGAGACAGACGGTGATGAGATAATTAGTGCAAAGTCTTTCCTAATGACAACTGCTAACATTAGTTACCAGTCCCACAGACGCAGGTGTGTCATAGCAGAAACAGAGATTCATACAATTTGCAAAGTGAGATAATCTCACTAGTTTCGTCTAAATAATTCAAACTGCATTATTGAAGTAATAACACTACTTTTGTGTGAAATGTGACAGATGATGTTTCTTTCACACATAAAATGATTTTCAGTGGGTAAGACCACTGTTAAAGTGTTCTGTTAAAACCATTTGCTCACTTTCCCTCTCTCACACCGACACTAACACACACACGCACACGCACACACAGCTGTTGATCACACAAAGGTAAGCTCGGCCATGGAAATAACACCCTCATCATTGCTGCAATCGCCCTAATAATCATCATCACAAGATGCACTGTTGTTATCATAATCAGATCTGCAGCGGTACACAGCTTTAACGAAATGCAGCATGAACCCCGCTCATAATAATTGGTACGGTTGTGCGCGCACGTTAGCTGGGAGTGCATCTCCAGTTTTCACACGGTGCTATTATCCCAGCACATAATACCTTGCTGATTATCCATTCAACGAAGGCGTAGCTATCGTAACTGTTATGATAATAGCACACGCGGCTGTGATAATCCACACAACCGGTGCTCGCTCTCTGTCAGATGCTAATGATGATGGTGGGTGGTCATACACACAAACAACAATGGCTGGTGGGAATATGCTCCTGGTTCAGTGGTGAGCCAATTGAACGGCACACCGCCGTGTAAATCCATCTGACCCCAGACGGGCCGGCGCCGGGCACGCTGGTGAGGTGGCGAGGCTGGGGGCTGACATGGCTCCTTCTCGGCCCCGTGGATCATATCACAAGTGCTGATTAGCTCATTTAGCTAGATTGATTAAGTTAAAAGGAGACACCTGTTTACCTTACGGCCTGCTAATATGTTGCCATGACAACAGCCGGTGTCTCTGTCCGTCTGTCTCTTGCATCCTCCTCAATCTCTGCTGGTGAGGCTCTCGCTCTGGCTCTCCTCCTCACAAAGCACACACACACACACACACACGCACACACACACACACAGATGTCTCTCCACTGAGTCCCTCCATCTGAGGTTGCTGAGGTAAGAAGATCAGGTTTTCCACTCAGTGGAGCGAGAGCGCTCTCACCTCTTCCCCACGGTCCACCCAGCAGCACCTGTGTGTGTGTGTGTGTGTGTGTGTGTGTGTGTGTGTGTGTGTGTTTATGTGTCTGTGTGACATTTTGGGTCCAAAGTGGAGGAGGCTAAAGTGCACAGGTGCATTTCACATGTCTATAAATCCTCTTTGTGTGTGTGTTTGTGTGTATGTGTGTGTGTGTGTGTGTGTGTGTGCGTGCGTTTGTTGTGGGGATGTGTGATAAATCATCAGGTTTCTTAAAGTTCTTGGCTGGTGGATCACCGGTCAGATTTGTCATCCAAATAGCTGCAGACAGCAGCAGAGCTAAGCAGGGGTAATTAAATGCATCGTTTCAGGTGGGAAACATTCAATTTTAGTCTCAGCGTGATTCAGAAGTTTGCAGAAGTGGACGTACCGGAGGAAGATCGCTTGGCTGTCTTCCTGCTCGTCAAAATGTTCTGAGTTTGTCTTCATCCTTTCCGCCTCCCTCCCCTCCCCTCTTCACTCTGCTTCCCCCCCTTTCTCACCCTCTTTCACTCTGTTTCTCTCTTTCACACCTTGCATCCCATGGTGGTTGACATGTGTCTTAGTAATGTCTCTGACTCCGTCTCTCCCGCTCTGCCTCACAGCTCCATTTAGGTCAACCCTCTAACCTGAAACAATGTGACGGTCTCCCCCCTCGCACCCTTTTACATATCTTCCTTCCCTTCATTTCCTGTGTTGCCCGTCTTTTCTCCTCTAGTCATGCTTTTTCCTTACATTAGTTGTCAGCATGTAGTTGCACTATGTTTTGTTGATCTGTCACATCCTCTCCTCTCCGTCTCACTCCTCTCTCCTCGGCTGTTTGTTTCTCCCCTTGACTCTGGCAGACTCATTATCTTTGTAGAACAGCAGTGTGCGTTCGTCAGCAGTGATTAGCAACGTTTCATTCCAACATCGTTAAGAAAAGACAGTTTGATATTTGACGAATGAAGATATGGCGTTCTCTAATCTTGCACCGCAAAACTGTGTCATAGTAGATAGAGGCTTCGGTTAAGTTTTCCATAACATTAAAGCTTGCATTGATCATAATCCAATTAATGAAAAAAAAAGAGAGAAATGGACAAAAAGGACAGGAAAAAAAAGAAACGCTTGCCTCATTAAATAGAAGGAAATCAACTGTAATCAAATTGCTGAGTTCTCAGAACTGATGAAGTGTACAAATGTAAAGATCTAGTGAAAATTCTCGCAGTTAACAAAATTAATTTGCAGCCCTTTTGATAAGTGGTAATGACTTAGAGATTATTGGTTTAAATGAATAGTTTTGTTGTACAGCAGAGAGAGAAGTTGATGGGGGGGGGGGGGGGGGGGGGGGGGGGGACTGTACGGGGGAAACACTATCCTACTTTCAAAGTTCCCGAGGAGATGAAGCAATGTTTTTAAAAGCACAATAAGACAATTAGAGTCCTCTATAAACTAATTACTGCTGCTTTAATTCCTTTTCAGATTAAACTGCAATTGTAATAAGACGACGTCTCAAAGGAGATGTTTGTAAGCAGGGAGGAAAGACACATTTGTAATTAAAGGTGGAATAATGTTTTTCTCATTAAACAAATATTTGCGCAGGAGATAAAGGTGCAGACATCCATTCTGAAGACACTTGCACAGTAGGTCTCTCTCTCTCTCTCTCTCTCTCTCTCTTACTCTTTCTGTGGCGATGAATTAGAGGAGGTGCAGCTTTGCGTCGCCTCCAGAAACAGACCAGCAGCCTGCTAACAGGAGGTGAGCCAGTCAGACGTCTTCTCTGACAAGATATTAAGACACAATCTGATGAGTGAGGATTGTTTTGCTCTGAGGCTAAAAAGTGGGACACTGAACTTACAAGAAAGGAACTTTTCTTTGATTCTGGCAATGTTATTATTGTGAGAAAGCGGCGGAAATTTTATTATTGCTTGGATCCACCGCAGGCTTTTTTCCCTGCTGTCAGCTAATGTTGATGATGCCCTCCCCTCAGTCGTTGCTCCACACACTAACAGCATCGCCTCTGATGGACTCAAAACAACTAGTTTCAGCACGACTGACTCTCTCTTATCATAATTTGATTATTTTAATGATCTTGTTACTAAACCTCAGACGCTGCACTTGCATACAGCCGGAGGGAAGCCATGGTTGAATGCATTGTATGAATCTCACATGAGGCTCTGGAAATATCCAAGGGTGACTATGTACAGTGGTGTGTTTACCCGTGTGCGTGTGCGTGTGCGTGTGCGTGTGTGTGTGTGTGTGTGTGTGTGTGTGTGTCTACTAGTGCATGCATACAAATGTGCTTGTGTGCTAGTGTGTCACTTTCCACAGACAAACACAACCCAGCAGCACCGACCACAGCCACGCCGCCTGACATGGAGAACAAGGTTATGGAAAACTATTCGCATAAAACAGCCCAGTGCATTATCAGTCAAACACTAGAGCCAGAGGGGGCTTGATTGTGGCGTTTCATCATTGCCTATTGAATTATCTGGATTAATTTAACGCATTTAGGCCTGTGTGTTTTCCCTAGCTCACAACTTTCCTGTCTCTTCGTTAGCGATAATTACACTAAGTGGGTCATCTCCTTCTGAGCTCCCTTGTCTTTTCCCTCTCTCTACATAGTATTAGCATTTTCAACTTCTTAAACAAAGTTTGGCAAAAAAAAATCTAATGATATAAATGCCGTGATTCACTGCATTCTGTGGATGAAAGCCTTGAAAAGCAGGCGGTTGACTCAGAAAGTGGAGGAGTGGAGTGAGAGAATAGCAGGGTTGAACTAGAGGTTTTCAAACTCACCTTTAATTTTATTTTACTTTCTCACACATTCGAGCTCTGAGTCAGAGAAGCTTGTATGTGTGCCCTGGCTGTTTTAACCCGTGTGGGCACTGCTGGTCAGTAAAACTACTAATGCTGAGTTATAACATAATATATCACAAGTCATGCTGGAGCAAATTTAGCAAAGTGGGCCAGATTATGTAACAGATGCCAATATTTTATTCCAGTGGTGCTATAAACTGGCTACAGTGTGCCTCTTCGTCACTCCATCGAGCAGCAAAACACTTTAAACAACTATTAGACACCGAAAGGAATCACACCGTTGCTACGGTAACAGCAGCCTCAACCCAGCACGTGCTTGTGGCTTTAATTGTTACCTTCTCCACGGCTTTGCATCAGGCTGGTCTGATCTGGAAACAGCTCAGCCAGCCAAGTTTATGTACCTGACCCGAGAAAACACGCAAAACGAGTGAGGAGAGGTCAAGAGAATAAGACACACTGACAGTAAAACTGAGTCACAGTGCACGCCCACTCCGTGACTCCTGTTACCCGCTGTCGCCCTGGAGGGAGGCAGCCTGAGCTATTGCTGAGAAACCTCACAGAGGAAATATGGCTGTTAAGTCATTAGGCAGCTCATTAACACATTGTTTAATTGGTGTCTAATTGATCATGTCTGTTTTATAAAGCCGTGAACCTCAGGGGTGTGTGGCGGCACCGGCAGACTCTTGGGGGAGTTGGCAAAAGTCTGAATAGACTCGCTGTTTTGATTTTGTACTGCACAGCGGAACCACGCAGCAGAAACCTTAAGGTCCTCTTCTGGCATGGATTAAACCCCTAGAAACTCATCTCTATTAATCAAAATTATATAGTTAGAAGTTTTTTCCATGAAAAATACCTCCATGGTTTATCATGGCTGACATGTAACTCTACACTGTTGCTTTCATTTACTGTGTGCAGGTCTAAATAGTCCCCAGCTCTTTCTCCACCCACCCATCACTGCAGCTGGAGCGTACCTGCTCACCAAACACACAAACCCCGGTTTACTTTGTTTTACTTGTTACTGTACAGCCATTCGTGTTCAAACTTGAAAACAAATCAGAAGAAGAAAAACCCCAGTTAACCCCCCAGTTATCTAAATTAATATCGCTAATTCAGCATCTTAGCTATTTGACAAACTGTTTTGAGTAACATTTCTAATAACTTTCTTTGTCAACAGCCCCAAACCAATCAGACACCATTTGCACATCTCTTTAAAGGAGGTCCTTAAAACAGTTGGTTTCACAATCCTTTCCATCATAGATAACTGTAGTATCTGGCTTTGTTCCCTCCTCATTTAAGGATGCCTTAATCCAGCCCCTTTTAAAGAAACCTGGTCTTGGTTTTAGAGCCCTCCACAGTACTGAGGCTGCCTTGATGAATCTTGTTAAACCGCTGAAACCTCTTCATTGTCATAGGTAATGCCTCCTCTTCATCAACCCATCTCAGTTGTGGTGTTCCACAAAGGTCTATCCTTGGCCCCTTATTATCTTCCATCTGTGAAGGCCATGTCATTCATATGTATAACATTTCCATTTCCACTCTTCCACTCAAAACCTCCAACCCCAGTTGTCCACCTTCCCATAAGGCCTGCCTATATACGCTGTTGGATGTCCTTGAACTTCGTCCAATACATGGATATAAATCAGAGATTTATCGCCTGTAGCTGGTCATACTGGTATGAGAAAATTTGAACACATCACTTTGGTTTTTAGATGCACTTAAATTTAGCATTGTTTTTAAGATATTATTGTTAACTTTAATAGCTCTTCGCGGTCTGGCACCTCGCTACCTCACTGACTACATGTTCCTTTATATATGTGCCAGATCATAACCAGAGGTCCTCTGATGTGTCTTTACTGGTTGTGCCTAAGTCTACTGTAGGTTGGTGATTAAGAGTGACTGCGCCTTTGCTATGAATGCCCCCAGAGTCTGCAACAGCCTGCCTGAGGACCTCAGGATAGCTAGTTCAGTAACCACTTTTAAATCTCGTTTAAATCTTCCTGCTGTCTGAATCTGTGTTTCTCAGACTGCCATTGGCCACACTGAACTTTCGAGGTGGACACACTCAGCCTCGAGTTATCTTGCACATGATATGTTTTGTAGCATACTAAAAACACCATATCAATATGATACCAAGGTTAAAAACTTCATTTTCATTGGATGGAGTCTTTCACAGGTCTAAGACAGTTCATTTCAGTCTGGTCAGGCGGTCGAGTCACGATGAGACAGGAAGTTAAGGTGGAAAAATGTGAGCATTTTCTCAAACACACACCCAGACAAACTCCTCAGCCTCTGGAAAAACTCTTCAGCGCACCACCTCAGCTTCTCAGGTGGTCTAATGGAGAAAGACGCTGCTGACTCAATGTTTTGACCTCTCTTTGGCAGCCACCTGCTTCCTTTTTGTGTTTCCTATTCTCTGCCAAATAGTGACGATGAAAGGGGAACATACTGGGGCTCAACCCTTGTGCCACTTTTCAAGTCGGTTTAATTCAGTTGAAAGAAACTTTGTCATGAACCAGATAAAAGCAACTATTAATGTGCAATCCATGTGCTTGAAACCCCAACTGTTACAGAATTGTAGGCTCACATACATAATCAATGGCCTTTGCACGAAAGTCTTTATGCGTTAATGGAAGGGATGAAGAAAGGTATCACTGCATCACTTTCTCAACATATGCCCTCCCCTATTTTTGTGCTTGCTTTTTCACGCAGAGCACTCTGCTCTCTCCCCCTGTCATTTTGTGATGAGAACTCACCTGTGAATAATTCATGAGGAGCAGCACGTACGATTACACTGGTTAAAAAGTAATGAGGCGCTGCCATAATAAAAGGTTGTCTTGCATTGTTTTACCAAGTGTCTCTCAAACACCTATGTCGACGCTGGCCCAGAGTTCACATGAAAGCACATCCTTGTCGCCCCCTGACAGAGCGCGGCGTTAAGAGAGAGAAAACAAGAAAACAAAACCACGGCCTGTGGAGCAGGTGGTTAGAAAACAGGCACAGAAGCCCCCACCGCCATCACCACCACAGCGGCGTGATCTAGCCCAGGCTATGAGCTGTCACTGGGGGCTTTTCATGTCTGAGCTTGGGAAAGATCAGTAGACTCCCCGTCTGAGCTTGGAGCCCTTTGATAATCGATGGAGCTTACAGTGGTGCTTTGTAACGACAGCGACCGTTCACAGCCCAATCAAACTGCACCGCTGTCCTCTCTTGTTTGTTCCCAGGATTGTGCAGGCTATTTCCTGTTTGACTTAAAATGAGGCCTTGTGTTTTATGAGCATGTCAGTGTTGACAGCGAGGAGATACGTCGGCATTACAAAGCTCCTCCTTTTTTAGTTTCAGTGCAACATCAGTTTTCATTTCTGCATTGTTTTCTATGTTGGAACAGAAGGCTGACACAATTTTTACATAACCTGTACTTACACTCTGTGACACACTTTCAGTTTGGCAGCAATGAATCAACTTCTTCATTACATAAAGAAGCATTAAGGTGCCATTAGTCATTAGCCACCCTCTGTCATATGTCAGATACTTTGGCATTACAAGCGATCACATCGTAAGAAAAATGCAACATAAGTTGTAATGATCAACCTTAAAGTGAAACTGTGCCCAAAATGCATGGCTCAATTAATAATTCAGTGTTAATTTTAGGTAATTAAAGCAACACTCATGTAGACAACATATCAAACAGTCACTTCACCGACTTGAAAGCTGGTTGTAATCTCATTGATGGCAATCAGCAGCTGTGGTAAGCATGAATTTCTAATCTAATTCTCTAATTACACTTGGGTTTTCAGTATAAAAAAGCTATAGAAATGTCCTTGTAAACTTCTCCAACTACTCATTTATAACCTCAGTACATTTCTAAACTGATTTTTACTCTCTATGGCAAAATAGCCAACTGTGTCACATTATTGCCCTCCCAAAGCGCTGAAGCTCCATCATGAGTAGAATATTTTGCATATTTTGGCAAAGGGTGATCATGTATGGGCAGCAGAGAGATGGATTTTGTCACAGGAGTGGTTTGAGGAGTTTCTGTGGTGGTATTATTGACACCTTTTTATCATTGTGGAAGTGGGAAACCATTGCAATCCAATGAACAAACTGCTGTTTTCCAGCAATGAGGAATCGTTTGACTCTTCAAGCCTGCAGAGAGAGAGCGAGAGAGAGTTTGATGGTACATTTTTGGGTGGAGTATCACTTTAATAACCTAAGAACCCTTGAGTTAATGAGAGGGAGACCAGTTGGCTTGCCACCAGACAAGCTGTGCAGGAACTGGAAAAGAAACACATGATGATGTCAAAGACGTTGATGTAAAATGTGTCAAAAATGGACATTGTCGTAATCTCAGGTATTTCTGTTCCACAAATACATTATTCAGTGGCTGTGAATCTAATTAAGTATTGAACATGCACAGATGGTGCTCTTGACCTCCTGTGAGTGCGGTGCGTTGTATGTACTGTATATGTGCCGCAACAACTGATGCACATGTCTCCATTTGCATGTGAACATACAGTACTTGGGTGTGTCTACGTGTTACTGTATAGTCCTGAAGAATGGCATTCAGTGTGCATGGCAAGGACACACAATGATTTCTGATGTGTGAACGTACATTCCTGTGCGTGTGTTTCATGGCATGTAATCACATTACGATTCAGGCAATGACAGATGAAGGGAACCTGTTTGTTTGCTGTACCCCTCAGTTAGATAGACCTAGTTATAGTAATAAGCTATTATCCCGGCGACATTGTGAAATTTCCGCTGCCTGCCTGCTCTGAGTGATCATACACATGAATTTGTGACTGTGTGAGTGTGTGCGTGTCTTCCCCACTGCTTTACGATACCCACTGAACAGGACAAACAGTACATTGACACAAATAACTTGGAGAGAGAGAGAGAGACCGAAGTAATGGATGAAAGAGTAGAGACCAAATTGATTGAAAAGGAGAGATAGAAAGAGCCCATGTAGTGGAGGCACACAGTGTTCACAGCGAGCTCACACTCCCCAAGGTTGTTTTGATATTTCCGAGCCGCTTCCTTCAATCCGGTTGTGTCTGAGCAGTACAGCTATATGGATTTATAAGCACACGTTTACTGTGTGCGTGCATCTGTGTGTGCGTGCGTGCTTGTGTGCTGTATACAGAGTTTCACTGTAGTGTTTTCTCGGTCATGTTCTGTCTGCCCCCCTCAATGTCTGTAAGCTGCCTCCTGTCTCTCTCTGGTTCTCCCTTTCATCCCTCAGTCATAGGTGGGCAACACCAGCTGTGACTGAACTGGCTAACATTGGGAAAACTGGGAGCACAGGTATCTGCATCCTTTCTGTCACAGTGCTCTCACATCCTCACTTAAATCTTTAAATGCATTCTCTGCTTTTTATGGTTCAAAATGTTTGGCCTTGTTCACATTCTACCCACTTGAAGGTAGAATTTTCTGCCTGCCTACAGGTCCTTCCTCTTTTATTGCCATCCATCACTCTCTCCCTGTCGGCCTTAGCCTCTACTCTCATTTAATGTCTGCTGTGGGCTTGGCCAGATCAATAGTCTAAGACAAACATGCACAGACCTTAAACACATACACACATGCACACTGATATACACGCAGGGAAAAAAACAAACCACACACACACGCACATACACATATTGGAGAAAAAAGTCTGGGCCCTTGAACTGTAATCACAGGGGCTCTTACTGTGGGGATATAATAGATTCTCACCGATGTTTGATACAATTACAGCATGTGATTGCTGAAGACGGACAAAGATAGACTGAAATGGGGAAAAAGTGACTGGAATTGAGGCTGAAAAGCAGAGATATGCACACTAAAACCATCAATCCAGCCAACCAGCTGCACAGACTGGCTACATCCAGCCAGAGAGTTCAGGCCACGATTACCATCCTGTGAATGTGCATGAGCCGAGTGGAGCTGAGGTGACATGACTTGTGTCACGTCTGCGGGACCACTAGTGGCTGATGGCCTCATCACACACAGCCCCGAGCGGCCCGCGTGCAAACCGCGCTCGCTCGCCTGCGTTAAGAAAAAAAAAAAAAAAACCTGATTATGACATTTTAGCTTTTCAGATTTTCCCTGCCCCTCGCTCGGCAGCGGACGCACCCAGTCACAGTTACTCAATCCCGGCCTCTGGACGATTAGGCACCATCTCACTCCAAGCATGACCGATGCCTATGCTCCCCTCTCACACACTCGTCGCTCCCTGGCGAGGTCAGTGGACAGACGAGCCGGGGACTTCATTCCTTACGCTTCTGTCGTTTAAATCAGGTCGGATGAGTGTCATCCTCCCCTCCCCTTTAACAGCATGGTAATCTGATTCTTTCTACTCATGCCTCTATCCGCTCTCTTCTCCTCTGCCTCTAACTCTCTCGGTTTATCCCCCAGCTCTGTCTCTCTGTCTTCATCACGGTTGTGTTATGATTGAATTATGGCCTCTGGAGTGGCTCTATAGGGCCCTGTGTGGCTGCTGCCCTGTCACCAACATCTACCCTCCATGTTGCCCAGGCAAATCTCTCTACCTTTACATTATATGCTTGCTCGCCCCATCTGCCCCAGCGCTGCCCTGTCACCTTGGATCACAAGGGAAGAATGAAGAGAGGAACAAAAGGAAAGAGAACAAACACTGATCTCGTGGCGGCTTCTTTGCCGACAACATTTATGTGTGAGTGAGTGAGTGTACGCATGTGCGCACATCTACGAGATGTTGCAGTAAAGTAGAGGTGTTCTGGTTGTTGTTATCAGGGATAGGCTGCAGAACAGTAGAGCTTTCATACCATTTCTCGAGTCTGGCTTTTCTCTCCCTCTCTGTCACACTTTCTCTTTCTCTGTCTCTCGTCTTCTTTCTTTTCTTCAATTTAAGGCTTTGGCTTTGGCTGGGATTTAATGACGCATCATGCAACAGCTGCAACAACTTCTCAAAACCATAATCACATGAATAAAATTCTTCTGATTCTGTTATCTCAGTTCAGTGGTAAATGTTAACAAATGAAGTCTTTTACTCGCCATCTGTTGCCTTTGTTCACACTGTAAAAGTGTAATCTCTGTTGCACTGCTTGCATCTTTACACACATACTATCTGTGATACATACAAAGCGCAGACAGAGATACACGTGCGCGGCAGTAAATTGAGGCAGAGATAGTGTGTGGTTAGCAGGGAGGCAGAGGCTATCCAAACAGGCTGGTTAGAAGCATGTTGTCTTAATTAGGCCTGACAGCCTCCTCAAAGAACATGAATAAAAAGCGTGGAGCCAGACCTGGACTCATGCATAATGGTTTAGTGCAAGGAGTGTTCGGAAAACGCTCACACTTCAGACACGTGTAATTAATGCACAGATTAAGGCAGTAATAGCGCAGAGGGATGTGTGTGTAAAAATGTGTGCATGCAAGAAAAAAGTAATAAGACGGTGCGGCGCCTTGTGCAATGTGCCGTACTGCTTAAACATGAGAAGGAAAAGAAAATCTACTCCGTTTTCTCTGTTGATTCCTCCACTTTAACGGACTCCGAAAGCAACACAATGTTTGCTCCATTGTGTTCAACTCTTTTTCCTGCTTTCAGAAATGAAAGAATCTCTTTTTCTCTCTCTCTCGCTGTCGTGAATCGCAGGCGTCGCAGAGTCACGGCCTTTGATTTTCATCGCTCTTTATCAGGTTGACCAGAGGGTCCTTGTGTGACTTACCTGTACTACGCTCGCTTCCTCGCTCCCTCACTGCCGTGGCTCTCAGAATAGTCATATGCTCGTTTCCAAGGCAACCAACCAGGACCTGTGTCCAGGGAGGGTTGACAGACGTTGAAGAACATGAAACAGTGGCTGCGCTCACAAAAAGCCCGTACCTTTTATTAGACTGTTGAAACATCAACCTTAAAGCATGTGCAGTATAAAGAGCCGGTTAGCACAAGTGATACAAAAACGCTAACTTTTTAAAAATTATTATTCAGGATTGATTTTATTCAGGCGTAAGAAAACTGCCCGGTGTAATATTTTCCCTCGCCAAACGGATGAAGCAAACTAGATTTTTCAGGATAAGCTGCAGTAACCCTGGAGGCAAAGAGACTTAATTTTCTTTTCCCCTGGGTCACTACACCAAGTAAGCCCTGTTAATGTAAAGAGAGAAATTAGAGGCTTCCAAGAAGTGAAAAAGAAAACAAAACTCAGTGGGCCAGCACTAAGAGAGAGCCGCTATCAGTTGTCTAATTAATCTGTTGGCTCTGTGATGTCCAGGGAGCGGAGGGAGGGACGAGGAGCTGCAGCGACGACGAGAGACAAGAGGAACAATAGAAATCTCAGTCTCACACGTCTTCACTGGGGTGTTGTATAATCCAGTTATTTTTGAGCAACAGACGGGGACAATTAATAGCAGGGCACTCAGTGTAAAGCGCTTCAGGGGTCAGAGACTTTTGAATTATTTTGTGTCCATTCCCACAAGGTTGACAGTACACTTGTGACTTAAATCTACAAAGTTCGAATTGACACTTAATATCGCAGGGGTTGATGCAGACCATCAAATATGCATGCAAGAAGGGAGTCACACATCATTTTTAGGGGCTGCCCCTCAAAGAAATGCTCTTACTCTCCAACAGGGGATGCTGTTTCCTGTCTTATCTTGTGGGTGGTATGTGAACGGGCGCTCAGTTACACAGAGAGAGAGAGAGAGGGAGAGCTGGTGGTCTCATATCAAGTGACCCTCCCGAATTTATCCCAGCATCCCAGCTGACACCAGCCCACCAAAGACAAAGTGAGTCATGCCTAAATGTCTGTTCTATTCTTCCACTCATCCCATTAAATTGGACATTATATAGGAGGAATAATGGTGTGACTGTGCTGCTGCGGTGTCAGTGCAGGTGCAGGGTTTGCTGTTCGTTTAATGAGCGCACCTCTGCTTAGTTTGTCCAAAAATGCTGCAGACAAAAATGGAAAGTTCAGCGTTGATTTGCTGCTGCTCTGCTCAGCCATATAGACGTATAAAACAAACATGATGTGCGGTATAAAAAGACCAAAACTCAAACAGGCATTTTCCACACAGGAGAGAGTACAGAATGAAGGAACATACCAGAAGCATCTCTCGGTTTTAAAGATAATAATAATGTTAAGATTTTGTTAAGGACGAGGGAGGGAAAACCATAAGACCTACACTTAGTAAGGTCAATCCTGCTGCAGTTCAGTGTGTGATTAATGAGAGCGAGAGAGAGGGGGAGAGGGAGGAGGCTGCTGGTGGCTCATTTGCTCCGCTGTTGTTGAACGACGGCCGATAGCTGATATCCAATCAGATTCAATTTGCAGGGGATGTTTTCATTACGCCTGGAACATCAGTCAATATGTCTGGCCCGGCTCCGGCTCCGTGAGATAAGACTTTTGGTGCAGACACAGGTTCAGCTTTCACTCAGCCAAACCCAGAACTTTTGAACCCACAGACGACCCACAGAACAGACCTGGAGTCAGTGCAAACGCTCGCTGACGCAGAGATCCCCTCACAGATCTCGAACCTTTAAAGGAAACTTAATTAACCTCTCCCCAGTTTGTGGGCATCAACGATTATTGAAACACTTGTATCTGAAATTAGCAACAAAAAATCTATTTTCAACTAAGCCATTGTTTTACGGTCTCACCGATTTATTGGACAGTTTCATTTGATTGCCTGTTCTGTTTATGATACCATAGAGCCGCTGTGTGGAGTGAGAGGGGCAGAATAATAGCAAACTCTCCTTTAATTTCTCTCGGAGTTTATTCCTTCCTGAATTTTTTCTTGAGGCACAAGAGTATGAAATGATCAAGGACAGACAGACCACGTCTTTCTTTTGACAATATGGTCCCTGGTTTTCTTTCTTTTCATCCAAATTAAAAGGGAAAAAGTACTGACTGAGTGATGCTGCAGCTCTACCTGTCCATCAATAAATAAAAAGCAAATAGAAAAGATCAAAATTGTGAGCGAGTAAAAGAAGCAGCTCTAAAAAGGCGTTGTGTTCTCAAATTCAGGTCTTGTTCGGTAGATTAGGAAGTCAGAGTCCTTCAGTTTTCTTAGAGTAACCCTGCATTTCCCTGTGATGAAGTCTTAAAGATCTGAAGAGCATCAAGAGACATATCTAAGAGAAGTGCCTTCAGTTTTTATTCATGTTCCTTCCCCTTTCTTTTTCAAGTGATCTGCTGCTTCAGAGAGAGGAGGGTGAGGGAGAGAGACAGAGAGAAGGAGGGAGAGGGAGAAAGAGAAGTGTTTTCCAATAGAAATGAGGCGAGTCGAAGTCGACTCTTCAGTGCTGGGCTGAGGCTGTCACTGCTCAGTTCAAAACATTCTGCCATGCAAAACAGCCAAAAGCCCCCAAAACCTGTTATATGACTTCACTTTGAACATCAGGGAAACTCATTCACAAGCAGGTCAGACTCTTTCAAACTTTTGAGAAATGTTTAAAATCGGTCCAGAGTATCAGTTCAGGGATGTTAAATTTCTTTTCGGTCAATCTGGACAAATGCTTTTATTGTTTTGGTCCAGAATTTTTGTTTGCCGTTTTATTTTTCTCTGTCAATGAATATCATTGTCTCTCTTATTGGCAAGTAATGAGGAGTGAATTTGTCATAACCGCAACCATGCACTGCAAACACACACACACACACACACACACACACACACACACACACACACACACACACACACACACACACACACGGTTCTCATATTCTGGAGGACAGCTGCAGGGGTGTGGAAGTCTTGGGAAAATGGATCATGGAATCAGTCCATTCAACTTCCTCTGTAACCAGCACCTGTTTGTCTGTATCTGCTGCTGACAATTTCACAATACGACGTGATAATGAAAATATACAATGATTAATACACACACTCTGTAAGTAAGAGCTATAGATGGCTGCCACAGACAGGCCTCGCTTTACATTTTTTTTACTGAAGCCATGCAGTACAGTATGTATGATTTTCTGCTTGCATGTTTGTCACTGAGGTTTATTCAACAGAGATTATGCAAATTTGAGTGTATTACACATCCTGCCCTAATTCACTAAACCCTGTTATAATTAAGACACACATCCACCATGGAGAAAAACCACACACACACACACACTAACACACACACACACACACACACCACAATAATAGAGTGTTACCTTGAAATATTCCCTCAACCAAAAAGAGAGGCGAGGAGATGCTGAGATGATGACAGTTAATACGCCTTGATGTTTTTGTCACTCAGAAACCAGGAAGGCTGTGTGTGTGTGTGTGTGTGTGTGTGTGTGTGTGTGTGTGTGTGACTGTGTGTGTGCGTGTGTCTGTGTCTGTGTCTGTGTCTCATGACACACACACACACACACACACACACACACATGTGTTTGTCATGAGAGAGGCTGTGCACGTGTGTGCATGTGTGTGCGAGCTGAGGAGGGGGTAGACGATCTTCTCTGAAGCGGCCCAGGCAGGCATCAGCACTCAATCATCCCAGATCTGCCAGACGACACCAGCAGAGAAAACACATTACCCGTGTCGTGTCGCCTCGTCTTCTTCTGTTGTCTTCTCTTTATTATATTTAGGGCTGCCTTGCCTCAGGGTCAGGTGACAATCTGCATTCTCTTTCTACAAGTTTTCTCAAAACTGTCTGGAGTTTTTCTTTTTTTATTTTATTTTCATCGTTTTTTTTCCACCTCTCTGTTAAAGGGGAGCTGTTGATGGTTTTTAATCCCTACATGAGTCCCTTTGCAGATGACTCTGCTGGCATGGTGTCAGAAAGAAGCTAACAGAGAGCAACGCTACGCATTAGACAAAAGATGAATACCCTCAGAAGGGAGGGAGGGAATAGAGAGAGGAGGCAAAGAGCCCATTTGAAGTGCCTGTCTAAGTTTTAGTAAAAAATGAGTTCTTTATAACGGCATATAAATATATAAATGAAACACTTAAAGACATTATCAGGCACTTTCATTCCCCCTGCCTTTTGTGTGCTGGTTGAGGTGGGAAACAGAAGGGAAGTAAACACATCTGCATATCTGAGTCATTGGTTCCTAGGGAGCTGTTATGGGCTGTCTCTGCAAATCTCTTCTCTGTGTTGCTTACAGCCCACCAGCAACAAAATCACCCCCCTCCACCGCTGATGCCAGGTCAGATATTTCAACAGTCTTCTGACTGATGTGGTTAGATTTGAGGCTGGCAAATCTGATTTCAGATCTCCTGATTTCAAATGGCTGTGCACTCTTTAGATTAGCTTTTCTCAGGTTCAAACACGTGGCCTCAGTCTACAGCGGAGGAAGGCGGCGTATGTGTCGACGCCGTTTAGTGTCCAGTTGACGGTAAGTTGGCACAGTCGGTGTAACAGAGTGGGCCAAGACCGGTCAGGCCCTCTGTCTCCACGGTAGCCGTCACCTGGATAACCGAGCGTGCCAAGCCTGAAGCCACATCTGAGGGATCAGAGTAACGGCATCAACTGGCAGCAAGTACGAAGCTGGGGACGTCGCCGCACTCTCCACCTGCTTCATAGCATGCTCATATATACAAACTGTGCACACAAAAAGGCAAATATCAGAACGCTTCAGGCAAGACACCCCAGGTGAGTCGGCTGAAAGTTTGACATCACCACGAAACGACCCCAGGTGATTGTGTACATTAGGACAATCATTTTTTGGAATGACGAGTTTTCTGAAAATGTTATGGTAAATTAAATATCCACTAATCTGCTTATATTTCCACCAGAGAAATGTGAACAAAGCTCAGAATTCTTGTTTAGTGTCTTTTTAGTGGCATACAGTCAAAGGTTTTCACAGAGAGAGTTTTGGACATCTCTTTTCATCAGCCATAAAATTTTCACCTTGTTAGAATAAAATGTTTTATAAATCAGGTTATGAATGATATATGAACAACGGCCTTTTTAAAAACCCTCAAAACATGGATAGAAATAAAACTAGAAATCTTGCTGGTTCTCAGTGTCACTGAAGTGGAGATTTCTGTCTCAGTGTATGAGAAAACACTCAAAACTGCCTGTAAGAATTCTGCACATTTTTAAGCGGAAAGGGTAAAAACACTTCCCCAGCTGATTACTTATATTAATACAATCATTTTTGTATTAAAAGTTTTCTGAATGTTATGTTTAAATATACAAATGATGTATCATCTAGTTAAATGTCTGAACTAAAATAAAAACCGTTTTCTTTCCACTCGTCTGACAGAAGATGGAAGCGAAATAGCTCAAGAAACCATGTTTTGCCTGCCGTGTCTGGCCTGAAGATTAAGGCCCATAAAGCACAGCACAGTTCTTCCCAGTTCACCCCTGCTGTGTTGCTCCACGGTAATTTTAACACAAATTGCAACAGGTTGCGATGTATCCGTACTGAACTGGTACATCGCTGTAAATTGGAAAGAATTACTCCGTTACTGCAAATATACATGCAGTTAAATCCAAAAATGTACAAAAGCGCCTTCTAATTGATTAATTCCACCACCGCTCATAAAAAACATAGAGCCGAGGAGGTCACGGACAACTGAAGCACTTTGTACTCTTTTATGTGCATGCCTGGATTTCCTCTAACCTTGAGATCCTTTCCCTTATCGCTTGTTCACTTTGTGTGCCTGTGTGAGTGTGTGTGTTATTCCTTCCTCCCATCAGTGAGAGGACTCTTTCGCTATGACTGTCACCCCCAGGACCAGGCGCATACAAAAGGCATAATGAGCAACTATTCTGCCTGGTCGCAGCAAACCAAACAAGGTTTACAAAGAAGAAGGACTCCGGGGGGTCAGGGCTGAGCACCGGCTCGCTCGCTCTCTCCCTGCCTCACGTACGCCACACACAAACACAACGCACACACTTCTTTATGACATCCACTTTCTTGCACGTGTCCCCAGTGTGGCGGGGTCACCATGGTAACTTTGTCCTCCGCAGCAAATGGCTTGGATGTTGTGATGGGGTCTTGACCAAAGTTTATTGATCCACAAGATTTGGTGCCTGTTTCAAAGAAAAATCTTGTTCTGCGTTGCTGAGGCCGGCGATCGATGAGCAGAAATCCCTCGAAACAAACTCGATGTATATATGCTCCTGAGACAGTTACAGTTTATGGGCCGCGTTCATGTGTTATCTCTCGCTCGTCGCATGTTCCAGGAGATCATCCTGACTGTATTTGGTTATGCTTTTGTTTACTGGGTGTGTATGTACATGTGTGTTCCATGGGTACTTCCTGTGGTGAAGACTAAGCAGCAGAGATGATTCATGACTTTCAGTGTTGTTTCAGAGAGAGAAAATTCACACTATAAATTTGTCTCTTTCCAACACTCACTTTTCACACTCAAGCACACACACACACACACACACACACACACACTGGCGCTGTTACGTTAGAGTGTTCCAACTCCCACATAAATAGACAAAAATGAGTGCATCTTCGTTTATGCTCTTTGGGGTAACTGACACAAATGAACCAAAAATATCTTTAACATGCACTCATTTCGCACTTCCTCTGACTCGCAGCTCATGATTGTGGTTATAAATATCGTAATCACATAACAATAGGCAAGATTTACTCAGTGGTGTCTTATAAATTCATTCATATAAATAAGCAGTTTATATAACCGATTACTTTCAGAAATCTGTCTCTTAATTCAATGCTCCGATGTGCTTTATCAGGAAACGCTGCAGCACATTTGTGTCCAAAGTACAGAGGATAAAGTCCTTTTTTTTTTTTTTGTGGTCCTGGAAAGGCTGCGTGTTGTGCTGTGCACCGTGTGCTTAGCTGAGGTCACAACAAACAATGGCCCACGGGAAGTGAGTGCAGCTACAAAAGCACGAGAACTTGCGAGCACAAAAGAGAAAAAAAAAAAAAAAGCATCTATATGTGTGTGTATGCTTGTTGGAATCGATTCAGGTGTTGTGAACGTTTTGTGCAACGAAGCGTAGAAATAATTCCACCGTTAGTCAAAGTAGTGGCAGTGCGTTCGGTCTGTTCTGCTCACTTTATCAACACTGCCCATCGTGCTGGTGTTATCTTAAAGGGGAAAGTCCGCACACAGGAAACTTTACAGTTGGCTTACAGTATCCATTTACAGTTCAGTCAACAATTTTCCTTTTTCAAATGAAGCCACAACTTCCTCATTGCTGATTTTCCACGCCTCTCTGTTGCTTCTTTCTCTTTTTTCCGAACGTTGCGTCACTGGGTTGTGGTTTTCTCACTACTCAGTGCACAGGAAGTGTGTTGTGACAAAACAGGTCCCTGTCACTGTTTCCACTCCTCACTGAGGACCACAGAGCTAAATTTAACACCAATAACAAGATCACAGGTGCCCAAAATACTCACTTCCACATGCACAGAGGTTTAATTTAACTACTCTGAGCTATTTATACTTAACCATGTTAATATACTTATGTCTGGGCTGAGGTTAAGTTTACTGTGTGACGCAGTCTGCCACCAAGGAAACAGCCCAAGCCAATTAGCGGGCGTTGGGGTTAGAGAGGAGCTAGTCAAGCCAGGACAGTTAGCCGCTAAAGCCGAACTGTCCATGATGATCACATGAATGAAGTCTGGTCAGAAAATAGTCTGATTGGCACTGATTGTGTGCCAATCTGACACCTGACCGAGAGCCAGCGCATAGTTTTTTGACGCAGATGTGGTCGTCATTGATCAGTTTATTGGATTAGTCCTTTACTTCAGCTAAAAGTGTGTCCAAGACAAATGAAAACACAACTACTGACGTGTGTTTGTGTCATGGAAAATACTGACTTACTGCGTCCTCTTCGCAAGCAGCCCTGTTTAAGGAACTGAAAGTTCTGCCACCTCAAAACCTGCCACATGTAGTGTCACATGTCAATTGTAAGAATAGAATATGATTGGCTATTTTCATCACATGTATGGTTCATGAGCTTTGTACCACAGAAAATAGGAAGGGGTGAAAAGGGCCTCTGCTGTCAATACATAAGAGAGAGGTACAGACAATGAGTGGAAAATGCAAAGATGAAAGAGAAGAAGTGGAAAAAGAAATAAATGAAAGATAAAAAAAAAAAAAAAAAAAAACATCCAACAAGCTACAGGGAGAAAGATAATGTGAAAGAGAGCACAGATCAATCACACTGAGAGGAGACATGACTGTAACACTGTTGAACACCTTCAGATCACGGGAAGATATCTACAGAGGACAGGCAGTATCAGTATCAGCCCCTTCATCTGAAGCAGCTCCTCGCTCCACTCTGTCTTTGTGTCGAGGGTATTGTGAGGCCTCGACTGAACCCACCTCTGTGCGCTGCCAGCGTATGCTCAGTATCAGTGCAGTTGGGGGGGGGGGGTTGAGACTGAGGCCAGTGGACTTGGAGCGCAGCCAGGGCCAGAGTGGGTTTTACTCCGGCTAAAGTTACGCACTGCTCACTGTGACTGGCTCCGCTAACTCGGTGTGGCGGGGAGCAGAAGCCAATAGTGGGACAATTACCCTGGGCACTGCCGAGTCACGTTGGCCAAAGTCTGGTCTGTGTCCATGTGGGTGTAAGTTCAGCCACACACACAAACATACACACGCTACACATTTGCTGATTGGTACAAATCTGACTGTTTTCACTGCTTTTCATAAACCTTTCCCTCTTTGTTTGCCCTTAAGTCACTTCATGTCCACTTCATATTCAGTATCAGCTTCTTTTAGCTTTTCACTGAAGCTGTTTGATGTTTACACAGAGTGAAATATTCGAACCCGTTTCAGGATACCAGTTCTAACATACCTGGTATCGTCAAACTTTGGGACCTCTACTACAGTTTGAATAAAGTTCTCTGGTTTTGAATATTGTTTTAGTGACACAACAAAAGTTTGTAATAGTTGACCTTTATTTAATCAACAAGTGTCTCTAACTTCAGTGACCTTTTAAGGGGTTAAAGAAAAGATGAACACATCATCAGAAGCTGCAAAACTTTCGTCCTTTTAGTTTCTATTTGATCGTATTTCTTTTTTTCTCTGCTACTTCCTGCCTCCTACTCATTCCCTCTCATTTATTCCCAGCCCTGTCGCTCCATCCCTAACTCACACCATCCCTGTCCTTTTGCTAATGTGGGTCTATAGATAGGCTATATGTGAGGTAGATGCGGTGGGGCTTTGGAGAAAGCAGATTAGCTCTTATTGTCACTAGTAGAAAATGAGCCAAAGGGCCTGCTATAAATAGGCCGGTTTAGTCCACCCCACTACTCAGAGCTTGGCAGGAGATTAGGCTCGGGAGTGCAACTTTAAGGCCAGGGTCAGTGTGTTACTATGGCGACACAGCCACGACTGTGTGTGTGTGTGTGTGTCAGGGGGTGAGGGTGGACATGAATGTGTGCGTGCCTCCCCCTCCTCATTCTCCAGCAGCAGCAGCAGCAGCAGCAGTCAGTCTCCCAGCCCCTGTTGAGAGTGAGCATGTTGGGTAACAGCAGTCTGGAGTTCCCCTGGACTTGCTCCAGACCTCCTCTCCCTTCCCTCCTGCCTCTCTCTCCCACAGTCCTCCCCTCCTTCTCCCCCTCTCATCCACCCTCTTCCCCTTCTCCCTGCTGGCTTTTTCACAGAGGAGCGATATGGGTTTGTGTGTGTGGACGTGCTTGGCTATTCCCAACAGTCATACAGTACAACTGCTGGTTTATTTGTTCTGGTCACAGCAGGCCACCTCCTTTGGACATTTTCAGTGTTTTCAACACCACCTTTCCTCTGACCTCTGCTGCTGGACTATCTTTACATTAACCCCTGTATAGACTCAATCTCTCTCTTAAACCATTCCATAGAACTGATCTAGAGTCAGTGTCTGCTGTCTCAGCATCTTGACACATCTGCTCTGACTCATTTTCTCTAGTTCCCCATTCTGAAAATGAGAAATGAAGACTTTCAAAACAGTTTGTGCCTATTTGTGGCTCTGGCCAAGCCAAGTCAGAATACCATCATCAACACAATGGTCATCATCATAGCAACAAATGTTGGGTAATGGGTGATGAAACACTTCAACTCTAAAGTGTGTATCTCTATTGGCAGGACTGTTAAGGTGGGAAGACTCAAAAATCATCAAAATGATTTACAGGAACTTACTTGATTCAAGTCCTGAGAAAGATGTCACCTATTTCCTGCTTAAGGTGATTCAAACATTCAACTCTGAATATTTAACACGTATTTTATGGTCTGACATTTGTCACTCTTAAATGCTGAGTAGAAACATGAATCCTCCAACCACCAGATCCCAAAGAGAGAAAAGTCAGTGATAGAATGATGACAGATATTGAGAAAAAGTAGGCGTGCGAACGAGAAAGATGTCAACAAGGCAGCACAATTACCGAGAGGGCCTGTTTTAGCATGTTTACCTGCACCCACTCCATTCAGCGTTTAGCCTCCGTGCCAGAGGAACAAGCTGCCGCACGCTTCTGCCACAAAAGCACACAACAGTAACTCACCCTGCCTTGCACCCAGCGCTGACAAAGCACAGCGTCACAGTTTCCGAAACCTCTCCTTCCACTTTTGCATCACCTTGCATGCAAAAAAAAAAAAACAGAAACGTTGGTGTGAACTGACAGGTCATACACACACAGGATCTTTGAAGGCAGTTTGATGGTTACATACAGTACATTAACAGACAGTACAGAACACACATGTTCCTTCTGATTTATTTCTCACTCTTTCTAAGTAACTTAAAAGTGAATAATATCTCTTCTAAAAAAAAAGAATTACTGAAATGAGCACGAGTTAAACAAAACTGAATGAACTGGTGGTTACTTTGAAGAAGCAAAAAGCAAATATAAGACCTAACTGGGTGAATGTCTTGCAGCTGCTGACGTCAGCAAAGTCTAGCCCAAAAATATTTATGTGTGTGTGATTATAAAGTCCCCCCTCCAAAAAGAAAAAAGAAAAAAAAACTTTATATGTAGGGATTTAAGGCGGTCATCTGCGGGTAAAGCAGGAGATGAAGACTGCATGTTTGTAGCCCTTCTGATTAAGTAGATAAGTGACTTAAATTGGATCTGTTTATTTGTCTGGCTGGCCTTAAACAAGACCACAGAGTCTGGGATGTCTGAGCCACAGTCACTGAATGAGAGCGAAACACAGACAGCTTCCTCTTTCCACCCATCAGCCGCGCTCCGCTCTGTCTTTTTTTTTTTTCTTCCTTTCGCTCTATCGTTTTCTCCGACTCAGCCCAGTGATATCACGGAGCAACGGATGTGATGTCACTTCCCGTTTGGTTTTCAGCCGCGCTTGCCAGCGACTGCAGAAGCAGCAGCTTGCTGACAGCTGTAAGCGGAGCTGGAAACATGCAAATAAACGGGGTCAAAGGTTAGAGCTTGCTGATTGTAAGTGTTTGTAAGCCCTCGCAGCTGCTTTTTAAAGCCACATTAAAGTCACTGAACATTTTTTCTCTGTTGCTTTTGGTATGTGGCTCACCTTAAGCTTGTTGTCAGCAAATGAACTTCTTCTGCAGGTGCACAAATCAGTGAAGGCCAAATTTCTGCATAGCACAACAAGCAAGGCCACATAGCTGGAGCACAATACAATCCTTCATGCTGTATATATGTATACAGTGTTACCACGCACTGTATATGTATACGCTGAATATCCTGTATTATGTCTTCTGCCAAAAAGAGCAGCAGAGAGAAAACTCCAACTCCTTTTCCTCATCATCTGTCGCTAGTTGAGAGTCTCCTGGTGACAGACAGGCTGTGACACCCAGCCCTGGTAATAGAAGGCAATTATAAGCCCTGGCGAGAGCTGTGGCAATGGGGAAAACTTTTATACAGCCCCCCTCCTGGGGCGCTGACATGCAGACACACTGAAATTAATTGCTACAAAACATCAGGCGAGCTTGACGCACACATGCGCACAGTCAAACTCCTGGAAAGGAGAAGAATGAAACAATACACACCATGCGACGTTGCATTGATGCTCGTGAGGAGGAAGAAGAAGAAGAAAGAAAAGGCAGCAAAGAGATGCAGCGAAAAAACAAGTAGATCCCTTCCAACAAATCATGTTTTCATCTAAATAAAGAAGCCAAAGACAATAGACTCGGGTACCTTGGAGACCAGGAGGACTATTTCTCCATGGCAACCAGTGTGGTGTGTGACAATGCCGCAGTGCGAGGGTTTGAACTGCTAAAGCTGTCTGGGAATGCAGAGATAGATGGGGGGGGGAGAGAGAGACAGCCTCAGAGAGTGAGACCCATGGAGGGCTGCATGCGTGCTCGTAATGAGAACACACACTGTCACAATCCCACTGCGAGAAAAATGGAAGTTCACGACTTTCCAACTCACGTTTTTCTCTCTCTTTGACTCCTTTAAGTCGACGCGGAGAGAAATTGTGTTCCTAACTAAATTATGAGACTAAGCCTGTTTATGTTTCCAGCAGTGCATATACAAATATTCTCATACGTAAACATTTCTCTGGTGTTGCTATGGAGTTGTTCCCCTGTTTGGCTGCTGAAAAAGCAGCACCGTGTGGCCTCCGTACGAGATTTATTTTAATTGTGTGGTGTATTGTGGCCAAGAGAATGTCAGGCTATATGCTTGGGTGTGTGCCGTCAGCGCACTTGTGGATACATGTAGCCGTGTGATCGTATGTGTGTGCAAGTGGGTGTTTGTGTTCAATACGCCACGTGCGTGGTGTGTTTGGACAGCAAGACAAACACAAATAATGGAGCGTGTCAGTTTATGTCCTTGTAGCAACCTGTGTGTGTGTGTTCTCGTTGAAAGGTGGGTAATAAAGGTAATATAAAAGCTTTTTACTTCCTGTTTGATCACTCCTCCTCATACATGTGTTAAAGTCCTGGATTTAATTGAGGTTATTGTTCCGTAATCTTGACTCTGGCAGCTGAAAGAAAGAAGAGGGTAAACCGGGGCTACTGGATGTCTTTTACAAACTGTGGACTACTGCAAGTCTCAACGCCGTCCTCACCCATTTCTCCTTGTCAGCATCACCGACAACCATCAACATGCAATCTCCTTTGTGTGTCTTTATTTTTATTTGCAGTGCGCTTTATAGAAATTCATTACACTGTCTGCCGCCAGCGTAGGCAGAAAAATATTCCCTCGGCTCAGCTGAACTCTCACCCTCCTTTAATGTAAACACTGCTTACCAGTCACGTTTCTCCCATTAAGGTAAATGTCTGCATTATGTATGACTCTAGTCTCCTTAATCCAGTTGCACCATTAACCTGCACACCCAGTTGCTAAGTCTTCACATAGAGAGAGAGAAAGAGAAACAACTCTGACCCTGCTAATTTGTAGTAGATAATCTAAATTTAAAGCATTAGAGACAATTAGATTACTTATAATTACTTATCACTTAAGATGCTTTATCATCTGGCTGCTGCAAATTTTACAGAATCTGTTGGTGAATCTTCAGTCCAAGTAACCCTAAGAGACATTGAGCCCCCGAGCCTCAACTCCTGAAAAACCCATTGTCCCATAAGCCAAATGCTTCTGTCAGTTATTCATTTATTCATTCCTCCCTCCTTCTATTCCTTGTTTTTTTTTCTTTTCTTTTTCCTTGGAAGCATACAACGGGTGTTGCAGTTAGTGTTGTTTGTCATCTTGTCTGTCTGCCTCGTCAGCCGTCATGCCTGTTGACGTGTGGCACTCAGAGTTAAATGATTATCGTATGATTGTAAAAGGTTGGGGGGCTTTCTGATGGAGACCTGTCTCCTCAGCCCTGTAGGCTATCCCACTTCGGCAGTCTCCAGCTAGGGTAGAGGGGAGGGTTGGAAGGTGGGGGAGAGGAGGGAGAGGGGCTTACCTGAATCAACCTGTCGTACCTGCCCTGAGGCCCACCTGTCAACAACCCAGCGACAGTCGCTTTCTCTTTCACTCTCTGTCTCAGTCGCTTTCTGGCTCAGCTTTTCCATCACTTCCTCTGCCTCTGTATCTCTCCTCACCCATTTATCTCTCTGCCGCTCACCCTCTCTACCCCTTCGCTTTACTTCAGCTTCGACACTACAAAACAAATAACTCTCACCTGAGCAGATATGCCTCTCTCCGGCTGTCATTTTCACTTCACAGGAAGTTATTGGGAACAGCTTTGGCCACTGGACCCAAGGAGACTATTTGTCTTGGCAACTTCTGATCTGACTCAAAACTCAAATAAACTCTGGAGAACAACTTAAAGGTTTGTGTGTGTGTGTGTGTGTGTGTGTGTGTGTGTGTGTGTGTGTGTGTGTGTGTGCGCCTTGACTGTTTGTATAACACCAGGTTTAGACGGGTCATCCTTTGAGAGACAGGGCAAATTCAGGTTTAGTTTACCAAATTTTCAGTAGCTCAGGCTTTGTGTTTATAGCTTTTGGTTCAGAGAGGAAAAGATAAAAACCAAACTATCTCCCCTTTCTTACCATTCTCTCAATAAACGTCAAGGTCCAAGGAGTGAGCAGGGGTGATGGCGTGACTGTCTGATGCAATAATAAACCCACGCTGCACAAAGCCGCTCTTCCACATAAACAGATGTGGACTGGCAGAGCTCCATTTGACTGTGGACTCAAGCAAAGTTTAAATTCCTGACAGAAATCTGAAGACTGAAGTAGAATAAAAACAGGTCTGTGAGTCTGGATGTTTTCTGTCTGCTCCAAGTACGTGTGCACATGAGTCACACCCAAACGTGTTGGCTAAAGACAACAAACCAGTTGCTGCTCAGTCTGGACGCTGAGGCCACATCTTTCTGCCTCCCTCGCTCCTTCCTGTCGGCCTCTCTGTCTGCAAGACGTCAGCAGTGTGAAGAGCAGTGGGTTTTAGTCAGCACAGTCAATCAGCCAATAGGAAGCTCTGTCCCACTGCAAGAAGGCGCAACATCCAGGCAGCTTTGAAGTAAACTTAAAGTGACTGTGGTCTGGTCCTGTGCCTGATTTTCTCCTTCACAACGTGGCTAATGAGGCTGTTTCAAAACATGACAGCAGTGCTGGAAGAGGTACTCAGACCTTTCAGTTAAGCAAAAGAACCAATATGACAATGTAAAAACACTGCATGGAGTATAAGTATAAAGTGGCATAAAATAGAAATACTGAAGTAGCCTATACTGTTTGTACCTCAAAATTGTACTTGGTTGCAGAGGTTGATTACATCTACATAGGTACTTTCCACCCCTGATTGACAAGAAGGAGGAAAGAGGAAGGCGCACCAGGAGATGTCTGCATTAGATGCCTCATTCAGGAAAAGCCTGTATCTTCAGGCTTTGTCTCAGATACAGTTAGTACAAAGACTGTGAGATGAGCCAAATCTCATCTCAAAATCAATAACAGCACAACAGGCGCCTTTACTTATCTAGGTGGTAAATTCAATAGTATTTTTAAATAGAATATTTTATTTTAAGCAGCGGTCTCAGCGGTCATTGATCTGGCCCTTGATCTGCTAAGCTAATGCACTAGCTTCTCAAGCCCCAACCAATAAATCAAAAAAAGGACAGTAACACTGAAGATGCCATACGCAGCGCTGACCTATTATACATCAGCTGGGCTCTTGCCACCCACATTATGGTGTGCACAAGTCAGACAAACAGAAAAGTGTTTTGTGACAACCTTTAAATGTTACCCATTGCTGTACGGTGACTGTGGCTTGGTGTGGGGAAGCCCCGTCTCTCAGCGCACTACCGGTGACTCATCGGGAGATGAAAGGTCAGGGGTCAGATCTTTTGTCAGAAGCATCAGACAAACAGGCCGGGGGCTCGGTGAGTCACACATCCTCGGGGATGTGTTTGGTAATTGTCTCTCTGTCACCTACCACCAACAACAGGCAGATAAGCAGATAGAGCAGCTATTCGACGCCAGGGTCCTGTTTCTGTGTGATATGCTTACATGAATCCTGCTCCACAGCCTGGGGTGGGGAGGGGGGAGTGTACGACAGGGAGGGGCGCCTGCACTGACTGTGAAGTGCGAGCAGATTGTTTTTCATCACCGGGGCCTAAAGCTTCAGTAGGTCAGCTCGCACAGTAAAAGAAAACGTGTGATCTTTACCCACAGCGTAATCAGAAGCCACGAACACAAGGCCGGCATTCCTGCCGTTCTTGGACTCCTGTGAACACAGCAAATAAATAAATAAAAATGTCTGGCTGCTACAGCACAGCAACAGGTGGTGTACCGTAATCTTCTGCATTGTATTGTGATGGGCTGTGTTAAATTTCAATACGTGAGCCAAGGTTTATGATGACTGGAGCGGCGAGTTGAGGTGTCAAGTATTTAAACAGACAGGACTGGATGTTTTCATCGACTGTGGTTTCCAGAATCCCATTAGATCCATTTGGCTTTTCATGCATGTCAATTAGTCTGGAGATTTTCCGTGACCCCTTTGCACTGCCAGTTTCCTCGAGATTTTATCCCTCTCATGCCAGCACGTCTTTTCCCAGGCGCATCTCACTGTGCGTGTAAAAGGTCAGGCCGCACACTCCTGCTGCGTCATTTTAAAAGCTGGGAGGAAAAATGACATTTATCAAATACCCTCCTATCATGTTCGCTGCTTCTCTCCCCATCATTCCATGACTATGGGCTAATATTCAGCCTGTCACTCTGCCCGAGACCATCAGGCCTCCGCTCTTCTCCCATTTAATTATCATTTCTCCCCGTGTGTTATACAGGCCCCAACACATCAATGCCACATTTCATTTTTTATCATCTTAAAGTCCACCGCTCTCACCCCCATCGCACATGGCAAAATGAAACTGTGATGGCTGCATACTGTGCTCCAAAATAACCAGGTCCTCTCTCTTTCTCTTCCTGTATCTCTCTGTCATTACATTATTCCTCCCTCCCCATCCCCTCGGCCACATTATGTAACAGGCAGGCTTTGGTAACTGTCATCGTCCACCCTCTAATCTTGGTCCGCCCATCATGGGAGCACACAAGGCTGAACACACCTGTATGCTAATGGAGAGGGATTGCACCACTGGTCGGCGTGGGTGGCCCAGTAGGTGAGGAGGTGTGACGGAGGAGCGGGAGTGTCTGTCTGTCTGTCCTGTCACCCTGAATGATTGCCTGGCATTGGGCTGCTGACAAATGCCAGCACAAAGCTTGGTATTTGCTCCCACGTACAGCATGTGGGTGTGAGGATTCTCTCTCGGTCTCTCTATTTTCTATTTTTCTATCGCCCTCACCCTTCCCTCCCACCTTCTCCATCTCTTTTTCTCAACCTGCCTCCAACTCCTCGCTATCTACAGTGTACATCTCTATTTCTTTGCTCGCTCGCTCTCCCCTCACCCTTTATTTTTATGTTCCAACTCCTCTTTTCCACCTCCTCTCTCTTTTTTTGGCTTCCCCATGTACTTCCTTGTATTTTCTCCGTGGCAGATTGGGGCATGATTAAACATCAACCGCACTCATGCAGGGTGTGTGTGTGTGTGTGTGTGTGTGTGTGTGTGTGTGTGTGTGTGAACAGGGGTGTGGTGGCTGCGTAGGTAATGGGAGAGCCTTTCTTTCTCACCGGCTGGCAGAGCGTTGGAGTTTCATCAGGCGAGGACTCCTCTGGCTGGTTTGTGTGGGCAGCAATGGGGAACACACCGAGGAGAATGAACTGGCTGACCCAAACACACACATACATGCACAAACATGCAACAGTGCACACATCATGAACGTCGACATCCACACACACACACACACACACATACTAATTCTCCTTCCTCTGCCCTTACAGCATCTGGCTTCCGCCCCCTCCATGCATCAGAGTGAAGGGAGGCCCAAACAGCCACTGTGAACTGTTTATCATCTTTATTACTTTATTACTTTTCTGACAGTTTTCCCTAACCTGATTTTATTACATTGTCATCAGATGATGAGTTCTCTCATCTGCTCTCTCTGCTCTTTCTTCTTTGCTTTGCCACAAATTTATCGACCTTGGTAACTGATGCATGACAGCACAGAAGGATGCAGACAGGAGTTTAGATTTGGCATCACCACCTCGCCACACAGTTACAGTCGCTTTGTGCAACTCACCATCATCGTGTCCTGGGCTTCTGGTCTTTTGTTTCCCTCAAACTAACAGGCCTGGAGAAGAGTGGCATGCTGAAAAACAAAATGTAAACTCTTTTTGTGTGTGTTTGTGTGTGTGTGCAGTGAGTGCACCATTTTCCTTCTATAACACAACGACGCCGTGCAGAGCCACATACCTTCAAAAGTGATTAGATTTGATCATTTATACGTATCTGACTGTATGAATAAACAACATTACACATTCTCCAGCTGCGCCCTCTACTTCAGGCTTATTTGGATTTTGTGAAGGAGCCTCTGCTCCAGATCATCCATAATATATGACAGAATTTTGCTATCAGTCTAATGGGGGTAAACAGAGAGATTTGCCAGAGGCTGAATGGGAAACGCCTGGGAGAGAATGCAATCCAGTAAAGACCAAAAACCTACGGTGTGCACCTGAATTGTGTTGCTTTATTTTCATATGTATGTATGTATGTATGTAAGTGTCTATCTATCTACACCAACACCTGTAGATGAAGGGCAGTTGAACGTGGTTTAACAGCTATATGCCATCAGTAGATTGAGGCAAATTAATGAATTAAATGAAAAGCCTATTTTAGGTATGGGGCCTCACCTGCACTACCCTCTCCAACGCATCATCATCATCATCATCATCATCTCTCTCTCTCTCTCTCTCTCTCTCTCTCTCTCTCTCTCTCTCTCTCTCTCTCTCTCTCTCTCTCAGGCCACCTCAAAGCGTCTCCTGCCCACGATGTTTCCCAATGAGGTTGCTCGCGTATAGATCCAGTCAGCAGCAAGGGAAACACATTGATTTCCCGTCAGCATCCACCGAGGAGTGCTAGCGCGCCAGCCGAAGCTGGAGCAGCCGGGGGGAACATCGGTATCCCGCAGGCGTCCTGGCAGCTGTGCGCAGCGTTGTTAATGCGGCCCATTAGGCCGCTGAGTGGCAGAGAGATTCCCCGAATATTGAGTCGGGGACACCCCTCAATTAGACGGATCACCCCACACCTCGTCAGCATCCGCGGCTATCTGGTCTCATTAATCAATGACACAGCCGGGAGAGATGCAGAGTTAATTTAGAGCAAGTTTGCTACCAGCCAGCAGAGTTTGCACAGTCTTATATTTTGGAGCTCATAGCCTTAGAAACACTGTAATCTCTATCAAAAGTTCAAATCCGTTTCACATGTCGGCTAATTACTTTTAATCGGTAAGCTTATAGGTAATAGAAATGCATGGCAATGTATCTTCCGGACATAACTGTGACATAACTGTATGAATATTAAGTTCCAGTCTTTAAAAGAAAGCTTAAGTCTCGAATGAATCTGAGATCTTATTTTTGCTCTAATTGGTTGAAAATGTTTGTGTATCATGAATAGAGCTTCACAGAACAGTTGCATTTTGTGGTTGACATGCGTTTTGGTTCTTATTAGCGCACAAGCGCTCATTCTTTCATGTTCTGACATTAACAAAACATGTGAAGCAGTTTGTCAGCTGCAGTAAGTTTTTCACATAAAGTCTCGCCTAACAGTTCCGCTGAAGCTGTGCGTTAAAACAGAGGAGCAGGATTCTGCTGCTGACATTAGTTATTGTGAGCGCAGGACGTGATTTGCACTCCAGCCTCTCATTCACTGCCAAGCAGCGATCAGCGCAGCCTCAGGAAGTTCCAAATAAGGACAGGGAAATGGAAACCCACCGGAATAGGTCCTTATGTAGTCACGACCTTATAAGGCACGGCGGAGCCGGGCTTTCCGGCAGCGGCGCAGACTGCTGCACAGATGGGAAATCCAAATCAAATCTATGGGGCGACCGGGAGAGAGCAAGAATTATGCTGCTGTCTCACGGAGCTGTTCTGCTATAAAGACACATTGATTCGGGACCGAGGAAGAGCGGCGTTGCCCTCGCAATTTACAGCGAGAGCTTAATATAAAGACTCTCCTCTCTGCTTTCCCCTCAGGCCAGCGTCATGTGTCCTCCACTGCAGTGCCTAAATATGGGCTTCCTCCGCTCCAAATATGGACATCTACGTCACGGCAAGAGGGTATAAAAGGAGCGGGGAAACCTCTCTGCTCAGAGAGAGCCCTGAGAGCCCACAAGAGCAACTGTTAGAGCAGAGATAGATAGACAAACACATAGAACTCCCTTACTGAGAAATATCACAACAAAAGTAAAAAATCAATTCAAAACAACATCCATCCAAGACGGTCAAAACCTGATTGGATAAGTTATTTAATACATAGATTAAAAAAAAAATCAAAATTAATTTGTTGATTAATTTTGATGAATGTTAGGGAATGAGTATAAAGGACACTTTTGATTTTTTCTGAAAAGACAAGTGGATCTTTACTCATCTCTGAGAGAAAAAGGAGAGCAACAGGACAACTGGAGAGCAAGAGTCTCGGAGCAGAAGACCGCGTCTCCTCAGCATCAGCAGAAGTGTGCAGCGCTCCCCGAGCTGGGCTAAGTGATTCCCTCCACCTGCGAGGCACCGCTCTGCCAGTGTGCACCCAGCCTCCCTGCACTCCTCACCAGTCACCAGCGCAGCCTCAGCCCTGCAGCTCCAGCACCAGAGGACAGCACAGAGGATGGCTGCAGCCAAGACCGAGATGATCCTCCCAGCCCTGCAGATCTCAGAGCCCCTGAGCTTCCCTCACTCCCCCATGGATAACTACCCCAAACTGGAGGAGGTGATGATGCTCAGCTCTGCAGGGACACCCTTCCTCACCGCCTCCGCGCCCGAAGGTGCAGGCTTTGGCTCTGGAGAGCCAGGAGAGCAGTACGATCACCTTGCTGGAGGTAAGAGCTGCAGATTTGCCTCTATTGCCTTTGGTTTTCTATGCTGCATGTAAAGCTGAACTAAAGATTAGATCAGATCTGCTGAGTTACACTAAACCAAGAACAGAGTTTTGAGAAATAAACGGCTGCATAACTTTAATTATTATTTATGTTTTGCTGTGTGTTATTAATGCACATTATTGACTGATCAACAGCTGATGTGAAGATTTTTAGTTACAAGTCTGTATTCATTTGTTTTATCATGGCTTGTGGTGATAAATTTTACACTTAAACTAGAATTGTACGTGACAAGTAAATTATAATTTTAGCTGAAACATTTGCAGAACTCTACAAATAAAGAAAAAGAGAATTTTAAAAATTTGACCCAGTACCAATTTATTGATAGTCTCTGAGGACTCAAACACTGCTCAGTCACCGCATGCCTCTAGACACTCCTACAGCTCAATTCAAATTGCATTCCTAAAACCGGCTGAACTGCAGTTTCGCTAATCAATCGCCTCGGGCTCTGTGATGGGCTTCAAGAATGTGCGTGTTTGTGTGTGCGCGCGCGTGTGACAGGAAGACGGAAAGAATGAAAGAAAGATCGACAGATTGTGAGCAGAGGAGAGTATAGAAAGCCTACACAGCATCTCTTGTTGAGGTGTGGACGAGACAGTTTCAGAGTTTAGGTTGTGTGAGTTTAGTTGGGGGGGTCTGTCACTGCGTGGGCACCTGACTGATCTGTCACAGAAGAGACGGGTGATACACTGTCCACTGCTCTGGCAGGATTCCCCCTCTCTCTCTCTCTGGATATTGACAGTTTGATTAATGTCTCCCCTTTCTCTGTGCTCCCTGCAGATACGTTACCTGATATCCCCTTCAACTGTGAGAAGCCAGAGCAGACCTACCCCACCCAGAGGCTGCCGCCCATCTCTTACACAGGCCGCTTCACCCTGGAGCCCGCCACCACCTGCAGCAACAGTCTCTGGGCGGAGCCCATCTTGGGCCTGTTCACCGGTCTGATGGGCAATATTGCCCCCAGCTCCAGCTCTTCCTCTGCCTCCTCACAGACCACCTCGTCCTCCACTTCATCCGTCCCGTCCTCTTCCACTTCCTCTTCCTCTACCTCCTCTTCATCTCAGAGCTCCAGCCTCAGTTCATCAATTCACCACAGCGAGCCCAACCCCATCTACTCAGCTGCACCGACCTACTCCAGCCCCAACTCTGACATCTTCCCAGACCAGGGCCAGGCTTTTCCCAGCTCGGCTGGAGCAGTGCAGTACCCCCCTCCAGCATACCCCAATGGCAAGACCTGCAGCACTAGCTTCCCTGTGCCCATGATTCCTGACTACCTTTTCCCTCAGCAGCAGGGAGAGATCAGCCTGGTGCCACCTGACCAAAAGCCCTTCCAGAGTCAGTCAAGCCAGCCCTCCCTCACTCCTCTGTCCACCATCAAGGCCTTTGCCACCCAGACAGGTTCCCAGGACTTAAAGAGTGTCTACCAGTCCCAGCTGATTAAGCCCAGCCGCATGCGCAAGTATCCCACCCGGCCGAGCAAGACGCCTCCTCATGAGAGACCCTACGCTTGCCCTGTGGAGACCTGCGATCGGCGCTTCTCACGCTCTGATGAGTTGACACGTCACATCCGCATCCACACGGGCCAGAAACCCTTCCAGTGCCGCATCTGCATGCGCAACTTCAGCCGCAGTGACCACCTGACAACACACATCCGCACTCACACTGGTGAGAAGCCCTTCGCCTGCGAGATCTGCGGACGCAAGTTTGCCCGCAGTGACGAGAGGAAGAGGCACACAAAGATCCACCTACGGCAGAAGGACAAGAAAGCAGAGAAGGCAGGAGCAGTGGCAGTAACAGCAGTGCCGGTATCAGCCGCTTCACCTGCCTCCAGCTACCCTTCACCCATCACCTCCTACCCCTCTCCAGTGTCTTCTTACCCCTCTCCCGTCACCTCCTGCTACTCCTCTCCAGTCCACACTTCCTATCCATCTCCTTCTGTCGCCACCACCTACCCATCGGTCTCCATGTCCAGCACCTTTCAATCACAGGTCGCCTCCTCCTTCCCCTCCTCAGTCGCCTCCAACATCTACAGCTCCCCGATCCCCACCCCGTTATCAGACATGCAGACCACTCTCTCCCCAAGGACAATCGAGATCTGCTAAGAAAGAGCAAAGAGAAAAACTTTTTTTAGTCTCTCCGCACCTCTCCTTCCTTAAGGTTCTTTGAGGGAAAAGAAATCAGCATCAAAAGACTTTGTTTTCCCCTCCAAAAAGCACTTTTCTGTCTGCTCCCTGTGCAGTGTTAGGTGAATCCTGAGATTTACCTGAAAGAGAGAAAAAGACACATGTCAAGGACTGGGCAAAGACAATAGAAGATGAAAAGGGATTTTTTCTGTCTCTGTAAAACAAATGCAGCACTTCAAATGCATAAGGGACTCAACAGATAGAGAGTAGAAACCGGCACTGACGGTCTCTGCTATTAGGTACACAAAAACCAAGAGACAAACAGATTGCCAGCAGTTGTGGTGCTAAGGCACGTTCGCCCTTGCAGGCACTCACACAGTACAAAAGACATTGAATGATATACATAAGCTACCATATATGTATATTGTACATGTGCCATGTTTTGTTTTTATCATTCTTTGGTACCATTGATGTGAAAAATTATTTGCATATTTGCATTGTATTATTTGAAGTGAGCAGGGCCATATTTTCTACATACTTTCTCTATTATGTAGTGATGATGCTGTGATATGTTTTGACATTGTTTGAAAAAAAGCACTTAAGTATTCAAGCATGAGTAAGAGTGATGTTAGTTTCTGTTTGTAAATATCATCCACTGGTACTATCTCTTTCTCTCTTTCTCACATGTGACATATCGCTCGGTTATATGGAAAAACAGAGAGAAGGAAAAAAAAAAAAAACATTTAAAAAAAAAAAACTAAACAAGACAAACACTCCCGTTATTTGGTGCCTTTTGTGAAGCCTTGCTGATGTTGTGACTCGGCTGTGCGCGCGAGAGAGGATGCACTGCATCTCGCCTTAAGGGTTGAGGGAATATTTTTGTTACAGAATGTAAGTCATACTCAGAGGGAGGAAAAAGGGACGAGCTATGAGGGCACCGCTTCATTTCATTAGAATGTAAGCAAAAAAGGAGAAAAATTATAAAGTATATTTTTGTAAAACTTAAGTGTAAATATCCACATCTTCAAGAGCTGGAATGTTGAAGTTACCTACTGAGTAGGCATGGGATTCTTTTGTATGTTATATACATGCAGTTCATTATTTTGTGGTTATCTTAATTTTGTATTTGTGTTTGTTAAAACAAGTGACTGTTTCTGGCTTCTAAACACATTGAATGCGCTTAACTGCCAATGGGATATTTGGTGTACAAGATATCCTCCCAGAAATGAAATATAAATAAAAATATGAATATATATGTATATTTGTTTTCATTCTTTATTGTTCGTCTTTTGTGTTCTCAAATATTTCCATTGGTACCTAAAAACATTTCATACAGAGACATCTTCAGCATTACGTTACGTCCCACCCGTCATTTCGTTCTGTACATCCCTCATACATGAACATAATTCTTTCCATCATCTTACATGTTAAATGTATGCAGATTATGAGTGGGATTTTACCACGACTTCACATCACAGAGAGCCACCCTTTAATTTGAGAAAAATCTGCACATCTTAATCTTATAGAAACTCTCGGTTTCAATCGCTGTTCTCCAATTGAACCCTGCATTAATGATAACACTAACGCATGACTCCCATGCCTATAAACACTGAAGATGAGGAATTCTTATCTAGATCCAACATGCTCTTGAAGATATTAAGCTTATCTAAATTTCCATTTCATTTCAGATTTTGTGATACACACTGGCCCTTACTGTTGAGTACACAGACTTCCAGCAATTTGATCTTTTGGCAAAATGGCAAAAGAAAATATTTCTTTCCTCCTCTGCTGTTAGAGGAATCATTTTTTGGAGAGGGATATTTGGAACCCGGCTGTGCTTAGACATGCATGGGGTTATTTTCACAGAGTGCAGGTGAAATCCATCACATGATAATTACCTTCTTTTCCACGAATGTGGTTGGCGAGATGCTGTCACCTCGTAGTGAATGAGCTGTAACACACAATTGGGCAATATCTGTGTAGGTTAGACTGAATTGTTGCACGGGTGCAGCTGAACAGACTGGCCCTGAAGGTTTAACCGCCGTTTCTTTTGGTTTTTCAAGCAGAATATAATAACAGCCTCGTCGCACCGTCATTATTCATCTGCCACAGTTCTGGAGGCGAGGGATTCTTGCTACATGTTTGAGTATGAAAATAAAACAGCTTGGTTTTTTTTTAGCCCATGTAGACAAGAGGCTTCCTAAGTTTTTTCTCTCTGAGCTTTGGAGTAATTTTGTGTTGTGAAATACAGTAACCAAAATACTCACAAATGCAAACACAGCTAAAATAGAAAGCAGGAAAACAAGTAGAAGAGAGTGATGGAGGGAAAAGGAAAATAATTAAGATAATTGGTCTCCTGATCCCAAATTGACTTTCTAAATTGGGTCTGTTGAGTTGTGTGTGTTTGCATCGATGTGTGTGTGTGTGTTCGTGCATGCATGTAAGCATTAGTGTGCCATATACACAGTGACTGTCTATAGACTCTGACTAATGTAGTTGCTTCCTGCTGTGTGTCTGCATGCTGCTGTGTAAGTGTGTAATTGTGTGAAATTTGCCGTGTTAGCAGCCGTTGCTCTGCTCTGCTCTGCTCTGCTCTGCGTTTCCTTGGTTAAAGCTCAGCATCCCTATGAAACACATCTACCTGGACACCACTCTTACATCTGCTGACACAGTTCATATGTGTGTGTGTGAGCCTGTGTGTGTGTGTGTGTGTGTGTGTGTGTGTGTGTGTCTGCTTGAGTGCACACTATCAAATGATAGAGCGAAAGGCAGCAAAAAATAGCAACCTAACAATGATCCATTTTCTTGGATGGAATCTACGTCACTGCTACAATTCCATAAATAAATGAAATACACATAGATAAGAGGATATACTACAGACACACAAACACAAATCAGCGCTGTGGTTGATCTTTTGTTGAGTTAAATCATCTTGATGTCTTAACAATGATGTTCTCCCCTCAGAAGCACATACAGCTTTTTTAGGCACATCTCAAGCCTCCTTGTGTGGCTTAAAATCCTGAAATCTGTCATTTCCTGTCATTGTTTACAGCATTATTTTGGTCCCTGGCTGCAAATCAAAAGCCATTCAGCAGCTTTTGCATCACAACTTTCTCATACTACCATGCTTTTAGGAAACTCTTTTACTCAATGTGAAAACCACAGACTGTGCTTCTCAGCCCTTTCTTATGTTCAGAGACGATATTTCAAGTCTTGTCAAAGTCCATAACCGATGCTACAAAGACAGACAGCCAATATCCTTCAGAGTATGTATGAGTGAATTGTGTAGCCCATCATATCCTCTTGCTCTGATTCAAGGCTCTTCCTTGTGTATCAAAGCTCACGTGCTGAGCCTGTTCTGTTCAGGGAGGTGTGAGGGGAGCATGAGAGGAGTTGGGAGTGCAGTTGCGTCGTGGCTTCACTCTGTTGTAACCCACAGCGGAGCCACCTCATGCCCCCAACGGGCTTCCACTTCAAGAGCCCTGCCTTTGTTCAAAAATGTATTTGTTCTCTTATTCTTTTTGGGAACTGTGTAAAACAAAAAAGGACGAATGGCGAAAAGAACCATTCATTCTCCCTCCACACCCTCGAACCCCATCCCACTACCACCTCTCTCCCTCTCTCCCACTCTGTCTCTACCTCTCTCGCCCTCTCTGGTAGAGCGTATTTTGCCGCAGATGCTAATGATCTCCCCCCCTCTGTATTCTGACGCAAGGTCTGTCTACACTTTTCCCTTTCATCCACATACAAATGTGCTCTTATTGCCTCTTCGCCCTCGGGCCTTTTAAGATGCCTTTTTGAAATATGCCGTTTGATAAGCACATCATTGGCCAAGTCCCTGCAGTGATTAGAGCTCTCTTTAATGTGAGCAAGTTACAGAGTGAATGAGGGGCTCCAGGGCCAGCAGCTATCCGTTCTCCTCTGCCCTCACCCCTTGACATCTCCCGGGCCGCTGGGGAGGGACCAGTGTCGGGGAGGATGACCCAGAGTCCGGCACGGAACGTAGGCACCGTCGGCCATGCTACATCCTTCATCTACACATGGAGATTAAGCACAGGAGGAAAGACACTGGAGAATCACCTTCATACAGACACGGTGCTGTAATGCTGGAAGGCTAGATCCCTGTACTTTATCACAGGGATATGACAGGAGGACTTCTCTCTAATGTCTTTTAAATATGCTCCATTGATCTCATGTTCAGAGCCTTGCTGGGATAGGTTTTTTTTAATCTTGCCGATAGGGAACGCTGATACAGTCGTCAGGTGCTTTCTCCTGTTCTGCCTCTTGCACTCGACACCTGTTGAGCCTTTTGGGATAAGTAGGTTATATTTAAACTGCTTGATTTCCAGCCTCCTCACGGTTACATTTCAGGTAGATTGCAACATTTACACAGACACAGCATTCAGCAAACGTGCTTGGCATATCACAGTTTGAAACAAATACCAGTCAGAGAGTATAAGCATGATGAACCTGGGCAAAATGCAGCAGTCCGTGCACATTTATCTCCTCATGCTGTAAATGAAGCACAGACAGACCAACCTGAAACAACAGATGCTCTGCTTTGCACATCAAGACACACGGGCGCATAATAGATAATCAAAATGCCACAAATTTGCTCTCCATTTCTGGGTTAAGATGTGTGAATCTTTTGCATATGTGCTGGCTCTGTACCTGTTCAAAAACAACGAGATGTAAGAGCAGCACAACTCACAAGCGGCTTTGAAATTATTTGTGGCACACAAAAGAGATTTTTGACGTATCACTTCCACAATAATCTACAGGTGTCCTGGCAACTTTAGCTCTACTTAATAAGCCATGCTTGTTTGAAGTACACGGCTTTGAACACACAACAAAACAGTGCATGCTTAAGTACCTCCAAATATGACACCTCTTCAACTCAGCATCAAGTACACTACAGCTTCACAAAAGGCACCTGGGTGGCTCTGAAATGCAAACAGGCCCTCATAAGTCTTTATATGTTAAGGCTAGTAAGTGGGCTCGAGTTGTTTTCTTTTCTGTCTCTGAGTCTGACTATCATATGCAATCCCTGAGCAGGGTCTCCAAGGCTGGGTAAATAAATGCAGTCATGCCTCTCAGAGACCTGTCTGTTTTCATCAGAGGGATGCATGTTCTGCAGCAGATGGCTTCCTACTGCAAATTAGAGGCTTCTGACGACACCGTGCAAGACGTTAATTCCTAAATAACAACAGTTGAAACCAAAGAAATAAAGGAAGTGTTTATGTGGGAGACTTAGTGTAAATTATCGTACTGTCTCGCAGTGATTTGGGGACATCAGTAGAGCAGTAGTATAGATTAGCAGAGAGCTGCATTTCTCTACTCTTGCCACAAAACTATCAATCTTAAACTATCAACAATAGCTCGTCCTGCTTTGTTTTTCATGAACCCATCTGTTTCTGTGATCCATTTCATTCAACATGAAGCAGCAGGGATGTATTTCAGGGTCATCGGTTTTGCTTGAGCTGTAGTTCAAGAGTTCACGACAACCACCCAGTTGTCACAACAGCCCAGATTAGAGGTGAGAGCTGCAGTACTCTGAGTATGTGTGAGAATAAATGTGCGCCCATTTCTTTGTGACCGAAAATAACTCCAACCAAACTTACTAAATACAGTTTGGCTTTTATTCACACGTTCCCGGCCATTGTGGAATTGGTATGTTGTCACGAGAAGCGCTGCTACAACCACTACAAAATGAGACTAGGATAATCAAGTTCATACAAAACAACTAACCACCTCCTGTGATCAGATCAGGGCATCCCGTGTCTCACTCTCATACATCAAAAGCTGAGAGAGAGAGACAGAGACCTAATAGAAAACCTGTATCTCTCCCCCCACCTTGCAGATGTGCCCTGCAGTGACTTCACCACCTGTCATTCAAAAGGCGGAGGCCAGGTGTCTGATCCGACACCGCAGCCACCTGTTCTGAGATGCACCACACACACACACACACACACACACACACAAGCACACATGCACGATCCTGTAAGTGCACAGCTTTTCCACAGTGCATCAGCACTGACCATAACTTAATCTCGCCCAGTGTATTTTGTCCATGCACTGCCAAAAATAATCCCTAACCCATTTATTAGGTAATACCTGTGGAGTGAGTGGATAATAAATAATGTAATCTGCCACAGATATGAAGCTTTAGTCACCGAAAGAAGAAAAAAAACAATATCACTGGTTCAGGGCCAAAGATAATAGAATCAGGACTAACAGTGGTGGCAAGAGGCATCCTTTGTCTTGGTGCTTTATAGTTTTGACTTACACTGACAATAATACTGTGCTGTCGCTGCTCTGCTTTCATAACACGACACCAGGTATTACAAAAGCAGGGCTTGTCATCAGGCTGATGCTAAGCCCCATTTAAAGGCTGAGCCGCAATCACATACAAAAAATTGGAAATTCCTGCATGGATAGGACATAGAATTAGGTAAACAGGTGTTTGTGTGTACTAGACGGTATATAGTATGTGTGTGTGTGCTTGTCACGTGTGCCTATATGCTGCGGCCATAAGGTGTTCTCAGTCTCAGGGGTGACAGCCTGAACACGAGGGAATGAAAGAAATGAGAATTGGGGAGGAGGAGGTATAGAGTGAATGTGTATCATCATCTGGCCAGGTTTCCTTTCCCGCCCCCTCAGTACAGCTGTCCGCCACGTCTGATGAAAGCCTTGTGCTGCTATATTTGTCCCACAGTGATGAGGTGGAACTAATGGCCACTTTCACACCAGCTGATGTCATCAGTGTGCTGTGCCTGGGGAGCAGGAGGGTGGCAGAGGCCGGGATACCTGCTGGGAGCTTCTGTTGTCCACCAGCGCTCACACACAATATACAAACGGTTTACATCAACTCCCTGGTTTTATACCGTGGTCTCTCAGGTCAGCACTCTCCAAGGGTCTACACATGTTCATGGAATACTTCAACATTTTTGGAAATTGGCTTTAGAGTTCAGTGAAAAGATTGACGCAATTGTGATGAGTGTACGTTAAATATGTGGATACCACCAGAAGGTGGAAACAAGGACTGGAAACAAGGGGAAACAGCGAGCCTGGCTCTGTTCAAAGGTAAAAATCCACTGTTTCATGTTTACTGCACAGACACGAGAGTGGTATCAATCTCCTCATCCGTCTCTCAGCAAGAAGGCAAGTGAGTGTATTTCTCAAAATGCCAAACTAGTCCTCTTCTTGTAATCTAATTTTCTGCTGATTTTTAAAGATAGAAATCTAAACAATCCCTCCTCTTCCCCCCCCCCTCTCTCTGTCTGCCTCTCCTTGTCTGCCTCCCTAACAGCTAGTTAACAGTAAGCAGTGTGTGCTGTGGCGAGCCGAGCACAGCCACATCTCTGTCACATCCACACCGTTAGGTCCTCATTTAGAGCCTGTGACTGCATGCAGTGGCATGTCAGCATCTGTCAGCTCTGTCAAGTGTGTATGTAGGCTTTTACGCTTCCTAATGTGAAACAGTTGACAGGTTATTACTGCAAAGTGAAGTCATGAGCCTTGACCACAGCTATAACCCAACTTTAACCCGGGAAAATTTTGGCTCAGCACTCAAATGCTTTGACAAGGTGAGACAAGCAAAGTTTTTTATAGAGTAGACTCAAACATCCAGCCTGGTGTAGCTGTGCATTACTGCATTCTGGCTATCCTGTTTCCATTAGGATACATCTGTGATCAGATCATGAACTCTGTATGCTTTCAACGTTTCAATCGTTTGGCTATAAATACCTCAGATGCCCCCTCAGTGAAATTACCCCTTCAGCGGCCCTATCTCCTCCTGCCCTCCATCATTTTCATCCTCTAATGTACATGAAGCCGCCAGTAATGGTGCTAGATTACAAAGAGTGCGCGTAGCTAGTGTGCATGTGTGATTTTTTACAGCGCCGAAATATCCCTGCAGTTAAGTATAATTCACACACAGAAGGCCACACATTTGACCCATACACATACACACACACGGGCACACATGCGAGTACACACACATCAGTGCGCTGTCTCTACACCTCAGGGTGTGAATGTGTGTGTGCATTTAGCTCTGTGCACTGCGGCTTAATAGAGTCCTCCATTGTGAGTAATGACCCCAGCCCCATTCTGTTATTCTATCCAGACCAGCGGGCTAAAAGTTGCTGTGAGGATGAGAACGAGGGTCTCTCTCTCTCTAAAGCAGTAAAATGAGGAGGAATTGCAGTTAAATGAATGGCTGTTTGTTCACTGCGCTGGTCCTAAATACACCTCATCCATCTTCCTCTGTTGATCTGTGCGCTCTTACGTTCCACTATTTGACTTTTACCTTTAACATACATTATTGCTTTAATTCGTCGCTGCTTTTTTTCTTGGCGAACACGTTCACTGAGGTCTAATACACGTTGCTCTTTACTTCCACACGTGCTAAACTATACCTTTGCTCATGACTTCCAAGCTTGAACACGTCCAACACACACTCACAAACATTTTCCCTGGCAACTACAAATGCCATCATCACCACTCCAGCCATGCCAGTGATGCTATGAAGCAGCGGGGCTGCTGTGCACAAGGCTGGAAGAACCAGATTACATTTATTCTCTTGGCATTCGTTGTTTTTTTGTGTATATTTTATGAGAATTTTATCAGTTACGGTTACAGAGTAAAAACACGTTAAAAAAAAATCCTGAAAAAGTCCTGATAAACTGTGAGAATGGAACAAAAGAAAGGAGTTAAACTGGTGTCTGCAGCAGAGAAGAAGCTGCAGGAGGGGTCGAGCTCTTTATACGCACTTGTTGGCAGTTTATGAATAGTACAGCAAAAAGCACCAACGTTACGGCTGATATCATTATGGGATATGATATTAGATCGAAGTATAAAAAGAAAACCTTAAATTCAAATTGAGTAGGATTTTCTTAAAAAGCAACGCATAGACTCAAACACACACACAAAAAGCCTTCTCAGTCATCCCTCATGACCCACCAGAAGAGCATTTCTGGGCTTCTGAACCTCGATCAGATTGAGGAGGACTTTGCAGCGCACAAGACTCGCAGAGTGCTGTCCAGACAGGTGAGCACAACAACAAACTCACTGAGGGATGAAACTCTCTCTCCACAGGAGAACGCCAACAACCACTGCGTTGCCTAGCAACATAGCGTTTTGTGTGTGTGTGTGTGTGTGTGTGTGTGCGAGCGTACAGACTGTGCAGCTCTCTTTTTGCTGTGATATGTGTGTTTGTGGCTGCAGCCGTTGTGGAGTTTATGTTGTTTAAACACTTCTGTGTTGTCTGCCGTGGTGATGCTTTATTCTGCTGTTATTTCTGTAAGAAGTTGCAAATTATTTACTCTCTGTAGCTCAGTAATGCTCATAGCACCTGCTGTGCCACAGCCCATTTTATTTAATGTCAGACATTTTCTTCTTCTCTGATTAATTCCAGTCAGGCTACACTGAGGAAGATGATTGTATATCAATGCACTTTACTTTGTATCCTAAAGATGGTCTTTCATAGATGATCATCATCTAATATGTATATTAAAGTATATTTTAAGCAAGTACTCTTCCTTTGACTTGACTACAATTTTCTAGTACTCTTTACATCCCTGGCTGTGCAGATTGTCCAGAGAGAAACGATATTAGGAAAAATCATGAGTATGTGTGCCACAGGTTGTGGATGTCAGTGTGTGTGTGCGTGCGTGTGTGTGTGTGTGTGTGTGTGTGTGTGTGTGTGTGTGTGTGTGTGCTTTTTGTTTGTGATTGTTTGTGTCTAGGACTGTATTTCACACCCTGCTGCCTGTCTACTGTCCATCCTCTCTCTTTTAATTCCTTTTTCTCAGTCTACTGCTTTTCCTTAGTGTCTGTGTGTCTGTGTGTGTGTGTGCGTGTGTGTGTTTGAGACAGGGGGAGAGAGAGAGAGAGAGAGAGAGAGAGAGAGAGAGAGAGAGAGAGAAAGCAGGTGCAGGACTTAACTTGTCACTTTCCAGATTTATGTCTGATTGGAGCACTTGTTGTTTACCAGGAAACATCTGTCTGTTTGCCTGTCTGTCTGGCTGCAGTTTAAGTTTATTGTCAGCACAAATGCACAGACATCCGATCAATAAGCAATGAAGCATGAGCCCATGACAAGTTTCAGCCATTGACAGAAAAATGTCTGGGTTTGAGTTTTTGGTACCCATTTTTGCAGCTTCTGAAACAGTAAGCAAACAGGTCAGCAGCATCACTGCAGGCAGACTAACTGAGAAGAGCTCAAACACATCAAGCACACGTCTTCGTGGACTTTGCTGGACATGAAATGGAATCAGGGCGCACTTTGAACGTCAGAGCTCAAATACTACTACTAATACTATTGCAAGCCTTAAAAATGTGAAGAATTTCATTCATTTTGTGTCACTGTTATGTTTTCTTAATGAACATATGATAGCAAAATAAGTGTTCATTTTATATTAACTCATCAAAAGTCATAATTGACTTCTTAGCATTGCAGCATCACATTAGGCTGCCAGAGTGCTGGTGTTGCACGAGAGACAAAATATAACAAATTTGACAGCTATGATAACATGTTGACATGGTAGTTTTATCCAAGATTTAATTGGATGAATTGAACTAAGGTCTCCATCTATGTAGACGGATGCAGAGGTATGTCTGTTGCCAACAACACAGTGCCTGATGGCATGATAAGAATAGAGCTTATGCATGTGATGTTAAGTATGTTACATAGCTACTATTAGGAAACAGTTGCAGTTTGGTTAGGTTTAGGCATGATCATGGTTCTGGTTAAAATAATGAGCCTATGTTAATTATGTAAGTATGTGAGTTAAGTTCGGTATGTAAGTACATAAGAACCAGCAGGTAAACTGTTTACCATGTTCGCCATTCTAGTTTGTCATGTTAGCATGCCAACATTTGCTCATTAGCGACAAACAATGTACAGCTGAAACTTATGGGAATGTTATTAGTTTTTGCAAGAAGCCTATTTAGTGATAAACCAAATGACAAATAAAAAATTTGACTAGATGGTAGTATAAAATCATAAGTCAGAGGATCACCAAAGTCATAGGGTTTATCCTCTGGAACCATGAACATCTGTATCAAAATTTAAGACAAACCCATCCAACGGCTGTCGAGCTATTTCAGTCCAAAATCAAAAGAACCAAAGATGTCAACCAACAGACAAACACCGCCATCTTTATAGCCATGCTGCTAGTTTAGCTCACCCCTAAATTCCACCAGGCAGGTTCCATCTGTGACCCGTCTGATGGAGCTGATTGCTGCCATTCTCGACAGTGCTTGCAATTGCACTTTCAGAAGTGTCCTAGAAGTGGTTGTCCACTCTGCCCCCTGTGCCAAGTCTATTTTAGAGGGACAATGTTTAATCAAGTAGGAACGGTTTAGAGAATCTGCTAAATTTTCAAAACAAAACACCCAGATTGCGCATTAACAATAAATTTAATTAAAACAGACAAAAAAGAGAAACCATTGAACTACAAAGCTTGCTTACCCACGGTAGAAGTACAACATGCGCCGCTTCTGAAACCCGCCTGGTGGAGTTGCAGCTGCATGGAGTCGCAGACGCGTCATCACCGGTGGAATCTAGGGGTCAAAAGTCTTAATTGGCCAAAACAGACTAAATCTTGAATACACATTAAAGTCATAATGAATGCAAACTTGTTGTCAGAAGTGTCCTAGTTTTACATATTCATAGTTATAAGCAGATGCACACCCCCAAAACCCCTTGTCCAAACCCCCTTATGATCTATACAGCAAATGCATTACTATGCTAAAAGAGCAACATGTGCCATATTACATTACAGACTGCACAGTGGTATACCATATGTCATTAGTGCAGAGAATGAATGCTTGCCTGTGAAGTGTCTGCTACAGCAATAAGCCACTGGCTGCAGGCTGTGCACAGAGCGAAGCAGAGACAGAGGGAGGGAGTGCTGGAGCTGAAACCAGAGAGCGGGCCCAGCCCAGCCCGACTGGCGGCCCACCACCACCTCTGCAGCCTCCCTCAAGCCTTCATGTGATCCCCTCTCCAGAAGCCAACCAGTAGAGGAAATGTCAGTCTTCTAGCCAGCCAGGAAACCTCCATGCCCAAACAAGGAACTTCCTGCCCTGACACAGCTCTTCCTGTGGGCTATGTAAGGACTTTCCTGCCCTGTCTTCCTCTCTCTCTCTTCCCCCTTGTTCTCTCTCTCTCTCTCTCTCTCTCTCTCTCTCTCAATGTGTGTGTGTGTGTCTCTCCCACTCCTTTGGCAGGCTGCCCTTCGGCAAGCTGCTTCAGTGCAATCCTTTTTTTCCTTGCCCTCTTGCTAGGTGTGTGTGTGTGTGTGTGTGTGTGTGTGTGTGTGTGTATTTCATACTGGTCCATCCACTAGCAAAATAATGCAGCATGTTGCAACACAGTCAAAATAATTAAACACTACAGTATACTGTATGTGAGCCCTGCAGTTTGTGTGTCCCGTGTATCTTTAGAAAATATCTCAGGAGGGCCTAATGTGTTGATGGAGCAATTAACCTCATCCTGCTCTTTCCAGATGTCTGTTGGCCTGTTTTACAGACTAGTAAATGTATTATAACACCACAGCTCAGGGTGGAACATGTAATGCAAACTGTCTATAACATAACCATAATATTAGGAGACACTTGTTTGGCGAGCTGTCTGGCACCTGCAGAGCTGTCTGGCAGGACTTGTTTTGAGACACACCTCTGACGTCCATGTGAGGCTTATACTGTACTTTGGTTAACTTGCAAAAAGACAGATACACTGAAGACTCTAACATGTTTAAGACAATGTGATAGTTAAGGCTACGAAGACGCCTGCGTCTTTAGGGAACAACCTTTTCTAGCTTTTAGAGTTAGAGTGCTGTGTATGTGAAAGTTTATCACCAATTATGACATCCAGGTGTTAATATTACTAATAACGGGCAAGGTCCACTGTCTTCTTCCCTTATTTAGAGCTGATGTCATTCCCAGGCTGACATCAGTGGTTTCTGCACATAGACACTGAGGAAACAGACCTTTAGCTATGCCAGCAGTGTAGCTCCAGAGATGGCACCACCTCTCCACCTCTTTGGTAATGATCTCTTGGCCTTTCTTCAATATTTCCACGTTTATGGTTTTTCGAGAAATCTTTTGACAATTATTGGGTAAATTGCAATTAAATTTTGTAAAGACCCCCTCAGGATGAACTGTAATAACTTTTGTGTCCTCAATTTCTCTAGCACTATACTGAGCTATATTGAACTACTGATATTCCCATCAGCTTCATCTTTAGCACTGATTAGCCAATGTTAGCATGCCAAACTAAGATGTGTTAGTATTTAGCTCAAGGTGACACAGTCTTTTTTACCTGGTACATGTCATATCTCTCTATGTCCACTGTAAATAGCTCATTTATCTGATCACTTGTTAACTACAAACAAGTGAATGGTAGAGCACTTAACTAAAGTACTGTAATGAAATTGTTTTATTGCTACAACAGAGTAAAATACTATTTGCATCCTGTTACAGAGGGAAAAACCAGGTACTCTTGATCCTCTATTAGTTTCTCTGTCACTTACAGCCTTAATCATATGTCTTTATATGATGGTTCACACACAAACAGAGACATGCCATTGTTCGTGTGTGCATTTGATAACGCGCACACTCCTGGTCTATCGCACAGAGACAAATCCCTGTCTGCTCCCACAGCAGTATGTGGCACAGTATTTATCTTACAGCTGTAGTTAGCCCCGAGTGCTACATTTCATCTGTACCACTTTCAATTGTATTCAGACGTGGGAGTGGGAGCACAGGGTTGCCTCGCTGTATCTGTATCTCTCACAAAGCACAGCGGCATGCTACTGTTACATTATCTGATTTATGGCAAAGGGGGGCGAGAGAGAGGCTTTGCCGCTTAGAGCAGGTTGGCAGCGTATATCAGCTGGGTCTTTTGTACAGAACAGTGGGCTTTTTTCCTCATGAAATACATTACTGCAAAGGGTATTGAATGACTGGATGAAAGGAATAGATAGATAGATAGATAGATAGATAGATGGGTTTAAGTTTAAGTTTTAAACAGATTTGAGGTATTCCTTTGCTGGTGGTTTTATCAACAGTATTACATAATGGCAATCCTTCCAAGGTCTTTTGTATCTTTTCCAAAATTTGCCTTTTAGTCACATTTTTTCTCTTCAAATCAAACACGTTGTTCAGCATAATACTCTTAAATATGAATGATGATTTCTGGTTTTCTCTCTGCCTTTACTTCCGCTGTGATCATGCCTTGCAGATGCACGGGCCGCCAATCTAGCTGTATTATCTGATGAGATGTGGTGAGAATGTAAAATTCCAGATAATTGCAAATACAGGAAACAGAAAGTCTGTGATGACAGAGGGAAGCATTTTATTTGGCCGTGACTTGATTGCGAAAGAGGGGAGGGCAGTTCATCCACTTTTCTTCCACCGCTTTATGTGCTGCATGCTCGTGCATGACACTTCTAGCAGCATCTGAATAATCAGGCTGTTTACAGTTAAGTGCTCATATATTTACAGTAGACTTAGGACTGAGATGTTGATCACAGCTATTATGCAACTTCTTCTAGCACTCCTTCCTTGAAGTGATGCCATGTAAAAGCATCTTGACAGTGAACTTCTACCTTGCCTGGATACGACAAAGGAAACTACAGCAAACTTTTGTATGTTTCAGACTACGGCAAGGAATGAAACCTATAAAAAGGGACTTTACGTGGCCTTTGAAGAGACACAACAAGACTGTAGCCACAAAGAATCACAAAGCTCCGCTGACCTCGAAACATTTATAAGCAGCGGTGGAGGATGTAAACAGGCCATGGACGTCTCCTCTTAAAACCACAGTAATGGCACTTTGTGAGAAAAAAAAGATTAATTGAATTCCAAAGGGGAAGAATTTCTTTTGATCTGTTCAAATTGATTTCAACAAAGTGGTAAGTAGTCATTTTACAAAATGCAGCTGTTTGTAGCATCAAAGCTGTTAAGATTTTATTCTGAAGGTGCTGTGGTTTGACAGGACGTTACTTGACATGCTGTTACAACACCTTGGAAGGCATCGCCAGACTCTCTCTCTCTCTTTCTCACACACACACACACACACACACACACACACACACACACACACACACACATTGTCGACATGTACTCACACACTCTGACGCACACATACAGCAACATGAGTTCCCTCATATGGCTGCCTGTCTTGCAGCAATTACATGATGTGCGGTAATTGCCAGTCTCTGAAGCGGGCTCTTCAGACACACTTCAAAGGGAGCGGAGCGCGTCCACGGACGCAATTAACAAGATCAACGGAGCCCAGATGAGCTGGCGGGCCCCGCGCTCCTCTCCCCATTGTTCTCATTTTCACTCTCATTAGCGAGTACGCGGTGGGTGGGTGGGGGTGGTGGTGGGGTGGGTTGGACACCTGCGGAAAAGCGGGGTGCGCTACGCAGGGAAAGAGTGACACGGAGGAGCTCACACTAGCGCAGCGCAGGGACGCTGGTGTTAATGATGGTTGTCTATGCTACTGGAGAGAGGGGCACAAACAGCCAGCTGTGGGTGTCGAGGCATGTGAGGAAGTGGAGCCGACTCCTGAGAGACAGAGGTGTGTGTCCCTTTGTGTGTGTTTGTGAGAGACAGAGTGAGAAGGGGTGTGTGTGTGTGTGTGTGTGTGTGTGTGTGTGTGTGTGCCCCGTGTTTGTGTTTGTGTGAATGTGACTGATGCACGAGAGGATATCACCACGGCAACTGGATTGAGGCTGTCAGTGCACAGGAGAAGCTGCAGCTTCACTTTTCACACAGACACACACACACACAGACACACACGTGGACGCACACTCTGAACACACAGTACACATAAGTCAGCCTGGTCTGGTCCATGAACATCTCTAGTGACACCTAGAGGACAGCAGGTGGAAACAGACAGACAGACAGACAGGCACACAGACAGATGGAGAGACACCTCTGGATGCTGTTGATTTACAATCCAGCACTCGCGTCACTTCTAATCCAAAAACCAGAGAGGAATTTCATATTTTTCCACATTTCCCTGGTGAAATTTGTCATCGCCCCTGTTTGTGATAACTGGAGTTGATCCCGAGTGTTGGAGACAGTTAAAGTATGTGATGATACATCACCCTTCATCAAATGCTCCACAAACTCTCCATCCTTCATTTGTCTGTCTTTATGGCCGACCAGCTACTCTCCACCAGCCCCCTTAAGAATCTGAATATTGCATCTCTGTGGCACCAATTCAATTTCTGCAAGCAATAAACCAAATGAGTATATATATGGTACACTACAATGCATTCACCACCACCAAAGGGGAAAACATTTAACTTCAGTTGTTGTATTCTTTCAAAGTTGGATTTCCTGCTGTCTAGACCACTTTAGTCTTGGTTTTTATTCGAATGCAGCCTGGTAGGCTTGTAAAAGCCTATTGGTTAGAGCTTTTAAGAGAGCCTTTCATTTGTTTCTCCTGAATGTTTAATGCTACAAGGCCCAGTGGTGCATAGGAAGACTAAGAAATATGTGGGGGGATGAACACTGAAGTGTGGCACATGTAGCAGCAGCCAGTCAACTTTTATCATGTAGAAGTGCATTAAAATACATTACTGGCGCTCTGCTTTGGAGTACCTCTGAGATAAATGGACCAGAGAGGTGAGGGGAAAGTAATCACGCTAACTTGAAGCTTTTCAGCAATTTCCATCCTTGCCCACTGTGGGGGAAATCGTCCAACTCTCAAGCATTCAGTGTGCAAGAATCTTGAAGCGAAGGCAAACGTGTGACTAGGAATGTGTGTCACTTTTCACACAAAGCAGAACTGGACCAAGAATTGTATTCACGAATGTAGAGTGCAGACAGACGACATTAAAACATCTAACCCCGACCGTGCTCTATCTATCCAGTCTTACCCTGCCCAGACCACACGCTTCCTGTGCCAAACCACAAGAGGACGAAGAGGGTGGGGGAACAGGGACCACTGGCCTGCTGCAATAACACCAGCTTTAAGAAGACTTTAGTTTACACCAAAAAAAGGCTGGTTTTCTTGTACATGCTATTGTTATTGTCATTTGGCTTTTATAAGCTGGAGTGAAAAATTGCTTGTGTGAAAACAAGGTATTAAAACTGTTGGATGTGTTTCTTGCCTTGGCAGTTGGCCTGTTGATGGTAATAGACTGAGCTAGCTATAGTTGGCTGCCTGGCTGTGATTTGTACAGCAAGGCAAGTGCTTTGGAACAAATTGTACCGTGCGGCTGAGAGTATAGAAATTGCAGCGTTATTCTGGCTGCTTAAAGCTCCATGTGTAAGAAGAAAATCTTGGCTGATGTACGAACACGTTCCTGCCCGTGTGTACTTACACACAATTACACTCACACAGGTGCACGTTCACACACACACACACACACACACACACACACACACACACACCATTAAACCGCTCTTGGCTGGTACAGATATGTGACATACAGCACAGTTTGGTAAATGTCTGTCTCTGCAGCTTAGCGAGAAAGAGAACACTGTGTGAATGTGTGTTTACATCTCGACTCCAATGCTGTGAACTTCGTTTCACAGCGGCCAGATGGAGATGTAGCATGTGAACATGCGCGCCACAGAGATGAAAATACACATAGCGAAAGGGACTAAAAACAGAGAGTCTTGCCACTCTAATCAGGTCTGACTGAGTGCGGCTTTTGCATCGGGGGGGGAGTAGTTCAATTACAAGGCTTTGGAAACTCAACAGTCATTCAGCAGCTGGGACAACATGTCCACTCAAGACATAAAAACTCATTTTCTCCATGCAAACGATTACAAGCTACCTCAATAACATCTCTAATCAATCAAACGCATTAGAGAAAAAAGCGTGCGACACACAAAAATCAGAAGTGGTTCTTTTAGGGCGTGCATCTGTGAAGAAAAACAAAGACGGAGCTGAAAAAATGTGTTTGTTCAAATGCTTAAATTATGTAATAGACTGTAAGCAGTCACAATGTTTTAAAAGTCCAGACAGATGTGGAAAAACAAAACTTTTGACCCACATCCTATCTGAGAGGGTTTCTGTATTTGTGTAAATGTGTGCGTGTGTGTGTGTGTGTGTGTGTGTGTGTGTGTGTGTGTGCACACATGCATGTGTGTGTCTGTATGTGGATGGGAGTGGCCATGACTGGTATGGGGAGCAGCAGACAGGCAGACAGAGAGCGCGCCTCGGCTTTAGCAGGGCCTGTGTAATTATGGTCAACCACACTCCCCACTGCCACCTTTATTTATAGGGTTGCAAACACACTGGGGCTTCAGAGTGCTTTTCCCTGCGCATTCCAGCACATTGGGACTTTTTGGTGGGGGGTGTAAACAAATGATATTTTAAGTAGAGTGTAAGGGGGTTGGGATTGTGTGCATGTTTGTGTGTTTGCACGATAGAAACAAGAGTCTAAATTTATTTGGGATTTCTTAGATTCCACAGTATGTCAAGGAAAAACTTCACCAGATGTTAACAGCAAAAGGTCGGTTCGGTGGTTATCACCAGAGTGCCTCTCCTTGTTCCTCAGCATTGAGGATAACTTTGAGATGGAGAGCAGCTCACGCTAACTAATCCGGACAGAACTCATCAAAGAAACATGCCGTTGAGGTTTGGTCAGAATCAATGAGGGGGTGGCCTCTAGCCACAAACCTCTCAGGACAGTAGGCCCATTCACTCCGTAGCCTTTAGGCATGAGCCACGGTGGCCCAAACCAGCCGTCACCTTGGGGATGCAGCAGAGCGGAAGTGAACAGACATGCAAGTTAACATGAAGAGAAAAGAGGAATCACATGGATGTGAACTGGTAGCTGGCTATTTCTTCCATTAGTTGGTTGAGATCATTTCCAGGTCTCCCACTCTTGCTCCGTCTTTGTGCCAGTCGGGCACATCTGCTGAACAACTGAAGGAAATGTAAAATGTTCAGGATATCCTGTTGTAATGAAACTCCAGGTTGAATGAAAGAGAACAGGGTGGGTGTAGGAGGGGCAGCTCGTGTGTAATGCCTGTTGGTGGACACATGACACAGAGCGGTGACGAGGTAGAGGGCCGCACATAGGAGCACATGACCAGGTCCTGCAAACTCTCTGTGTGTGTGTGTGTGTGTGTGTGTGTGTGTGTGTGTGTGTGTGTGTGTGTGATGTGGTGGGGAGGAGAGGGGAGGGGAGGGCAGGGGGCTCATATTGAGTGCAGGTGTGCTGTGAGAGACTGAGATGGGGGCGGGGATATAAGATGTGAACAGGGAAAATTATGGGCTTTGATGAAAACCAAGGACATCTGTGATTATGGTGTATGTGTGTGTTCAAGCATCCCTGACATATGCTTGGCTGCAGCAACCTCAGGTGTTCTACCTATCCATCCATCTGTCCATCTATCCATGATCTCCTTGTCTGAGAGCAGGTCTTCATAATCAGGCAAAGCAGGATTTTTTTTTTTTTTTTTTTTTCATCCCAAAGGCAGCTCATATTCACAGGGGAGTGAAAGAGATGGAGATGGGGTGTCATGAATAAATCACTTAGTATCAGTTCACTCTCCTCAGCGAGGCTCAAACCTCCATGCTCAAGTTGGTGGCATCTCACCTCAGCCAATGAGCTGGATAATTGATGGAACTTGAAATGATTTCATGTAATATCACTCCTACACTCTGATGCGCTCTCTCCCCTTTCCAAGCCCTCTGAGGACTGGTGCTTTCATTCTTGCAATGGTATAATTTTCTCTGTAATGCACTGACAGAGCAGCTGACCCAGCTGCAACAAACGCTTCACTTGGATTTAAACCTTGTGTGTCTCGCGTGTCCCTGGGATGTAATGCTGCTGCACAATGCTTACTCGGCTTTGTGCGGCAGATGCATAAAAAGCGTACACGCAGTCTCTATAGAACCCAGATGGCTGACAAATAGGGAATCATACGAGCTACAGATAAACAGAAGACAGAAAGAGGGAAGCTTCTCACAATAACAAGCGGTGTGTCGCGAGCCTTTTCTCAGCGGTTGTGTTTACCCTCGCTCGGTCCTCCAGGGGTAATTTGGGGAAAGGAAGAGAGACAGAAAGTTAGACAGAGCACAGAGAGACCAAAACTAGCAAATAACTGTCAGGAGGCAGCCTGTCTCCTTCAATGTTAGGTGTTTGAGCTGACAAACACACAAAGGCAAGTACACAGCGGCACACTGATACATCAGTGCACGCACGTACGATAGTTTTTTACTTTGTCTCTTTCTAGACACGCAAACTCTCAGAACTGAAGCTGAGCTTTAACAGTACAGTGCATGAGCAGGAGGATTTGGCTTTGTTGTAGTAGTTTGGCAAAGAGTGGTTAACGATGCACCTTCAAACTTAAGCATCAGTGACAATATCTCACCCCCATCCATCACTCGCCGCTGGCTCGCACAACTGAGGACAGATTCACAGCCTCTCCTAGCCTGTTCTTAACCAGCAGGAGGATGAGAAAATACCCAGACCAGGGTCAGCGGTTGGGTCAAGCCACTGCCGGTAGCTTGGTCCTATCTGTGTGTGAGGGAGACAAGGTGACATGGAGGGGGGAGGGTTTGGGGGTTTATTCCTCGTTTCCAGAGAGAGACATGGAGCCCAGGGTCAATATTGACCGTCAACCATCCGTGAGCTTGGCTGGACACTGCCTGACTTTTCAGACTTCACTTCATTCTACTTGAACAGGGGGAGGGAAAGTCAGGGGAGGGGACTCCAGCGCAGAATAAAACCAGGCTTAACAGCTCACGCACGCACGCACACACACTCACAGGAACACTCATACATGCACATGCACCATTCTCGATCTGCCATCTGGAGAAGACAAGCAGGTATGAGGAGGCTTTACGGTGAACTGTGTGGGAGTTGCAGCGGTTTGGGCAGAGTGACAGAAAAGGTGACAGAGAGAGGGAGAGAAAGTGAGAGAAAAAAGAGAGAGTGTTGAAGGGGGAGGAGGGTGGAGGAGGTGCAGTGAAATGGGATTAAAACAGCATCACTGAGGCCTCTTATATTTGTTTTAACTGGACATGGTCAAACCATCTCGGCTGCCTATTTGTCTTTTGGAGCGCCACTCAAGCCTGACCTGGAAAGCCCCTCACCCACCTTTCCTGCACACAGACACACACGCACACGCACACGCACACGCACACGCACACACACACACACACACACACACACACACACACACACACACACTTGCAGTCCCAATCCCTTGTGATCTGAGAATACTTACACCACAGTGTTGTCGCTATGGCCCATAATGCTCTCCTCTCACCAGCAGAAAGACAGAGGGAGCAGTTGTCAGCCAACAACAATACTGCATGAAAACACTTGAGACACCACCACAAACCAACGCCACTCAAGGGGAACTATGCTATGGCTGTACTGGGAAATAATAGTCTAGATTAAGTCCTCACTTCAAACACGATCATTGTCTGAGCAACTCGGGGATTCAAAATAAAAACGGACATGCTGACTGGACATCCGCCGCTCTGATCTGTAGGCTTTTCATAAAAGTTGTTCAAGTCTCACCCAACAAGTGCAGCTCAGACTAAATAAGTGGTCTGCCTGCAGCCCTGCGGGAGGCTGCCCACAATGCACGACAGTACACAGATGAAGCACATGAAGAAGAATCAGATGCTACCAGACTTTGTCATTTAAGAACATTTTGGAGTTGTCAGGAGGGCCAGAATTTCCAGTCTCATGGTCAACTCCTGTCAGTGCTCTCATGCTTTGTTCATGTCTTCATCGCGTTTATGAAAGTTGCCCATGGAGAAAAAGTGAAAAAGATGGAAAGATGAGAGCAGGCAGAGAAGGAGGGAGAGTAAGTGGATGATGGAGGAAGAGGAGTTATGATCATCTTGGAGAGACTGCTCCTTTGTTCTGTTGCATTAATCTGCTTTTTTTCCCCGTTCCCCTGCTCGTTCTTTTGATCCGCTGTTGGATCATCCCCTTGATGATTCAGTAACAGCAAAAGAAATTAAATACATCGGATTGACGACTGCCCCCCCTCGCCCCATCCACTCCCCTCCCCTCCCTGCCTTTCCCCGCTCTTCGCCACCACTACCTCCCTCCTCATCTCCTTCCTCCCCTCTTCTCCCCGAGGCCTCCATTTCTTCAATAGATAAGCAGCGGATCTGTTCTTTATCGCTTCACTCTCCATCTCTATCCCTTTTCCCTTCTTTCCCTTCTTCCTTCTTTTCTGTTTTTTCCTCTGCGCTGGGTTTAATCCCAGCCTCGCGGTGGATGCATGTCAGAGATGTAATTCCATTGTTTAACATGCTCTTCTGAGCCCCCACCGCACCCCAAACTCAGTCACTCCCGGGGCCACATGCATATTCATCAGCTATCAAAAACAAAAGGCAGATCACACTGTTTGTCATGTACCACAACCAGCGCTATTCAATTCTCTCCCTTCTTTCCTGCTTCTGGCGGATTACTGCGTGTTAAACATATCTCAGACACACAAATCCTAAGTACTAACATATAGACATTCAATCAGAGACAGGGAGTTTTGTTAACATCCAGGCGAAAGCTCCTCATACTGTCTCTTATGTGAAGATACTGGGAAGTCTGGGCTGAGTGTGTAGCACGGTGATAGTTGGAGGCAGCAAACGACAAAAGCAGTAGACGATTTAAGAGCAATGTAGGAAAAAGGGGTCACTTATGCAAAGGGACATGCATGGCCCTGTGAGACTGTAGGCCATTCATCAGGCACTGAGCGTCGATCCCCAGGTCCTGCTACAGTCTTCTGGGAGATGTCCAGGGTGCACCGGCGCACAGCTCCAGGTTCCAGGCTCCAGGGGCAGACAGATGTAAACACGGCCTGACCGCACACAGAGGCGCAGTGCCAGCCTGCCCTCACCTCGCATATAAACAGCCAAGGAGGCCACACTGTGGGCCAGGGGACAGACAGCGCTGAACTTGGCTGGAGGGAAGAGAGGGGCGAGGGGAGGGTGGATGGAGCAGAGAAGGAAAGAGAGCAAGAGGCAATGATTTTATGCTTGTAGTAGTTCACATTTCTGAACAAAACACACACACACACACACACACACACACACACACACACACACACACACACACACAACTGTGGCATCAAGGCTTACATTCCTTAACATTGTACATATTCTATTGTTATTATTTGCTGTTCCTAATTGCGGTTCATGCCACCAGCGGTGTGTGCATTCGGGTGGATCTCCTTAGATATTTTCTCCAACGCCCTGTCGTGACAGATGCGCTGGGCTCCTCAGCGCCTGTTTGATTTATGCGTCAGGACAAATATGGGTCAAAATGAAACATCCAACACGGTGGCTTCTTCTTGCTTGTTCTTCTTTCTTCTTTTTCATTCCCTTTGCACTTTCTTCTTTTCAAAGCTCGGCTCAGCGGGACTGTGTGTGTGTGTGTGTGTGTCTCTGCTGCACCACAGCCAGGTTGTGTGTGTGTGTGTGTGTGTGTGTACGTTTGTGTGATGAGACGTGACAAGCGCCTTCATCCTCCCCTCAGACGCCGCATTCCACAACGCTCCGCCACTCGCTCCGTGTGGCGCGCTTTTCATCTTTCCTCTCCCCGTTCCTTCCTTATTCTTCTTCTCCTCTTCTTCTCTCTCCGTGCTCTTCTTCTCCTCGCTCTCACAGGTGTAAGAAAGGCGCATGGAGGAATGAAAGGGACAAGATTCTAATTAGAGGAGGAGGCTGAGACAAAAGCAGGGGGATAACGAAGGGAAGCAACGATAACACATGTAAAACACAAAGCCTTAATCTTAGAGAGCGTTTGGAGGGATCTCTCATTTCTCTCCCTCTACAGTGAAGCGAGGCAGGGGGGTTGTGTGTATGGGAACACGAGGGGATAGGATGTGATTATGAGCACAGAGCTGACAGACAGAGAGATTGGCGTGTGTGTGTCTGCCGATGTGTGTGTGTGTGTATCCCCACAGGGCCCTCAGCTCCCTCTGTTCATAGGGACCAACTTAAAAAACACAGCCATGTAAAAACACGCAGGCTGTTGTACTTTCAGCATTGTTTACTTATTTGGAAAAAAGTGCAACAAAGTAGCAATTTATTTAAGTAACAGCATCTTAATTCAGCACCTGTGAAGAAGTTTCAGGCACAAGTTAAGTTGCTCTGCTTTATCTGCTGCAAGGTTTTCAACAAAGACAAAATATCAAGTCCACATTGCTGAAGATAATTTCATTGCTGCTTGGCCAAAAGGACCAGCTGGCTGCTTCTCAAACTCTCACCACCCTTCCCTCCATTTTTTTTTCTTTTTGCTTTGCATGTGGATTCTGTCTATTTACTTATTTGTGTCGCCTCTGAGCCTCTCTGACACGCCGCTGCACCTCCAGGGTCTTTGGGTGATATGATAGGGCTCAGGGACTTTGGTTTCCTTGCCACTGCTGTGAAACTCCATTCAGATGATGAAACTGCGGTGCAGCTGTGTCTGCGGCTCACGGTGGGATGCTGGTGTCTTTGTGGCTCTCTGCGAGGCTGAGGCGAATTTTCACTGATGAAAGAGCCTGCAAATGTGCCTCTTTAGCCCAGGCCCATACATCTTCTCACTGAGAAGCCATTGTGACTGTCATCTGCCTGTGTGTGTGTGTGTGTGTGTGTGTGTGTGCTTGGCTTTATACAGGCTAATAATCATTCTCTTATGATCCTTTCTAACTGCCTCACACACACCACGGTTGTTAGAGTGTGTATGTATGTATGTACATTGTTAATGAGTGTGTGCAGGCTTTGGATTAAAGAAACAGGTTGGACAGTTTGTCTGATTATGTTTCAGTGTACTGTATGGGTTGAAAATATGAAACACTATTTGTTTATTTCTTCATTAATCTATTTATTTCACGCAAATCTTGACAAGAAGTTTGGATCCTGTGAGTCGCAGGGAGACCAAAAATAACAGCAAAGATAACCTGGCAAAGCACATTTCGACAGAGTCTTCCCCGAGGTGATGCAAGACTTTAGACAAATGTCTTGTTTGTTCACCACTGAATGGCCATCTTTCAAGGGGTGGCATGCCAGCACACACACACACACACACACACACACACACACACACACACATACAGATCTGCACACTGGAGCGGATCATTTTTCTTCCTCATGAAGTAGGTAGCGAGAATATTACAAACCAAAATCATAACGCATTGCCGTAGGCCAGAGGTCGGATGAGGAGAAGAGAGACAGTAATTGAATTACTGTCTGACAGACAATGGGATAGATAGATAGATAGATAGATAGATAGATAGATAGATAGATAGATAGATAGATAGATAGATAGATGTAACTCTGTGTGTATGTGTGTGTGAGAGAGTGACAGCACAGAGCCTTATCCTCCATTAATAACAGCCTCTAATCCCCTGATGTGATTACCTCTCCCTCCCTCCCCCTCTACTTTTCCCCCTCTCCCCCCATCCTTCCATACCCTTTCTCCCATTCAACAGCGCCAGCCACTTGTCTTCCATGGCAGAGCTCAGCTGGTCCAATCCCCTGAACAGATCCAAGACTTCCACTGTGTTCAGCTGCCAGGACGATGGAGGTCTTCCAATTCGACGCCTCTCCTTACTAGAACTCGCCTCTGGGCAGGTGTATAAAAAAGCAGAAGTCAGTGGTGTTAGCGTAGAGAAGGAAGCACATTTAAACAGATTAAGACCCATGCTTCTGTTCAAAGCGCTGACACTTAATGCTGCCTGAATGAGAGGTGACGTGTGATATGAATCGTACAAGATATGGTTTTGGATGTTCAAACGTTTATGGAAATATCTGCAAGCATTAAGGATTATGGGTGTGCAAAGGGAGGCAACAAGCATGTCAGTATAGCTATTTCTGTCCTCAATGACTGGCTGCCAAATACTTTTTTTCTTTTTTTTTCAGCATTTGATAAACTCGCTCCATCAATATAAAGTCTAGTGTGTTTCTATGGAAACTTAGACCTCAGAGAAGGTTAAAATTTGCCATGTAGCTCAAGATGTGCTCAATAATAACATACATAAACCTTCACAAGGTTTACATATACATCAATCGAGACAAATTCCGTACAGCTCTAAGCATCCACACACACGTTTCAGCACAAAGGCTTCCAGTTGAAAAGATGAAAGCATGCAGTTACAGATCAGATGGATTTCTTCAGCTAACTTTAAAATGTATTTTGTTCGTAGATTTTGCAAAGTTTTTCAAAGTTGCCTCATGCTGTAATTTTTTATTTAACTGTTATAGGGTGGCGGAGCACTAAGAAATAATCTAAAAAATTAATCTCACTGTCTTTGTATTTGCACTAAAGAGTAGCACAGGATGAAAACCGAAACCACCAGACGAACGCTCTCATACTGTACACACATGCACAATCATGCAGATACACAGCAACATGCACGAACACACACGCGGGCTGATGCAGGTCCCCCGGGGAAGCGACAGCACGGTGCAGCCTCGTACTCGGTTTACTTGGTCTACTTGGTGATGTCTCCATGGAAACTGTTAGGTCTGACCTTCAAACATGTGTGCTGCCTTCCATCTGGCTCAGGTTGGCTAATCAGATCACATCAGCACACACACAAATGAACCGTCAGACCTCATCATGAATGAGGAGAATTTTTGGGGTGATTTTTACATCGCCGTCATTCTCCACTAGCTTGTTATCACTCACTGTGATAGCTGCTTTTTTTTTCTTTCGGCTACAAAACTTATGGATCCGATTTAAGGATCGCTACTCTGCCTTGTTTACATTTGCACACTGACAGGCGCGCATGCTTTAGCTCGAACAAGATGAAAAGTTCTTGATTTAATTAGTGCTTCTTTCATCAGCCAATAGGCCAGATCACAGCCCTCTGTGAGCTTTCACAAACTGCCTCTGTGCCCCCCCCCCCCCCTTTTTTGTTCCACCTCAACTTCCCTGCCCCTTTCATTTCTGCTCTGTTCAATACTTACATCTGCTCTGCTGTTCACAAATTCATAGGGCGCTCCAGAAGGGCCAACATCTGGCAGCTCCTCAGGACCAGGGCCGTGCATCCGTTCTGGGGCAAAGAGGCCTGGAGACCAGCCCCTCCTGCGGAGCTCAGCCTTTGGTGTGTGTGGTACCGTTGAGGGTCTCCATTTCCTGAGTGCTGGTGCCTTGATGTGGTCAGAGCCATAGTGCATGATTTATTACAGTACTAAGTCTGTCCCCACTGCTAATACTGCCATTATTACGACCATACACTTCCCCTCCTTCCTCGATCTCCCACCTGCAGTCTCACAGTGAAGCCTTCACCAGATACAGTTGACACAGCTCTGCGCGGCTTACACAAAGAGCGTTGTGCTGTTGCCTTAATGGATGTTTGGACTCAGTAGTAGTTGACTGAAGAAGGCCAAGGAGCCATGCTGTGAGCAAGGTGACAAAATTATTGGGGTGATGATACATTGTTAATCAACTGCAGGTCAGCGAGATCAGCTGTTTCCATTTCTCCCAAATTCTCATCCTTGTATTGACTACTGGTTTGTTGCCTTGTGTGGCTTTCGGGTGGCTGGCTTAGTCCAAGGAGAACCACTAAGAGTGGGGGTGAAGGTGGCTAGGGGGTAAATTGGTTTTTGGCTGTGTGGCCAATCAAAGCGACCTCATCAAAGTCATCCAACCCAGCTCTTCCCACAGCCTTCCTTGCCTCTTTTCCTCTGTTTACGCAAGTGCGACATGGTGTAATCGGAAGGGCTTGAACAGAGAGAAGATGGATAGAAGGAGAAGAGGGTGGAGAGGTGCAGAGATGGAGAAAAGTACTTGAACAGGAAGGCCCTGGTGTTTGTGTAAGCAAAGGCAAAGTGAGGAGGCAGAGAAGTAACAGACAGCGGAAGTGATCGGTCCAGAGATGACAGGAAGTCCAGAGAGGAGGGATGTGGTGGAGTTGTGTTTATAGGCCACAGACACACAGCACACTGTGGCTTTGTGCGTCAGCAGCTCCAAGTTTGTGATGGGTTACCACTGCAAACCAATAATCAAGCAATATTTACACCACTGTAGACAATTAGTCAATTTCTCCGGAAGTGTAACACTTTAGCATGCAAACGCAGAAAACTACAAAAACAACAGTTGCTCCATCAGTGGCTTAGCTGCAGGCCCTCTTTAGAAAGAGATATAAACAAGCAGAAAAGGAAGTGGAAGCCCCTTTTTAAACACCCATTCATGCACATGCAAACATTGATCCCTGTTGCGGTCCCCCACTGAGACACAAGCTTTGGTATCCCCCCCCATCTGTGATCTCCCATTAGCAGGAGACTCCCTCGCAGGCACCTGCCTCAAATCTCCACAGAGGTATCAGATCTCCTCCTCTTCCTCATCTCCTTAATTAGGACAATTAGGTGATTTACAGGACAGATGGATGGAAACCCAGCCGGCTGCAGTGCCTGCCCCTGGGACGCCTCTGTGGATGATGGGGTGAGATCTGAGTGAGTGCTACAGAGCATTACATCAACTCATGGGTGGGATTCTGCTGCCCTCTTGTGGTTGTAGGTGGACACTGGTGGTCAGTTAGGAAAAAGAATTGAATGAATTTCAGTTATCAGTTCAGTGTCTTTTGAAGAAATGATGCTTTGTCAAATGAGAAGTGGAGTTCAGTTCCGTTTTAATTGAAAGAACCGATACTGACACCAGCCAGTATTGAATCTGTATTCATAAACTGCCTTCCACCTTGCATGTATGAATTTTGAAACTTTAACCAGCTAGTCACCAGCAAGTAAATCTGTTGTGTTAATTTTGTCAGTCATGGGTGAACCAACATGACACAAAGTCTATGTGGGTGAACAAACACTGTGGAAGTTTATTACCATTGAGGAAAAGAGCAAAATGTGCTGTCATTCCATTACAGATTAAAGTCACATGCGAACAAATTATTCACCTGTTGATGTTAGTAAAGTGTAAACAACGGATATGTATCGTTAGAAAGAGAGAAAACAACAAAAAATATATTTTGAAAAAGGATTTAAAAAACATTTTGGAAGTTACTGTACAAAGCCCACATCATGCTGCTGTTGTGATCAGGGCGTCTTTGGTGAGAGTTTACAAAGCACAGATTATTTGGTCCTTTGGTTAGGTTGAATCGACTAAACATGCAAGTGGTTTCTTTCCTAAATGACGTACAAAACAGAAAATATACAATCTTCTATGGCATCTATCATTAAATTTAAAACTCCTGCTTGTTTGTGAGTTTTTAGGCTAAAGTTTTACAGCTCTTGTAGTGACTCTGAGCCTCTGTAACGTAGCGCTCCACCGGTCATCCACCTGCAGACGAGAAGAAGTCATTGTTCAATCCACAGTTTGGTGCTTTAAGATTCTCTAAACAAATGTGGCAAATGGACCACTCACATGTTCAGGCTGCCCTTTTTCTGTTTTATTTCTGCGAACAGAGAGTGTGAGGATCAAATTAGGACATTTAGTCAGTCAGTGTTTAGTTTACACTGTCAGGATTACTCACGTTGGAGTTTCCATGCGGTTAAAATGGCGACAACGACCACCACCAGCACCACTGGCACCACGATGGCAACGAGGTGCCTGCTTTCACTCTCCTCCACGCTGGCCTAGCAGAGAGAGTTCAACAAGAGCTCAACTGTACCTTCTCTGGAGATACAGCTCTGCTTGTTTGTGAAGTTTTCAAGAGCTTATAAGATATGATGTTTATTTACCGAGTGTGCTTAGTAAATTTACAAGAGTAAAGAATCTGAATACTTCCTCCACAACTATTGTTATTGAAGTGAGTGGTTTTGTACTTACAGCAGCATGAGTGTCAGTGGGCACGGTGGTAACCGTCTGATGACCTGTCAGGCACAACCGCAAAGGAAAGTAGCAAAGAGGAAGTTTTGAAAGTGTTGCTAAACATGCAAAAAGGCGCATCTAACAAAAGAACCCAGCAGAGAAGATATCAGGCCACATTAAGTGTGTTTCAGGTGGTCAGAGGAATCGTGATTATGTTTTAATCAAAGTCTAGTTCATTTATATGCTGTGGCTTCCTTTCTGATTGTGAATTAGGGTCAGTGTTGCGCTCTTATCTAAAAAGAGAAGGGATCACTTTACCAATAGGTCATGAATCATAGCATCAAACTAACAATATGCAGAGTCAAGTCAAGACAACACCGGCCCTGTTCAGCCTGATGTATCACCAGTAACCAGTATTCTCACTGTCTGAATTATGATGGTGAGAATAACAAAAAAAAAAAAACCTGTTTGAAATAAGAAACACATCACCTGTTTTTCCAGTGGTGATAGTGAGGACATTGCTGGATTTGCTGGTGCCCAGACTGCTCCTGGCAAACATGCGGATGGTATATGTTGAGGGATTTATCTCTATTATTGTGGCCTCTGTCTGGTCAGGGCTAAAGTCTACAACTGTCTTTGTGTAATCCCACGAGGCTGTGGGAAAAAAAAAGACATAATATTACCAAATGCCAAAAGGCCTAAGAGGTTTAGCTTTCACAGCTGAATCACAGTAAGTGCCAACGATTTAATTACTCCATTGAAATGTTCTCTTACCGTTCACTGCTTTATACTCCAGGTAATATCCAGTAATGGGGCTGTCACCTTCAAACCCAGGAGTCCATAAAAGAGAAATTGTATTATCTTTGACCTCCTTTAACTCAACCACTGGGGGATCTGGGGGCACTAGGAGACACATGGAAGAGACATTTAGCAAAGAAAAACATTTTTCTCTACAGCTCAGTTTAACGTTGTGAATTTGAACATGTTTCTTATGCAGAGAGACAGATTATGATGATCAGGTCACACAGAGACGAACCCTGGAGCTGTGAATAAAGGATCTACTCCTGTGGGACACTACAGAAGCACCCGTGTGATGCAAGTTAGATTTGGACTAAAGTTAATTTGGTTGTAATCTCTGAAATAAGAATTATGTGGGAAACAGTAACACTTATTCAGCCTCACTGTTTGCTGGATCAAAACGACGATTATTGAATATCAATTGAGAGGCTAAAAAATGCACATGAAGCACATGAAGTACCTGACGTGACACTTGTAGTGTTGTCTGCCCAGACTGTGACAGCAGTAACAGGCTCAGCTACTGAAGTTGTGTGAGCTGGGGGCAGAGTTGTGTGAACTGGGGGCAGAGTAAAAAACATTTTCCAGTCATTATCCATTCATTTATCCATTATCTATAAGTTCACCAACCCAACGACACATACCTGAAGTGGGACTTGTAGTGTCTTGTATCCACACTGTGGCAGCAGTGGAAGCAGACTTACTAGTAGAAGCTGTTGAAGTTGTGTGAACTTGAAATAGAATACATTTTCCAATGTTGGTAAATTGCTTGATATTAAACTGGCATCATAATAACAATTAAGTCTTCATCTCACGTAACTTACCCTCATCCAGAGTGGAGCAGAGAGGTGCAGTTGAGGCAGGTCCTATTCCTGCATTTGTTTTGGCCTGTACGAGCACGCCGTATTTGGTGGAAGGCTTCAGGTTGCTCAGGATGACGCTCTCTACCTCCCGCATGGCAGTCACGCTTGAGTGCTGCCACCTTTTGAACTGTCTGCCTGTGGGGTCATACTCTCTGTAGCTAACGCTGTAACTCCGAAGAACCCCGTTTCTGAGATCAGGCCTTGGAGGCTAGTCAAGAGAAAACAGATGCTCTAATTTAACACTATATAGGATCAAGCCACTAAGCTTGCATGAAAAGTGTGTTACATAGGCAAGATTAGTTTTTCTCAAATATCAGAAAACATTTTATAGACTGTTGCTGAACGTGCAAATTAAGTTTAAAAAAATGTGACTTTACCTTCCAAGTGACTTTGATGCTGTGAGGAGTGATGCCCTCCAGCTCCATGTCCAGGGGAGGACCCTCCGGTGCTGCAGGGACAGCAGACTTTAAGGAGGCCGTCCATCATAAAAAACTCAATAAGAAAAAACAATAAAGACTGACTCTACCTGCTTCTTTGGTTGTGACTGTCAGAACATTGCTTGCCTCGCTCGTGCCCACACTGTTGGTAGCGAACATGCGAAGGTTGTAGGTCTTGGCGGGACGCAAATCCACCAAAGTCAGCTGAGTCAGTTCAGGATTTGAGACATCAGTACTTACTGCAGTGTCCCAGGATGCTGTGTTACAGGAAAGCATGGATAAGATCCATACTGCATACTTCAATGTATATTTCAACAGATGTAATCGGCTGCCTAATGATCAAATTCTATTAAGAGTATTGGGATAGTTTTCTTGTCCTGACCCTGTTTGTTTTTCAGGTCGATCCTGTAGGATGTGACAGGCCTGCCGCCATCAAACACAGGGGTCCAGCGAACAGTGACAGTTCTCTCCTTCACCTCTCTTGTCTCCACCTTAAGGGGATTAGGGCGCACTGAAAAGAGAGGAAAACTGAATGCTTGTAGTTAAGCAACAGTAGTGATACCACAGTGTAGAAATATTCTGTTACACGTAAGTAAGTAATTCAAATTTTTAATTAAGCAAAAGTACAAAACTGGCATCAACTTATACTTAAAGTACCAAAACATCATGATTTCGTTGTTGATTCTATTATTAATCTGAAGCTGCAAAGTAGCAACCAAAGACATCAAATACATGTAGGGGAGTAAAAAGTACTATACGTTCCCCTGAGTAGCCAAAGATGGAAATGCGCAGGTAAATTATAAGTACCTCAAAATTGTATGTCACTGAATTAGGATTTTAAAATTGATTTATCGTTAAAGTCAGTTATGAAGCTGAATTTGCCAACCATGGGCTTGTTCCAGCTTCTCAAAGACAGAATATTTTTCCAACAAGCAGGGAATCACTGGGAAATCCTTTACCCAAACTTTGAATTTTGTCCCCCTTATAGATTCTAATTCATTACTGTGAGTCTCACCTGCCACCACTGTCAGAGTCATCTCGTGTTTGTGGTCGTTGAACCAGCCCGGTATTTCCACACGGCAGCCATACTTCCCAGAGTCGCTCTCCTCAACCTGCCTGATGGTCAGCGACACGTCGCCTCCACCAAGATTCCCCATGAACAGGTAACGCTCTGACAGTCTGCTGATCACTGATGTCCCGTCTGACTTGATCACCTGCTTGGCACAGCCACTGTTGGGGATGTCTCCTCGACCCCAGCATACAGGCAGCCTGCCGTAGTGCTGAGCATCATAGTTGCACAGTAAAGTGACATCTGTTCCCACTGTGGCTATGGTGCTTTCTGCAGACACACAACCTGAAAAGGTAGAGAGTCCCATTGGCAATCAGGTACATTTGGAAAAATATATGAAATACAAACTTTCAATCATCATTGAATTAAAATGTCTTACCTGAGAGTAGACAAAGGAGGAGAGCGCAGCACAGAGGGAGGTGTCTTCTGCCTAAAAGGATCATTTTACTCTCTTCTCTCAGAGTCACTAGAAGAATTTAGTTCACCTGCTTAATGTCACTAAACCAAACCACAGCGTGGTTTCAGCTTTGAAATCTTTCCAAATCACATGATGCTGTCCTTGATACGCTCACACAAACAACTTCTGCTGGCAGAAGAGGAATGTCGAAAAGGACTGTTTCCTTTTCTGTGGTTTTGGTTCCTTAATCTAGAAGTGGCACACTGTTGCATTTTGCTGGTTAGACTGAATCAAGGTTATCATCGCAGTCTCCTGCTGTTTGTCCTCAGTCCATGCACTGATTGGGATAGACAGGCATTCATCAATTTTTATCCATTCATCCGCAGAGAGTTAACACACTGGAGAACCATTTGTTCCTGTAGAAAATATACAAAACATCTCTAAAGACTCAGTGCTGTCAGCATCTGAACTTTAAGATAAAACAGTTTTGAATATAACCGTCTTCATTTATAGAAAACACATCCTCATTAGATCCTGAAATACAACGCTGATGAAAATAGTCTGCTTTACTCCAGGGTCATGGACTCTCGTATGTTTCTTAGACTGCTGAGTAAACACTTGGGTCTGCTGGATGTTTAGTAACCCGGCACAGAACTTCCTCTTTGATCACTCCCACAAACATGACGCTGGCTGGTACAACTAATTTTATCTAACTATAACAGTAACTATATCAGCATTTCAAAAACACAAAGCGATAGATTTTTATCATTATTAATATAGGAATTATTATTAAAGGAATTATTGGAATTATTTGTAGTATTGAAATACCTTTTGTATTTGCACACACACACACACACACACACACACACAGAAAGCAATAAAAGAGAAAGTTACATACAGCAGCAAGTATAAGAAAATATGCTGTTGATTCAGATGATTTTCTGGCATCAGTCATGACTTTTGAGCTTGCTGTGAACACTGTCAGAGCCACAGGAAGGGCTCTGATTGAGGAAAGATGTCTCACCCCTGCTTTCTCGGAGTTTGCTTACAATGCTTCACTAATTCAGAGAAAAAATATCACAGAAACAGGAACAAAAACAGCAGTACTGTGGGTCCGTATTTAATCTAAATTCGCATGAAAATTAGAACTGGATAAGAAACAGAGAAAGAGGAAGTGTCTTCCACTGAAATGTGAGAGAAACGAGGGACTGAGTCTGTCAGAAAAAACGTGTTGATTATGTGATTTACATGGATTCGATTTTTGAGGGTAAGCATAATGTGTACGACAACAGAAATTCATACAGAAGAAACACACGGCAACAAACTGTGGACCACGATGAGAGCGCTGTGTTCAGGGTGGAATCGTCTCCTCTTACAGTTTGATAATAATGTCTGAAGTCCAGAAGGTGGCATCGTGTCCACAAGAATACGCCATCCATGAACATTTTCATGCTGTGAGATTACGTTTGCATTCAAAAACAAGAAAAGGGAATTCACTGATCTCCAGGATATTTTTGCTTTTCCTGAGCCACATGTGACACGTTTGGCCTTTTCAGCACAACCTGAACATAGTTGGAGGTAAACAGGTTGATTGGTAACAGGTGATAGTATCATGATTGGGTATTTAAGGGGCATCCTGGAAAGGCTCAGTCGCTCACAAGCAAGGATGGAGCGAGGTTCACCACTTTGTGAACACATGATTGTATGAAGGAGATTAAGACATGAGCTCAGGAACACTTTGTAAAAGAAACGCAGCTCATTTGCGAATGATTGCTTTCTGCTTCCTTGTACTTTTTACGAAGCATCCCAACTCAAGTCAGCAAACATCGTGACAGACGCTGCTTCACTCAGGAGATCCTTCAGCAGATATTTGCTGTTCTTGTAATGCTGGCTGTCACTCAAGCTTTTGCAGACCGTTGTGAATGTTCGCAGCATGTTGAGATGAATCCTTCAACACAAATCTTGTGCCTGGTTTTAAAAAAATGCCAAAATAAGTGATACTATTCAGAGTTTAAAGAACCATATGAGGAGATGTTGATATTAGACAATTTTGCCTAATATTTGATTATAGTTAGTGACAAAGTTTTTCATGTGCAATGACAACTGTTTATTTATTTTTATGTCTCTGCACAGTCAGCAGCATCTCTAAGTACAGTATATTGTTCATGTAAGGGAAGGATTGTAGTCATGGAAAATGAACTAGGGTTAGCCTGCTGTTAAGGTTAGATGACTAAACGCTTGGTTAAGGTTAGAGAAAGGTTGTTGTTACGGTAAAAATGCTAAAAAAAAAAAAAAAAAGTGGAATCTGATTGGATGAAATCATTTGTTACACATCTATTCATACAACTAAACAAACGGCACTCTACTTCCTGTATTTGTACCAAACGTTGCCTTTGGTTTTGAATCGTCCAATGTGAACGATATTCCAAGGATGTATAAAATGTGAACGGCACATGAGTCACATACTGTAATCCATCCCACACTTATGGAAAATAAAGACGAGGATTATGATGAAGAAGAAAATAGCTGCCATCCTGCCAACATGCCCCTCTCCAGACAGGCTTTGAATTCTTCCTGAAATGAAAGTAACATTTATGGTGAGCTACCGGGTCAATTATAATCGGCTCATAATCTTTTAAATAGTGTAAACATGCAGTTATGCAATTATATAATATGCATATTGAAAACTGTAATATTGCTTTATAATCTATATCTCGCTTCCAGGCTTAACCCACTCCCACATGAGTGCACGATCACACTGAGCTCATCACTTATTTCAATAGTTGGACTGTTATTATTATCATTTTTTTTACTGAAGTAAGAGGGAATGTTCAGTGTTCTGGCACATCTCGCCGTTTTCAAGAAAAGGGTTCCTGAAAGAGGCCATGTGTGCCATAAACATACAGTGTCTTCAAATATATTAGGAAAACCAGGACTGTGTGCCCTCTGCCTCTCCTCCAGCTTTAACTAACATGATCACGAAAAGTTGATCACATATTTTACTTGATGAATTGAATCTTTTAACACACAAAAATAATTCTTGGCACACGACACTAAGGTTTCAAAAATAGTCAGCTGAGAGTTCATCACCACCTGTTTATCAAAAAGTAAAATGATCTGTATAAGTTTGTATTCAGAATAATTCAGTGTTTCGTGTTGGTTTTGGACATGAAACATATACTGTACCAGAGCTGCAACATTTCGGATGCGGATTAATTCTTTGCCAGCTTGTTCATCAATTTTAAATGTGGATGTTGTCGACACGTCTGGAAGGAAATGACACAGATAATAACTTCAAAAGAGTCTGCTTTAAAAACAAAACAAAAAAAAGCTAAAATCAAATGCAATGCACTGTGTTTCAGCCCTGCATATAAAAACACTGCCAATTCAAGAAATGATGCAAAGCATTTAGATCTGCAGGGGGAAAAAAATGATTCTAAGAGCTTGCTTCATTTATATTTTGGGCTGTCGAGTTGAATGCAGAGGGGAAGAATCTGCCATTTGCAGCATTGTGGATGAGTGAGAAAAGGTTTTCTCATGACTTCATTGAGTGAATTTAAACAAGTCTCTCCTGCAGACAGACTGTAGTGATAATGTCACTGAAAGACAAACAGAATGAATGTGATCTCACCAGCATTTGTTATTATTATTTATTAAGACGAAAAGACAAAACAACCCGAGAAAGACAATAACAGAAAGACCATTAACAACATTAAGAACACTGACATCATTACACTGAGATTCTTTCAGCAGTTGTGTGTTGTGTTGTCTTTGGTGTTAGCAGGTGCGTGTGTGTGTGTGTGTGTGTGTGTGTGTGTGTGTGTGTGTCTGAGCAGGTGGTCTGTGAAGCAGATGGATGAATGAAAGGGGGGGAAAAAAAGGCCTACGGGAGTGTGTAGAAAAGGAGATTAAAAAAGAGAAAAGAAAGATTCGATTGAAGGAAAAAAGAAAGTACACTGATGTTACTTCTCATGTTTCTGCTTCCAGTGCTGCTACCACTGCTTTTATTCACAAAAATAAATAAGCCTGATGGGGGCTCATCAGTCCTTGGTTTGGGTCGCCCCCAGACCCTTATGGGAGGGGGGGGGTTCATCCCATACGGAACTGCTCCCAGACTCTCAGGAGGGAGCCAGGTTGTTGGGAATGAGGAAGAAATTGAACAAGCCTTTCTTCCCCATGCTGCCTGAATGGAGCTCCAGACCCCGATCAAACAGCTGATTATGTTATATGATAGTAATATTATGGAAACAATTAATAGAAAAAAAGTGAGTCTGCGAATGGGTGACTAGAAGAAAAATAGGAGTATAAAAATACGGTGGCCCTGAAGTGCAAAACGCAAACGCAAAAGAGAAAACACGAACGCAAAAAAGAAAACACAAACGCAAAAGAGAAAACACGAACACAAATGAGAAAACACGAACGCAAAAGAGGAAACACGAACGCAAAAAAGAAAACACAAACGCAAAAGAGAAAACACGAACACAAATGAGAAAACACGAACGCAAAAAAGAAAACAAAAACGCAAAAAAGAAAACACAAACGCAAAAGAGGAAACACGAACGCAAAAGAGAAAACACGAACGCAAAAGAGAAAACACGAACGCAAATGAGGAAACACGAACGCAAATGAGAAAACACGAACGCAAAAGAGGAAACACGAACGCAAAAGAGGAAACACGAACACAAAAGAGGAAACACGAACACAAATGAGAAAACACGAACGCAAAAGAGGAAACACGAACGCAAATGAGAAAACACAACAACATTAACTCTAACGGAAGAGGTAGGTACCTTCGGGTGGCATGACTTGACGCTGATTGGACGACGTCTCCTGAACAATCCAGCTTCCTTTAAACGACTCTTCAGTGTACGCAAACTTATTTTAATGTTGTGAAAAGTTGACAGCATATCTAGTATGACGTCATATGTATGCCCGGCATCAAAGTACTCTTTGATAATACCAACTAAGTCTGAATCACCAATCGCGCTCATGTTTTGAAACCGATGCGTTGAGGTAGGTTTACTTCCTGGTAAAGAGACGGGCAGTGACGTCGTCCAATCAGCGTCAAGTCATGCCACCCGAAGGTACCTACCTCTTCCGTTAGAGTTAATGTTGTTGTGTTTTCTCATTTGCGTTCGTGTTTTCTTTTTTGCGTTCGTGTTTTCTCATTTGCGTTCGTGTTTTCTCTTTTGCGTTCGTGTTTTCTCATTTGTGTTCGTGTTTTCTCTTTTGCGTTTGTGTTTTCTTTTTTGCGTTCGTGTTTTCTCTTTTGCGTTTGCGTTTTGCACTTCAGGGCCACCGTAATAAAAGATATTGATAGTGATATTCATGATCTCACCAGCATTTAAATGACACTACACCAACCTTAAACACATGAAGCATCTGGGGTGACCTTGTGCTGCTTTGTCCCCAGACTGTGGCAGCAGCTGAAGAGGTCCTGCAAACGTCAGCGTTCAAAGATGCTCTAACTGATGAGAGAGGGGGAAAAATACATTAGTACCTAAAAATTAATCTTTCATCATGAAGGAAACTCCAGTAGATTTTATTTTTCTGTGGCTTTGAATCATATCCCAGCATGTTCAACAGTTTCACCAATCACAAACATCCCTGAAGAGGAGGCAGGGCACAGATTTCATACAGCATGCAGGCAGCCTACCACAGTGCTGAGCATCATAGTTGCACAGTAAAGTGACATCTGTTCCCACTGTGGCTATGGTGCTTTCTGCAGACACACAACCTGAAAAGGTAAAGAGTCCCGTTGGCAATCAGGTACATTTGGAAAAATATTTGAAATACAAACTTTCAATCATCATTGAATTAAAATGTCTTACCTGAGAGTAGACAAAGGAGGAGAGCGCAGCACAGAGGGAGGTGTCTTCTGCCTAAAAGGATCATTTTACTCTAATTCTCTCAGAGTCACTCGAAGAATTTAGTTCACCTGCTTAATGTCACTAAACCAAACCACAGTGTGGTTTCAGCTTTGAAATCTTTCCAAATCACATGATGCTGTCCTTGATACGCTCACACAAACAACTTCAGAAGAGGAATGTCGAAAAGGACTGTTTCCTTTTCTGTGGTTTTGGTTCCTTAATCTAGAAGTGGCACACTGTTGCATTTTGCTGGTTAGACTGAATCAAGGTTATCATCGCAGTCTCCTGCTGTTTGTCCTCAGTCCATGCACTGATTGGGATAGAAAGGCATTCATCAATTTTTATCCATTCAGACTGTTGGGGGGAGCAGCTGTGCATCCGCAGAGAGTTAACACACTGAAGAACCATTTGTTCCTGTAGAAAATATACAAAACATCTCTAAAGACTCAGTGCTGTCAGCATTTGAGCTTTAAGAGTTTTGAATACAACCGTCTTCATTTATAGAAAACACATCCTCATTAGATCCTGAAATACAACGCTGATGAAAATAGTCTGCTTTACTCCAGGGTCATGGACTCTCGTATGTTTCTTAGACTGCTGAGTAAACACTTGGGTCTGCTGGATGTTTAGTAACCCGGCACAGAACTTCCTCTTTGATCACTCCCACAAACATCACGCTGGTACAACTAATTACTGCAATATTTCAGACATGCACATTAGTCAGTGTTTTGATTTTTCCCTATAAGTTTCATGAACTTTCCTAAAAATGCAATTGATTTTAAACAACACAATTACAGACCATTCTATCTGTTAAATGTAGTTAGGCACCAAATCTAATTTTGATTAACCAGGGTAATGCTATCAAAGCATCAGCTTGTTTTAGACACGTACTCTGACTTAGAGTTAGAGAGAGTTGCATACAGCAGCCATTTTGAAAAAACATGCAAAGCTGACACATTTCAGCTGATTTTCTCACAGTCATGAAATATAAAGTAGCTGCAAACACTAAGATCACATCCTCATTCAGAACATTTATCTCACTCACTCAGAAACTGTCTCTCTGATTTCTTTATTTTAGCTGACTTTGCTACATGAATTCATAGAAAATGCACACCCAAAACAGGTACAATACCAGCTCCTCGTATCATAAAGGCCTCATAACAAGACGAGGTGGAACAGACAGAGAGAACTGCATCACAGTGTTACACAAATTGAGCCATAAATCAATTCAGTCATAAATGTGGTCAGCATGTCTTTTGTGTGGAATTAAAGTGAGGATTGAGCACAGTGTGCGGTGTGCGTTTAGCCTTTTCATGAAAAAAACACAAATCTGTCCAGAATGTGTTATTATTGAACTTTTTAGTGAGCAGAATTTTTCAATATACACTTCAGATGTTACTTACTCCCAAACATAAAGAGGAGGAACAGACATTTCTGCCACACTCTCTTCCCTCTTTATCCCAGTGTCCCCTACCAAACTGTGTTTATACGACGTCGATGGGGTGGAATCTTCTCTAGTTTAATAATAATGTATTAAGTCCAGTAGGTGGCATTGTGTCCATAAGTATAAGCTATCCACAAGCTTTAAAGTGCTGGGAGATCAAATCTGACATGGAAAATAGACAGAAAATCAAAACAAATTAATTAATCTGCAGGGTACTCCTGCCTCGCCTCAGCCACGTATGACTCACGTGCTTTTTTCAGTGAAAATAGTGGAACACTTTAAGCTGCTTTACTGGGGAAATAGGTTATATTTCCACTCATTTCCCAATAAATAGAAATGAGTTCAAAAGATGGAAAGAGTCGGCACATGACAAGCAGACACGTCCAGCCAGCAGTTCCTCATAGAAACTCCTTTGTTCTCGTTGCCCATCACTCGGGCATTGGGGCACTTTCATAAATGTTCTCAACAGTTGAGATGTGGAGATGTTGAAGCGTCCTCCTCAGCAGAAATCCTCTCCCTGGTTTGAAGAAATGCAAACGTTACTCTCAGTGTATAAGAGGAAGACCCACTCCGTGACTTCAGCTGCTCAACATACACCCTTTTAATGTGTTGAATTAATCTGAATGGCACATGAGTCACAAACCATAATCCATTCCACACTTACGGAAAATAAAGACGAGGATTATGATTATGGTGAGGAAGAAAATAGCTGCCATCCTGCCAACATGCCCCGCTCCCAGGAAGGCTTTGAATTTTTCCTGCGATAAAAATGAACCTTATCGTGAGGGACTGGGTCAATCATAATTGGCTCATAGTTGGAAATATGTGCCATAAATACGCAGTATATTGAACACTGTAATTTATTTTTGTGCACCCCGCTTCTCACTTCCAGCCTAAACCCACACCTACACATGTGCAAAATCACATGTTGAATTTTTATATTTTTCAATAAAACAGATGGGAAAGCTGCACACTTATAATTTCCATGGCATGTTTCTAATTAGGATTCATATTTTGTCACATCATTTCTTAGACAAAATGTTCCTGAAGATGTGCCGAAACATTGATTATAAATAAATAAAACAGACCGCATCAGAGCTGTGGGCTCATTTTAAAGTCTAATTGCAATAACTGCTGAGATTATTTCAGCGTTTTCCTTCAGTTCTTCATATTTTTCCTTAAGTGACATTACCTCAAAAACACTGCAGGTTTTCAGTGTTGTCACCTGAGAGTCCTCTGGTGCAGTGAAAAGTATAATTAGCTGTATAAATTTTGTGCCATGAATATTTTTTTAAACATTATTCCTCATCAATAAACAGTACCTCCGTGGTTGTAAATGCTCTGAAGTCAAATGTTGGGTGCTCAGCTTCTACAGTTTTAGGTGATGATGTGGTTTCTGTCAGAAGATGAAACCGTGCGTTACACATATCAAATAAAGTTGATGTTGAAATTTACATTTAATGAACTACAGGATATTTGATCCGTGAATCTAAAACACTGGCAATAAAGCAGTTTCTTAAAAGATTAAGATTTGCAAAAAAAAAAAAAAAGACAGATAATCGCCACATTTTAACATAATTTATCGACTTATTCACAGATGATTGCCCACCTTTTGTCCCATGACTAGTTAATGTCCAGTCTTCAGTAACAGGTTGCTCTGCAGGAGCTGCAATGACAGAAATACCTTAAAGCTGGACAACAGAGTTCACCGTGGATGATTTTCATGAGCATTACCTTCCTCCATGACCAGGTGTATGTTGACCTTTTGGTCATTGAACCACCCTGGGATCTCCACCCTGCAGCCGTACTCCCCAGCATCAGCCCACTGGGTGTTCAGGATGGTCAGGGACACGTCTCCGTCTGTCACCCTGCCCAGCAGCTGGTACCTGGGGGACTGCCTGAAAACCACAGCGCCATCCTCGGAGGAGAGGACGGTGTTGGAGCATTTGGACGAGGGCACCTTCCCTCGTCCCCAACAGAGACTCAGGACGCCGTGAGTTTGAGTGTCGTACCCACATGGCAAAGTCACATTGTGCCCGAAGAGGCCGGTGACTTTGAGGGTGCTGGAAGACACTGTGGGGGACATCAGAGACTTTGATCAAACTGGATGATACAGATTGCAATTGTAATTCTGAAGTGCGAAGCTGAAGAATGCACCCACCCTCCTGCACACACACAGCCACTTCTACACCCACCAGCACTCGGCAAGTAGAAGAAAACAAAAAAGCACTGAATATCGACTTACCTTGGGTCAGGATCGAGAGGAAAAAATAACAAAGACCACGCATGTGTGTAGGCTATTGTATAACAATGTCCTGAAGTGAGGATAAGATGAATTTCTCCCCCCCACACACACTCACGGATGGATGGTATCATGCACTGAAGGTTTAACTTCCCTTTTTTGAAAATCAGGAAGGAAATCAATACCAGTCTTGTCTACAGTTGGACTTGAATTCTAATGATGTGCAGTGGGCTGACTGGAAAAAGGATCTTATCCGCTGTTATAAACTACATCTGAGTTTGCCGTTGTCCATATAATCATCTGCTGTCACCTGTAACAGGACGAGTAAATACAAATACAACACACAATCCTACAATTATTCAGTGTGCGAAGTTAAGATTAAGATGGCACACACTTCATTTTACTTATAGGAAACATCATGGTTTAGCAAGTGTCATATACTGACACAAGCAGTTCTCAGAAAGCCTGCTCTCCCTGTCAGTTTGCAGCTGGCACGGCCTCTAAACATGAAAAACAAATCAACAATGTCACTCCAGGCTGTTGAATTCTTTGCTCTGCTCACAGGGCACAGACATCTTTGGAACCAAGTCCCAAATTTTCCACAGGGATGATCCAAGTTTCATCTGATTTTCAGCTGCAGTAGTTGGTTGTGATGAGTTGTTTTCAAGGCATTTCTCTCTGCTGGGCCTGGAGGAGAAAAAAGGCCTCCGCCTGCCCCTTTATTGCACTTATTCAGTGCAGCTGTCTGGTTAGACTTTTCCCTCTTGCTTCACATCGCAAAATGGCTTAACCTTATCTAACCACCATACTGCCAACCACAGGCTCCACTCTCCAGATTGTCCTTTTTTATCCAGTGTTTAAAACAACTGAACCTCTTGGCCCATTTGCTGTCCTTTACGAGTGAAAGCCAGACCCTTTACCAAATCCTATCATGTTTAAGAGGCTCCTCAAAGTGACTAATAAACTTGAAATGATCCACTTTGTGAGTTTAGATCTTTATGATTACCGTAGGCCACACTGTTTTTGCTTTTTTGCTTTGTTGTTTTGAAGAATATCCGATCAGTTTCTTTCTGATGGAACCGTTTGAATTAACGGTCTGTGACATGTGTGGCTTCCTCCTCAGTTGTCCTGCAAGTTTTCATTTCTGTCTTATTCTACTGTCACAATCCCACGCTTTCATGGCATCTCATTTTCACTGTCGCAGCATTTATTTCTATCATTTGTTTATTTGTTCACTCGGAATTAACGTTTGGCAGTGTTTTTGGCTGTAAGGTAACGCCAAATTCACCGCCGAGGCTTCCAGTTAGTGTCTGTGTGTGTCTGTGTGAGTGTACATGTGCAAACATATGCGTGTTTGTTCAAAGGCCATTGCTGTATGTCCATTGCTAATGGAAGGGAAGAGGCAGTGTGTGTGTGTGTATATGAGGACAGCAGCCTAAGAAAAACATTTTGTCTTTGCCAGCCTTTATCTACCCTCCGCTCACCTCTGACAGGCCCATCTCCACCTCCACTTGTCAACACTGTCAGCCACCACTGAGCTGCTATAGTGCTCCATAGATCACTGTCCTCCCACAATGATGTCCTGTGTTTCATCAGTGCAAGTGAAACCTTTCAACAGATATGAAAGTGGTTATATAATGTGTTACCTATAAAGAGCTGAATCTTGTTTGTTTTAATGTTAATGAAGTCATTAACCAACTTAACACATCAAGTTTCGCTTCATGGTGTTTTAAATATCATGAAAATAGATGTCATTGTTCCTGCACTACAACAGAGACCATGAGAGTTACTGGCTGCTTGCTCTAACTTTGCACCAGGAGTCTTGTTTACTTTGATTTCCTGTTTGGGTTCAAATTGGAGCCGTTGCCAATCTACTGTAGAGATAAAGGTTTAAAAATGGCATTTACAGCAGAATAACTGGTCTGGTCCAAAGCCAAAGTGTCACTACCAACAAATTTGTGACCAGGAGACTTTTGCTGATGTCTGATAAAAAAACAGAAGCAAACAGAAAAGAAGAAGTGAGATGACAGAGGTCAGACTGTGTCGTCAATAGACGTCGTGAAGGAGGTGGGAAGTTGCTGCCTGGTCAACAGAGGAGCTGAAGCACAGGGGGACTAATCCTGAGTTTTTCTCCATGAAGTGTAGAATTAATCAAGAATGACAGGTACGCTAGTACAATACATATGTTACAGCATCATTCTTTGTCACTTTGAGGCCTCCTAAAGTCATCCATCACTGCAGGTGGATGAGAGAAAGCATCGATTTGCGATATTGCTGACACATGAGGATCCACTGTTTTCTGTGGAGCAAACGTGCTGAGCTGTTAAACAGCACCTTGGTCCATCAGGTGACCTCTACTGCCTAAATGTGTTTGCCTGAAGAGTCACAAACCATCTGCAGGAGGGAGTGTAGGACAACAGCAGAGACAAAGATGCTTCTGTTAATAATCCCTATTACTCCATTACTCCTCCTATAGTACATTTAAAATGTGTTTCTGTGTATCAAGGTGACTTATGCAGACTACCAAAGGGAAAATATAATTCTTCAGGTATGCCTGTGTATAGAAAGGCCATTGTTACAGGAACATTACTGATAGAAAAGAACATTCTGTGTATGAGAAAAGTTAAATATTTTGAGGAAGAGGTTTCACGGCAAAATCATTGTGTGGTGCAAGTCAAATTCCTGCGTGAAATTTATTTATTCATTTATTCATCATGATGAAGACCTTGTGGTCTCAATGTTGAACAAATATTTTGGTTTGACAGGTCTCATATGCCCTCCGCTCACCTCTGATGACAGCTTGTTTTTACCTCCACTTGCCAGCGCTATCAGATAAGATAAAAACACAAAGACCACCGCAGAGTGCTTAAATTAAATACCACCATGCTAAATATTGCAGCCTTCATGATAATGAGCCGAGGTCCTTTTGAAGTAATTATGACGGGACGTGTAGAGAGGAGGTTCAGGTGAACGGATCATGTAACAAAACATCACACTTCACCATGGGGTACCCTTGTTCTGTTCCCTAACTTTAACCAGATTAACGTTGATTATTGTAACAATGACGTCAAAGCACCTGTTACCTTAATAAAGCAGTCATTTTAACCCTAAACATGATTTACTCAAGTCTTTTTTGTGCCTAAATCTACTCAACCAAACGCACTGTGCAGGTTTTCTTAAAAAATGAAGTATGGACTCATTTGAAAGTAATCCATCTCAGTCTTCAGTATTCTGCTATGTTTAGGACATTTCTGGGCTGCAGCCTTTGGGCAATGGGTGTGTAGCCCCCAGCCAATAACAGTTGAGGTCAGGACTATTTAAAAAGGTAGCGACCAGGTAGAAGACCGCAAACAATGGCGTTGAGCTGGAGGGAAGCGCCGAGTCTGAATGTTGTGTTTGCAAACAGTCACTGATAATTCCTGCATAGTACAGGCCTACCTTTAGAGATCTTTGGAAGGAAAGACAGATATGTTATCCTAGAGGACATGGACAAATGACATATTTTGTGGTTTGTTGTGGCTACATTGGCTACAGAGATGCCACGCAGGGACAGCAAGGACTGTGCTTGGTCAGTCTGGCCACTTGTGTTTTGTCCTACAAGTTTCTGATGTCAGTTTTATTGTTGATTGTGAAGATAACATGAATCAAGTCAAAGAGGAGTCACAAATCTATCAAAGCCTTCCGCTCCCAGCGATCCTGACTCTATTATTGTGAATGAAACATCATCATGTTCAGCATGTCTGTGCATTGCTGCACTGCTGCTGTCAACAGGTGAAATCCAACTTTAAACTATAACTCAAACCTTAACTTGTCAAAGGTAGGACTCCCATTAACCCGTTGGAGTATAGATCAAGTATAAATCCAGCTTCAAACCCTGCAAAATCTCTCTATAAATCCATGAAATCACCAGAAGATAATGGGTTTTACACAGATTCACTTCATCAGTAAAGGTAATGAAAAGAGTCGCATGTCAGAATATCACACTCTTGGTTTTGCCACTTTTCTCAGTCATGGATGAGACTCACTCTGGAGATTTTCTGCACTAACAAGAGATGATTGCTGTATTTTTATGGACTTTCTAAGCGAGAATCAAGGGAGCGTAAATAGTGTTGAGATATATATAGAATATAGAGTAAGTTTTAAAGTCAGTCTCTTTCTCTCCATTATTTTATGTCTTATTTCTACAAGAGCATGCTCTAATCTGTGCGCGTTTGTCTGTGTGTGTGCAATTCATGCATTATGGATTTATGGCTGCGGCTCCCGGCGACTGTGGAGCTCCGGCCCTTTCCCCACTTCTTACTTCCCACCCTCAGCTCTCCTGGGAGTGTGTCTCAATGTCCCCCCTCCTCTCTCCTATTTATATCCCACTGGGGAGACCAGAGCTCATGGGGAGTTTGGGAGCGGAAACGCCTCCAAGCACTCCTGGAAGACACAGAGTTGGATGAGGACGAGGAGAAGGAAGAGGAGATTGAGGAGATATTTTCAGTCTGAATGTGTGAAAGAGGATTGCGAAGCGTGAGTAAGGAGAGGAAACAGGGTGGAAGTGAAAGAGGAGATGGAGTGAAAATGAGAATCAAGGATGGAGACGCTGGCCGAGGACAGGATGTGGAGACCTGTCCCAAACAGAAATACACTCAGCAGTAGAGCTGCCTGTAGCTTTTTCAGAGAAAGACACAGTTCTCACATTGTCTTTTAAAAGGATGTAAAGGAGTTAGTCACTGTAGTTTTACTCTGAACATTCCCAGTGTTCATTACTTCTCTTTAGCTTCTCTCTTTCCCCCCACCCGCAGTGTGTTGGGATGCCATGAATCCCATCACAGTTACTCATTTCAGCATCGTTATGAGATACAGTGGCAAACAGTGTTTTCCCGCAAACAGTCTCTTCTGGATCATTGACTAACCGCTTGACAATGTTTGTAGTCATCTGTGCTGTGTACTTTTTCACAGATCATGGCCTAAAAATGGGCATGAGAAAGGTAGGGTGCTGAGACTGTGCCTCCATGCCTACGCAGGAGGAAGAGGAAGAGAGGCACTGCAGGGCATGAAGACATCTGACCAACAGCATTCTCATGAGTTCAGCCTCCTTCAGCACAATCGAAGGGGAAAAATGTGCAAACATAAACATGCCCTTAAAGGAAAGATGATTAGGGGTGTACAGAAGAGAAGTTCTCCTGACCCAAGGCTGATCCAGATCCAACTCTTTCTCTCCGCTGGGAAACAAAGTCCTCTTTTCATTTCTCACATGGCCTGGCCACCCGTGCTACTAACACAGGAGAGATAGATGCTGAGAAAACCATGCAAGGACATGAGCAGGGGACCAGTATGGGAACGATTATCCTGAGCACTGTCCCAATAGTGGCAGTGTTTGGACGTTTTAGTTTTTACAGGTTTGGGATAGCTGAGCATACTTCAATTTTCACAGGAAGCCAAGTCAACCAGAAGCTCAAACCAGGGATGCAAACCCACAAAATCAGGGGCAAACATGTTAAGCAAGTGCAGGTTAGAAGTTTAAGCCCACTTGTTGGCTAAACCCCCGCGGCGGAGTGTTTTTTCCTGTCGGTGTGTCCGAGCAGACGGAGCCTGACTCAGCCACAATACTGTGAATCAACCCAAGGCCACGAGTCCTCAGCGCTAAACACAGCAAGAGTCAAGGTTCATGAGAAAATTTGTGTCCTATCTGTGTGCAAGTAGTCACACACACACACGCTTCCATGCTGCTGTAATGCATATGGTGCATATTTAAAGGTTTATTTAACAAGCACCACAACATACAAATATAAAGGTTCAGATTCATGGTGCAGTTATAATGATGTGCAGATGACCCACAGAGCATCTCACACAAAGTACAAGGCTTACATACTTTAAAATCACAGCAGGTGTTTAGAAAACAACAGAAAATGCACAGCAGTGCATAAACAACACGAGTGTTAAAATGGAGATGCTTTCATGATGTGACACTGAAGGAACGGTTATGACCTGCAAGGCGAGGGTTATGTGCAGTGTTGAGAGTAACACATTACAGAGTTAATGTGTGACTGTGATTTGATTACTTTTGATGGTAACTACAAATGTAGCTAACAACTTTTTAAAATGAAATAACACAATAAGATTCACTGAAGGTTAAAGGGGGTCATTAAACAATATTTTTGTCTTACTTTACCTTTTCCAGTTTGCAATCTAATGTCACCTGATCTCAAGTTTCTAAAAAAAAATGAAGAAACTTGGGTTCGTCATATATAATCATTTGTTAACTACTGACACAAAGCTGGATTAACATGAACATCTAGCATCAGGTGTGGGCCTCTTCTTCCAAACCCCACTGTCATACAGGTGGGAATGCTAGTTGCTCCTGCCCTCTGGTGGTCAGGAGTATTTTTAACTCCAATCCCTACGGTTAAAATGGGTACAATGGTGGTAAAATTTGACAGGCATCTTGTTTCACGCTGTGCAACACCAACACTAAAACGAGTGCATTGAAGCCGACATTTAAAACTAACAAAAAAAGTTACTTTGCCTGGTAACTAATCGTTTATATTTGCAGTAACTGGTAAGTTATTAAATTAATCAATTTAAGTAACTGTAACTAGTTACAAATCTTCAGTAGCTTGCATAACACTGGTCATGTGATAGAGATTGTTGCAGATATTAATGTAAGTTACGTTCCAGATTCTGCTTTAGAATCACAGAATTCTTCAGTCAAAAAGTCCTGAAGTAAGACAGAATCAGCAGTCGAATGGTAACATGATCATGTAGCACTGGAAAGAAGTCAACAAACTACTGAACTGAACAATTTGAACAAGCAAAGTAAGACATCATTTCCTGCTGGTACCCCATCAGTCACATGACTCTCACTGTTTAAGTCATAGCAGTATCATCAGAGTAATATGATCTCTGCATCATCATGTTCAAACACAACAAAACAGCTTATTTCTGCAAACGGCATAAACTATAAAATTCTCTCTTACTTGTCTAATCCAATTCCATCCTTTTCACATCCGGGTTAAAAATTTCTTCCACCGCTCTCTGAAACAGACGCAGAAAACAGAAGAACAATCAATACATGCATGAGTGAGAAAGAGAAGCTCTGTTTTTCCCAGCCAGCTCTCAATCGTTCAGACCAGACCGGTGGATGTAACGCCCATTCAGTGGCCTCTGATTGAGTCGTTATTGAAGACAGAGGGCCGGCTGATTTATTACAATTCCTTTTGAGTCAGACATATGGATAGACCTGCAAATAAATCAGCAGAGTAAACTAACAACTGCAACGTTTCTGTGGGAGGCTTTAAGCGAGCTACAAGACACAATTTACCGCCACATGTTGCCAAAGGTTAAATCCACGCTCGTTCGAAAAGGTATTTCAACAGAAAGTGATGTTTTTGTGGGTTTTTTTCCAGAGTAAATATTAGGCTATGACATCGCACGGTGATTTAAAATGCCTCTCAAACATTGCCACTGTTTAATGTTATGTCAATTCTCACATTGCAGCTGGTGTTCCTGCTGCGCTGGAGTCAGAGTCTGTACTTGGACCAATTTACCTACTCGAGGCATTTCAGGAATTTTCATAAACACATTTCTTCTTCCTCAAGCCGTCTTGTCTGCACTAAGGTACATCATCCATCTTCAGCCAATGACCCCTCTGCTTCGCGTAGGGAGCCTTAACAAAGACGGGAAGGAAGCCTGCACGGCGGAAACAATGGGGAGCTGGAGAGAGGGCACGAATCTACGGAAACAAACTCACCTGAGAGGGCAAAGGAGACATACCAGAGATCAAAGAGGAGAGACGTCTAGATTCGAAGTACATTTTGGTTGATTCATTATTAGTTGCTGGTAACATTTTACTGATTTTACTTTTATTTTCACACACTTTACAATGTGGAATCTATTAGGGAAAAAATGAGAGGTCACATGGTCGGAGACAATTTCAGCAATGCCCAGTTAATGCTGTTATATAAGCTACATATTTGCCATTGAAAACAGAAATGCACAAACCCAAAATGTCCCTTAAACTGATTAACTGCATCGTAAAACTGTGTGCAACAGCAGAGCAGTACAATGCTTCAACCACAGACGCCAGGGACCTAAAGAATACTTAGAGCGGACAGTATGGCTGATAATTAGAACGTTTATCTTTCTGAGTTCATTCTTGACCTTTGAGGCAGCAGTTGACAAAACAATGTCCAGCTGTAATGGAATTAGAGATTGTCAAATTTCCATGTTGGCACCATGGCAATGAAAATGGACGAGAAGTCCTTGAAGTGCAGAGCATAAATGGAAATGTGAACATCCGCATTCCCATGACAACAGGGCAAACTCGTCTGCTGATGAGGATCACGTGATGTGATGTGATGTGATGCAACTCAACAGGCCTGGAGTTGAGATTATTTTGTCAGTTTATCACTTTTTGCTTTAAAGCACGCAGATGAGGGTTAAGGTGGATTTGTTTCAATGTGCCATGTGGAGTCTTCCCGTAAACAAAGCTTTTGTTGAGATTCAGTGTTACTCACCAAACCTCACTGAGGCCTCACAAATGTGTTGAATGCATTTCCCATATTTTGTTTATTTGTAGGAGTAAATCTCACAAGAGTGAGATTTACACCGTTTCAAAACACATACTTTGCCATGCTTACACTGAGACTGTGCAGGCTCTGTGGACCGAACCCTCGACAAATGTGCAGTAAAGCAGTGACAGAATCAGGGACGAAAGTGAATTTAAAACCAGTTGAGAGTCACAGATATATGAGAATTCTGAAGTCTTGGACCACAAATGGTGAACATGAGTGCTCTCAGAACACTTGCACTTAACTGCATAAAGGCGAGACATCAGGAATGTGTGATTGAGCTTCAGAGTAGTGTCGTCTGTGTATTACTTTGAGCTGAATGAGTTGGAGCCTGGCGTTGATAGACCAGGATATTACTCTATCAAGTGCTGCCTCCCATGCATCATTGACAAATTCAATGAGCGACTCTGCTCCCCTTGCTTGTTTTATTTTGGGAATGGAGGTGTCCAGTCTGCTTGAGATGATGTTCACAAACTTTGAAGCTAAGAGTCTTTCTTCTGGGGAGCCCAACACAGGCTTGAGCAGCATTTTTTTCAGAGAGCGATTTGAAAGATTGAAGGTTTTGCCCAATGTAGTCTCATCATTGGAAATAGAAAAAGACATGCAAGCTCTACTACAACTGTTTAAGTGAGGTGAAGTGTCCGTCTATTTAGAGATCTTCTCAAGTAGTCATAGCCTTGCTATGCTGCTCTCTGAAGGCAGCATCTGTGAAAGATTGGTGCGTGTATCGATGTGTTTTGACGCTCGCAGGACTTCCTAATTTGTTTCCAGATTTTGTGGGCGTCACTAAGGATGAAATGGTCCTTCCTGAAAGTGACAGAGGATCTGCATGATGAGGAGAGGTGGGGGAGAAGTATTAGAGATGGCTCTTCAGGGGGACAGGTCTGGGATGCCTCCATCATTGTAACCATACTGCCTGCATACCATAACTCAAACATTAGCTGCCCAGCAGTAGAGCAAAAAGCATGGTATGCCCAGACCTCCCTTGATGTCTGAAGGTGGCTTTTTGAGTTCTGTGTGCTTTGTGTCCCCAAATGAAAGGCGCAATGATGAGTCAACGAACTTGAAAAGGGTTTAGGGATGAAAGAAATTAAAAAATCTTGGCAGAGAAACCATTTTAACAGCATTCACGTGGCAAATCAAAGACTGACTGCACATCACTGTGTTTCCCACTGCATCGCTGCCACCTGTAGATCAACAGAATAGTATGAAACCATTGGTGGAAATATGCATCGCTGTGAGAACAAGGAAAACGCAGATCCACTGATTCAAACCTCGCCCCACAGCACCTCCAGTGGTCAAAACCAGAGCAAACTGCTGGTGTTTTCACAGATGGGCTGTAGTTGCAGCAGATCCACATCTCAGCAATCAAGTTTGGGACTAAAATATAATCCTGATAAATGTTATATGATATATGATTAAAACATTTTTAGAAAAGTACTGTATATGGTTATGTTTGGGTTTATGCTTTCTGTTTTTTTGTTGTTTACATTAAAAATAGCACGAAGCAGCCATTTAAAATTTTGCAGGGACATCTGTGTATCTCTGTGCACGACTTAAAATACTGCTCGAATATATTTAGTGATACAAAGTGATTTAAAACTTGCCTTTAAGCCAAGAGTAAATGCTACTTTGATGAGACTTTCTAACAAACCATCTGTGCATGGTGGGTTCCTTTCTCACTCCTCCTCCCTGTCGCTTTCTGCTTCAAGGATTTCTGGTGAGGTCTATTAGCCTGAGTGCAGGCGAGAATGACCAATCAGTGAGACTGCTCCCAGGTTACAAATCGACCTCAGGTCTCCGCTGCATTGTGCTGCACCCTGTAGACACAGTAGAAACATGGAGGCCCTCTTTTGTAATCACACTGCAATCTCCTCGGAGACGCTGTAGCTGCAACGGTGCAGCTCGCTTGGCTCGCCTGGTTTGGTGGGATGGCCTGAGTTTCTCACAGACGCCTGTGGCATTTCAATAAGGCAAAGAAAAATACTTCCACTTAACACACACTGGCAGCTATTTAAAAGAAAAAACAACCACGCTTCCTGTTTGAGTTTCCTGTCTGAGACGAGAAGCTGTGATGTTTTTTAAACTGACATCCATGGATGTAGTTTTTTTTTTTTTTTCAACACGTGATCTAAGCCGGAAAGGATCTGACTCCTCGCCATGTGTAGCGTCCAGCTTCACTCCACCTTCTCTGTATATGACTTCATTAACAAGTCGTTAGAAGGACACAGATTTGGACACATTGCTGGCTGTTCCCATAACAACAATTCAATTTGTCTTCCAAGCACAATATCCCTGGAGATACACACATTTTGCGCTCACAATCTCTTACATCTGTCAAAAGCACTCTTTGCTATGTTTTTTTCACCTCCTGTCCCATAATAAACACCACTGCCAATAAGAGCAGAGAGGGAGCGACTGTGAATGAGGGATGATATTGTTCGAGCTTCTATTGTATCTCTGTTTATTCTGGCTGAGGTCTGTGGATTTCAAAAGAGCAGTGTTTGTACTGAGAGGCTGCAGCAAGTCTTTACTCTGGCTCTTTCATCAATACGGACTATAAACACAGGTCTGATGGTTACATGGTGTGTTTCCGTTCAGAACATTGCGAACTTCAGAGTCGGCTTTAGACAAGAAGCTCATGAAATGCTCTTATGAATAAAAGATTGTCCAAAATATTCCTTTTCCACTTCAGCTATTGCATTATTGACTGATGTGGTACCAGAAGGCTTGATAACACGAGGAAAAGAGGTGATTCTGTCATTCTTTCCTTCTTTATTGTTGGGAAGAATATTGTTATACTAGACCTTATTTATATTAAACACCAATATACCATGCAGGGAAATGTGTTTGAACACAGTGAATGCAGAATCACAAACACCTTAACTGCAATAGGAAAGTCAAAACGTTTAATGGAATAATATCTGTTGATTACCACGTGATGAAAAATGCTTCACATTAATGTTTAAGTAATGCGCCGTGCTCATATTTAAATGATGTATTACTAATGACTCATGTGTTGGATTGGATTGAGTCATGAATATTTAACAAACTTTGCAATTTAACAAACTACATCCTCAAAGAAAGTTGAGATGCTGTGTTAAACATAAATAAAATGCAATAATTAGCTAATCCTGTTTGAGATATATTCAGTTGAAAACAGGACAAACACAACATAATTTGATGCAGCAACACATTTCAAACAAGTTGGTTCAGGAGCAACTAAAGACTGGGAACGAAGTGGAATGCTCCAAAAACACCTGTTTGGAACATTCCACAGGTAAACAGGTTGATTGGTAACAGGTGATAGCACCATGATTGGGTATGAAAGGGGCATCCTGGAAAGGCTCAGTCGTTCACAAGCAGGGATGGAGCGACGTTCAGCACTTTGTGAACACATGATTGTATAAAGGATATTACTGCATGGACTCGGGAACACTTTGTAATACTGTTGTAAACACAGCTTGTTTGCAAATGATTGCATTCTGTTTTCTTCCATGTTTTACACAGAGTCCTAACTTTTTTGGAATGAGGGTTGTAACATTATATTCTAAATTGTTTACTCTTCATAAATAAAACTAATTATGGTCCCTTAAAAAGTTAAAACGCAACAAAAACATTTAAAAGCCTCTTTGTCTGCCACTATCAACACTAAAAACAGATAAAGATATATATATTTAGCACTGACTTCAATTTTCTCTTCATTCATTTGGCGGCACCACATGTACACAACACATGGATTTATGTGAAGCAAATGGCAAGAGCCAAACTCAAACAGCTGATCTCATCAGGACATTAACAGAGCTGGAGGCCACATCAGCCAGGAGGAGGCTGAAGTGGAACGTCCATGACACTGATGCCCCGAGTTTGCTATTTTTGAAATTTCTTTTTATTACCAACTGCTTCAGAGCTTCAGAATCTGCCGTGTTCCCGACGTACACAGTGTGTGTGGAGCATGAATCACACTCTGCATGTGACACAGGCTGCAATTTGCTGCTGAACAACTTTCATTTCTGTAGGTTTAAGTCATCGTTTCATGAGTTTCACAGCTCGTGGAAAACATGAACGACACTGTTCATGTGTGTCATTGTGGGCAGCGAGATCAAGTATTCCATAATATTTCTGCCAATTTGGGATGTTAATGATGTGTGTGTGTGTGTGTGTGTGTGTGGGGGGGGGGGGGGGGGGGGGGGGGGGTGGTTATGGGGGGGAGTTTATGTTCTCCAATTACAGATAATTCACACATGGTGGGGTTTATTCTTTAAAGTCATTATCTTTAAATGTGACTTTCGGAGGGGTGAATGGTTAGAATAAAAGTAGCTATTAGTATAGAAATATAAAAGCAGTTAATATTTATATCCACTAGAATGATCCTCTTGGCTGTGTGAAGCATTTAGATTAAAGTTAGACAGATAAATTGGCCCATATTATTTGATATTAGCTTAGCTTGGAGTATTAAAGATATTTAAGGAATAAGGAATTTTTAAAACAAATCTGCTGGAGGGCTCTTACAAGTTTATTACTCCACTTCAAAATGTCTCGCTCTCTGTTAGGAAACAAATTAAAGGGATTCGTATTAAAAATCTTTACATTATGTGCTATCAGGTTACATTTTATACAATTACCAGATTTCTTTCATCTCTCCAGGATAGTTCAGGTTATGAGCTGGGCTCTTACTCAAACCATCACGTTAACACATAAAATTTTCAGAAATCTTTAAATGTTGAGGTTCTAGTTATACATGAGGGGTGCGGTTACGCTGAATGGGAACGTGGAGTCGTGATCTCAGGATTTCTAAATTCCTGGCTACAAATCTGCTGGTCGTCACAAATATTGGTACCTGTATTTGCATGAAGAGTAAAGAAATTCAGTGCGTCTAATGTCAGAAAGGTTTCATTGTGCTGGATCAGATATCTCAGTGGCAACGGCACCAAAGAGGCCGAATGGTCACCACCACCAACTCCAACGTCCAACGCATGTCTCTCCCTCTTCCTGTTTCCTGTCTGCTCCTTCACTGTCAACTGTCAACTATCTTAACTGTCAATTAGATATGTCATTCAGATCAGCCACCATAACTACTGATGCCTGCTGGTGTAAACAGAAATGCACATGACCTTAACTGACCAGCTCTGAGACAAGCAAGCGTGCGCAGTGAGAGCAGCCCCACTGTTTTGACTGATGTGTTAAATCTTGTTTAAAGTACACTCACGCATGCCACATTCTGGGAAATGACAAAATGTAAAAATGTTGAACATATTTTTCTTGCTGACAACCCTTCATTTTTAAAGCAGATACAGTCTGACTGTGATAAGGTAATGCTACAAATCTGTGGCTCTTGCTGTCAAGGCAATGCACAACAGAGCTGAATATGACGGATGATTTAGCGAGGCGCCTGGGCCTGGGAACAGCTCCCCTGATCTCTGTGTGAGTCTGGGTGAAAGAAGCGAAGTGGGAGAAAACAGCACAAACTCTTGTCTGCACTATTTCCTGTAATGACAGTAATTAAAACAGAGAGAAGATAGCAGCTCCACTTCCCAAATGGCATGCTGGCACATTTTAATGTGCATTGTGAGTCTGAGCGTGTTTGTGTGAGCGTGCATGCACATGGGTGTGTGTGGGGGTGTGCATGTGTGTGTGTGATAGAGGAGTTAACTGACGAAAGTAATAGCCCCTGAGGTGTTAATGGCTTTGGGATGCAGTGTGAGGGCTGTCAGACGGATGGATGGCAACAGAAAAATCTTAAATACAAAATTGTTTGGGTGGGTGTAGAAATTAAAAATCTAATGAAAAACATGCAGCAGCTCATTGCCCAATAATGTTTTTCATGACGATATGTGTTTTCTCCTAATTTGTTCTACTAAGCACTTCCTTCCGTGGCGAGCCAACTCAGCGTTCAGTCTTGCTGCTCTGTGGACATCGAGATATTTTCATTATTTAAACGTCTTTGGATGCATGGATTAAACGATAAATGTAAATGGATATAATTGGGTCCAGTTTACTTGCTCCAAGTCTGGCTCACTTTTCATGTGGTGAGTGGGCACTTCAGTGATGAGCGAGCTGGAAATAGCACAGCTCATTAAATATCAGTCGCTCCCATTGGAAATGTCTCATTTCTTGGCATCCCACGTTACTGTGAGTGTAAACATTAGTTGTTGTCTTTTTTTAATTATGACAACAGCCACTCAAGCGCCTCAATGTACTAAAATGCTTTTTTCTTGTATTCCAGGTTCATATGGGAGAGCTGAGCTCAGACACACACTGACGCTACAGTTTTTAATGTGTCCTTGATGGCATCCTCCATCACGTTTGACAGTTATCTTCACAATGTGGAGCACATCATCATATCAGTGTGGTACCAGGCTGTCATTTTTATTGTGATAGCGGAGCTCTTACCCGTCGTGTTTAATTATTGTGCTCCCTCACACCACCGACAAGTAATTAATTCTCTTAAGCAATTTAAAGATTTGAGACACCATTAAACTGTTGTTGATAATGGCTTTGGGATTGTTTTGCGTGTTAAATGAATTTTTTTACTTTCATTTTGCACAACATTTATTATTCATTAGTCCCACATTTCCCATAAGGCCTTTCAAAGCCAGCCAAGTGCCATTTTGTACCAGAAAAAGCCTTTTCAAGGCACACAGGAACTATTTTAAGAACTCAGGAACCTTATGTAAAGCCATGCTTACCTGTGTTTTGACCAGAGCAACTAAATTTGGTTGCTTTACCATATTTCCTGGACCAGAAAGAATCACCAGGATCTATCAAGCTGCCACTGGTCAAACACAAACCTTTTGGCTTTAACAACTGTGCAGCTGCATTCACTGTAATCAAGTACAGGGCGTCCTATGGAGGATATTTCCTCTATACACAGACTCACACTGGATGCTTTATGCCATTATTTTGCATTATTTGTAATGCTTACTGAAGTTAAAAACAAAGTTTCTGATTTTAGGCCTGTAAAAATTCTATTAATATTATCCCAGCTGCTCATGGGAGCGACAGCTTAAGTTTGTCCTGTGCAGAAAGTTAATAGAGCAGCAGCCGTGATGAGTGAACGGAAAGTGCAGCTGCAATCTCGCACAAGCAGAAAGTGACAGAGTTCAGGCTTGCACAGACATTCTGCACATTTGACAATGATATATCTCTTTACACACCGATGCTCTCGTGTTTTCATTATTTTCCTCCTGACATACATTCGTTCTTGGTTTGTGAATTGCATTTGTTTACTGAATAGCTTTTGAAAGAGGTCAGACAATGGTCTTGACAACAGAACACCATTTGCCCATTCGAATTTAATCATGTGCAGCTTTGTATGTTTGTGTGTAATTTGTACATTAGTATTACTGTCACCGTTAAGTTTATGTGGGGCCAACCATGGAAATTAGAAAAATTAAGTGTCAAACAGCAGCTTCTGATTTTATTTAGAAACAGTCTGTGTGGGGAATTTCCCTTTAATCGCCTGTCAGCACTGTAGTTTCTTCTCTGTAAGGAGTTTACATGGTACATTATAGATGGTCTAAATCTCTGACAGGTTTCAGTGCCTGCTTGCCAAGTTAAACTTAGCCTCTGGTGGGCTTGGATGACCCACCGCTGTTAGCAATCCAAGAAAACTATAAAGCTTGCATCTTTCTATCTTAAGCGCACCCTTCAGCCCACTAAGTTACGGCTTTAAGTGTTCAGTCTTTTTCCAATATTGATTGGGTGTCTATGACAGTCTGTTTTGCAAGTTAGAATACTTAAAATGACAAATGTAATTCATTTTGGGGGGGATGCATAATAATTTCCTGCATTGTCCATTTGATGAGAGTTATTTGGATTTCCATCCTTCACACAAAATTCTTGACAAGCTGAATGGACATTATATCAGTTACAAATGCCATTTGTCTAAAAGGTATCTGCTTTGTACCTGTATGACTTGACAAGTAAACAATAACATGACTCTCATCATCAGGTACGGAAAACAGAACATGGAGACGACAAAATATATTTTAAAATATATAAATTTATATATGTATCTTATATGAAATGGAATTGCTATGCGCGCTTAGTAAATTATGACATCTTGTCTGAAACAGTGTTCATAGTCTTCATCTTCATCTTTAGCATCGTCAGAGTCTTTGATCAAACTTTCACTTGATTCAACCTGAAAATGCATCTGGCATTTTCCATGGACAGGTATTGTTTGCTTCTCTTTTTCTACTGGAAGGTGACTCATGCTTCTCTGATCATATTCTTTGAAATGATGAGAGTGGGTTTAAGTGTGTGTGTCATGCTTGTTTATTATGGTTTGAAGTATATACAGACTTATGGTGAATGTACAGAAATTTAAATTTGGTTTTCAAAAATCATAGAACTCTGCTTGATCATAGAATATGCATTAAAATTCATTCTTGACCTCAGAAATCGAGGTTTGACAAAACAATTTTAACTCAGGTTTCCCTTATTTTCCAGAGCTTTCAACACCATGAAGTGGTCTTTATGAGCGGATGGAGTTTGCCAGAGCAGTGTGGATGAGTCCTCGAGTTGCTATGGAGGAAATCATAACAGCCAGAGGCGATTATGTTTTATACCTATACGCACTGATTCAGTAAGATACATAAATAACATTTTCATATTCCTGTAAAAACATTCATTCTTCACAAAAGTATGAATTGTATGTACCATGTCAGTGTTGTCTGTTTATATAAATGACTGCTATGGATTATGGCAGCTGTACAAGATAGTGGAGACAAATAGATTAAGACAGCTGTGGAAAAAATTCACTTCACTGATTGCCAAAATCTACATTCTTGCTCAGTATATTTGGGAAGACAAACTCCAAATATAACCATCTCTTGAGGGGGAGCACATGTTACATGCACACCCTGTGTGCACATACAGTCATCATCTCCTCCCTTTGCAGTGCAACATGACAGTCACAACAAAAGAACGTGCAGGATGAGCAGACTTGTCTTTTTGACAGGATTTAGTAGTTTGTCTCAAGGATTACAAGCTGCAAACATGAAAAACTCAAACCAGAGTAGCAAATGGAGGAAATAAATAGACCACATTCTGCTTGTCTGTGAGGCTGCTGAGGCACTCACTTCCTGATCAGAGAAATAATAACGACAAAATCTTCTAAAAGACGTTAATACACAACAATCTCTTCAAAATTAAATAGACTTGAAACTTTTTCCTGTGACATCTTTCCAGAATAACCCAAATTGGGCATGAGACAAAAACAGGAATGCAGAGAGTTTCTGAATGTTCAAGAGATATAAAATGTTTCCATATTTCACAAGTCGCTGCTGTTTTCAGACATTATTCTACTCTGGATATACACCCAAATATTGCATGACTAAGACGCTTTATTCTTCAACAACAATTAAGCAGCAACAAAAAATTTCAGAGCGTCTCCATCATCTTTTAATGCCTCTCTTGATATGTGGTGACTAAGCTAACACGCTGATTTGCCACAGTGTTTCTCTGCTATGTGGATTCCTGTATTTGTTGTTGGCCAGTTTTCACCAAGTTTGAGAACAGGCGGGCTGGCATCTTGTTCCAAAGCAAGCACAACTCCCTTTCTGCCAGTAAAAACCGGAATGACATCAATTTATCAGCCAAGCACATTTTACACCCACCGAGCAATTGATTGTCTGTAATTCAATCTAAGTATTAGTTAGTAAAGCGCTTCTCTGGTTCCTAAGAAGCAGATTAAAGGCAGAGGCCTTGGCAAAGGGTGATGTCTGCTGACTCAACATTGTCTGTACGAAACTGAAGAGCTCTCCTCATTTGTGATGATGATAAAACTACCTGCACCCATCACGAAGCCCAAGCAGTCAAAGAAAAAAAAAAAAAAAAGCTTGACTGTTTAAATTAACTGCAACACTGATGTTAAGGAGACTTTGAGCTGATGATTGTCTTCAATGTGTCTTTTCACTGTTGTATGCAAGAATACAAATATCAGAGACAGACACCTTAAAGCCTGTAAAACCATAAAACTTCAGCATAAAAACTCTCAGCACGGCGAGATACCACTAAAGGTAAAATATTCGGAGCCAAGGCAGCAGGTGATTTGTTACCCTCTCAAAGGAAGGCATGTAAATTGAGCTATACTGCATTTGGTTTGAGTAGCTGCTGCATCATCATCATTTTTACCAGATATGTTCAGGAGAGTTTGTTCAATTTGTACACAAAACTCTCTCAGAAGAGGACAGAGACATAGTGGGCTGTTGTTGTACTTCAAAGCAATAAGATGCTGCAGAGAATTTGTTTAAATCTAACAAAAAAACTAACGGCAGATTCTGTTTCTGCAGTGTTTTATCGTTTCATCATGATGTCGTTACAATATTTTCGATTATATTTTCTCATCTTGATGACATGGAGGCCCGCCTATGCAAGGTTTATGCAACAGTGATGTGAAACACTTGCTCTAAGACTCTCAAGAAGTCAGAGTTCGAATTCAAGTGGTATAACACAAAGCTGTCAAAACATGCGTTACTATTGGAGAGGCTCAGCTTTATGGGAGAGTGGGGTCTAATATGAATTCCAACTCAGCTCTATGGAGGCCCTTGTTGTCTCCTCTGGTCTATAAACTGTGAGAGAGAAAAAGTTAAATCTAAATGATTTAAAGGGGTTATTTAAGTGTTATTATAATGCCATTTACATTAAACAGCAAAACTCATCCAGATTAATTACATTTTTGTTGTGAATAAAAGCAATTATCATTATATCATGTGTTGCATTTTCTGTGGTCTTTTTCTCAACCATGACAGACGATTTCGCTGAGCCTCTGCTGAGCACCACAAGGCTCTTTGCTCTCTTCTCCATTAGTTAAACAGTAACATAGTTGTCTTGTATACAGAAAGTGGAAGAAATTAGTGATAAATGGCATACCGTATGTTACTGAGGGGTCAGTGCTGTGTTCTCTATAGGCAGGCTGTTTACACAGGCCTGCATGTTAGTGTGGTTTTATGTCCCACATTAATCACTCCTTATGTTCGGCCAGGGCCTTCTGTGACCTTACATTGTTGCACTAAATGAGGAGAGTACAGGCAGGAAAACATAAAAGCCTCCTGCTGTACTTTGTCCTGATTTCACACAGCTAGTGCCGGCGCTCGAAGGGTAATTCCAGTTGAGAGTCAGTGATGGTCAAGTCTGAATGTCCTTGTTCACTTTGGATCACAAAACCACACCAAAGGAGAAATTCAAGTTTCGCTGGTCAGCCACCTTTGCTTTGACTAACAGTTTAGTAATATGAATCTGTTCAGTGCTGTGAGACTTTGATTTGCTCTTTAAAAGATATACAATACAGGATTTTGCTACAAAACAATGTATAGACTTATGGAAAATATCTCCCTCTTCATTTATGACCCACTAGAAGTGTGTGGCTGTGTCTTTGTCTGTAACCTTTGGCCAATAGGCGTGTAAACCCAACCCGCTCTCATTCCCAGAGCGTCAAATACTAGATATAGTATTTAAGACACTTTATCACATCCCTCAGCGTCTCATACAGACGCACAAGGTACGTCTGTATGCACTGGGCTTTCAACTAACTCCAATGTTATTCCATCTGCGGCAATAACAGATGCCCAGAGCAACTGCTCTGGCCGTCCAACGAATTGTCATGCCAGCAACACAAAACGCCTTCCTGCCAGAAAGCCTGTCTAATGTGGTTAATGTAAAACTGTTGGTTTGTTGTTGGTGTTTACAACACAGGCAACAGAAACCCGGCTCAGCAGCCTACCAGTGAACATGACCATACCAGGACCGAATACAGACCTGTGGAGGCCAGCTCGATGACGAGGAAAATGGTGGACATAAAATGTTTGCAGCTTACATCAGAGCAGGTAAATACAGAGTTTAATGAATTCCTCACACTTTTGTTCTTGTGAGTCTGGTTATTCCCAAATTACCGAGTGTAAACAATAGTCTTACTGCAGCAGAAATCAAACGCTTAAAAGACCTGCAGTGCCAAGTTATAGTTACTGAGCTACGGTTATGGACAGTCTCTGTCTGGGGGGCGGGTTTAACCACTGGTCAATTGAATTGAATAAAAAAGACAAATAGTTATTGAGTTTAAAGCTAATATTCCATTAAATTATTTATTACACATTAAGAAAGCTATTTATTGCAGCTTGTAAAGTTTTTATGAAGGGCGCCTCATTATGAAGGGGTACCATCCCTTCAGGGCAGCAGGGGGATGAGGGTATCATTGTGGAATAGAGCCATGGCCTTTTTGGCAGGCCCAGTCAGATTTCACATGGGAAGCTGGTCACAGCAGCCTCTTGCTGGGACTCACGAGGAAGACACAGAGAGACAGGAAGCCACAAATGAGAACAGAAGCTGTTTATATGGCCTTGTGCATACCAGACTGTCCATGTACATGCTTGGATTACCCTCAGGGCAAGTGGTCAGATGCCCCAGGGCCATGGACCACTGTGGTGCATGTAAACACATTTCCAAATAATGTAATGTCTGCGCCTCAGAGTATACACGCTCCCTGCAGGTGAAATCAAACTTTAGGGCCTCAGAGGACATTTTTACCTCAGGGCCCCTTTCAGTTTAATGCACCTGTGTAGTTGTGAAGAAGAAATTGTACCTGAGTACCTGTTTGTGGGTCATGGGTTTGAACAGGCTTGTGCAATAGAGAGCTTATCTCCTCGAGCATCATGCTGAGGAAACACTGAAGGGAAGCTTCTAAGGTCACACTGTTGTCCACAGGTGTAGAGCGTAATCTTCCTGCTCTAAAGCACCATTTTACATGAACACACTGACTCTAGAGAGATCAGTCAAAGTGAAAGAAAATCTCTTACAGGGCGACATATTTATGCCTCTTTGATGTGATGCTGTGCATGTAGGACAGAGATGAAGATAGTACTCTGAAGGCACAAGGAGACATTTCTGCTCAAACTGGAACATCGGACATCTCGGCCTTGTCAAGATGTTAAGAAGTCAGTTTCAAAACATGAACACAGATGCTTAACAAGCTTAAGAATTTCCGTAGTTTGAGGCCGGATGCTCTTTAAGAATCTCTTGTCCCTGAGGGAAACCAAGCTAATACTTCCCCCGGGATTGTGTTTATCATCTTAGCAGCATCGAATAAGACAGCCCAAATCCTACAAGACAATGTTTATGAAAACTTGAAACTGTTGAAAGTTGAGGGTGGTAAGATAAGAGCGTCCTCTGAAGGATCAAGGCCAAAGGACATGGCTGAGATTACGATCGAGTTGGCTAACAGTTATCAAACTTGACTTCAAGACGAGTGGAGGAGGAAAAACCCAAACAACGAGCAGCAGTGCGGCTGCTGCTCTGGGTCTGGCGAGTTCAGTCAACAGTGGCTGTGGTCTGGAAGCAATTACGGCTGGCTCACAATGACACTGAAATTACAACTATTACTATACTTCGGTCTAGAATAGGACATTCTGACGGTCGCAATTAAGTTCCCTCCCCCTGATTAATTTTGGTCGATTTGAGAAAATCTCAAAGTGACATATTAAGAATGGGCAATCGTGCACTGCCTTTTACCTAGATTTATGTTTTAAATACGTTTGCAAGGTCTTGTGCATTAGGAGTTATTCAAAATACGCACTAATGATATTCAATAATATGGAAACCATTAAAAGGCATTCTGTGTATAATCCAGGCCCTGTTCACTGCGCAGATGGGTGGCAAATTACAATCAAAAACAACATAAATATCATAAAGTCAGTCCACTACGAGCAGCAGGAAGCGGTAATGCAACTACAGCCTGTGATACATTTTATTTTCAAGCCATTCGTTCACCCTTTGTGTCCTGTATGGAGGCATCCGCCCCCATATTGTTCTCCAGTCATTTTTTGCAGGTTTTCCTTCACTTTGTCGCCTGTCTGTATCTGTGAGTGTGAGTTATTCGTGCTCTTGAATAGACAGTAGCAGTCAGTAGAAGTCCTTGAGCGCAGGTGGTCTCTATTGTCTGCACAAACATTCAAATGAAGCCATTCAGATGAAGTCGGTGTTAGAAGTTTGGCCTTTTTCACAGCCGACATTTCAACTTTTGAAGTATAGGTGTTACTAATAACACTACTGCCGGCTTTGTCTATTCAAGTGCCCCAGTAAGTGTGGCAGTGACAATGACAGTGAGCCAGCGTGTACAACACCAGGACCAAACTGAGGCAGCTAAGTGGAATTCAGACATCATTAATTTTATTGTGCACAGCTGTGCTTTTCTAACTGTGACATGTCAGATTGACTTTCATGAAAAATGCCTGTTGTTCTCTGGCATACTGTGAAAAAATTCGGGGTGTTATGGGAGAGTGTGCAACTATCTGTAAAAGCTCAGTCAAAGCTCAGATTGTGGACTCACAATAGGCTGAGTAAAAGCAAAGTTGACCGTGTTGTGAATCAGTTTGGAAACAGACAGACTACCAGAACAGGTAGTTAAGCACCAGAAGGCCAAAAAAGGAAAGTGACTGGGAATAGCAGGACCACTACTGGAGAGTGAGGGAAGGAAATGGCAGCAATACTGATGACTAGTAAACTCAGAACTGAACAAAAAGATGCAGAAATGGTGAAGAACTTTGAATCAGAATGATCATTTTTAAGGAGTTACTTATTCCAGTGGTTTTTCTGTCTTGCATCCAAAAGGAGCTGGTAGGTCAGCGTCAGCTACACAGCAGCAACCTCAGAGCTGCTGGGGATTCAACATCTTGCTTATCAACATGGGGGTGTCAGCCCTGATCCTCCCCTCTGGCTCCACACTAAGCCACTGAACAGCCACTGATTATCTGCTCCTTTAGTGAACTAAATATATTTGTCCTTGTCTGGAGGATCAAATTGAGACAAGGCCAGTTGTATTTCATGTGGTGTTAATCAATCGGACAGTCTCGCCAATAAATGCCATTATCACATTTCAAAACATTTCCACAAAATTTAGGGTAAGCAATATGTGATTAATCCTTTTCTGCTGAAAAATTCATCACTCACATGCTGTTAATGAAAATTAATTTCCAGCTTTTCGCGATCACACTGCCGGCTCTGCAAAAACCAATGTTCCTTGAAATTAGCAGTTTCTCATCGTTATCATCCAGGGCATTGATCCATTACCTGAGCTCAAATTGAACGGCACCTTTTCACTCTAATTAAGAAAAGAGCTTCATAAGCACACATCTGCGAAACGCTGTAACAGAGGACAGAAAAGAAAAGAAGGTGTGGTGTGAGTTACAAAGAGGGAACAGCACCACAAAGGAGGAGGGGGAAAAAAAAAGAAAAGAAATGAAAACGTCTGAATGCTTTGTTACATCCCTCATTAGTCAAGCAAATTATATTAATCTTTTTTCCGGCATCAATTGCCCAAATTAACTTTTAAAGGTATAATAGACAATCTGTCAGTCAGTGTTCATGCAGACACCACACACGTGCAGGAGCACACTTAGGCTTAGATAAATAAAACACACATTCGTCACTGTGCATGTATGATATATGTCCCAGCACAAACCGCAGTCATTTGTTTCCCGACATGAAAGAATCTGAGCTTTTCCGAAATATCTGTGTGCTCCAACTGGCTGCGCTCACACAGATTCACGACATCCAAGTCCCATCTGAGACGTGTTTTTATTGGGTTACACGTCTGATTATGTCCTCAAAGGGAAAATGCAGGGGTTTCTAGCAGCAGATATGTCTGAGCTTCTCCTGGAATTAGGGATAAATAATAACTTTTATCATGGTCCGAGCATGTTCCCCCCCCCTCCCTCCTGGAATGAGACATAAATCAACAAAGTGATGAATGACACTAAACAGAAGTGATTTTGATATGTGTTTGGTCACTGGCAACCTGAAATTAGTTTCCAGTGGGAGCTGAATTTGGAACCTTGCTGCGTGTCTCATGTGGAATTCAGCAAACGCTGGTAATCCATCTCGCTCTCAGTGAATGGGTCCAGACCTATTTTTCGATCAGCTACAGAAATACACTAAGTCCCTGGTTCTCCTCGCCGCCCGAGGATCTCATGGTCCACAACGATTCTCAGGATGGAAATATCTCCCTCCTCACGGAGGTTTGGCCATGGTCAATGTCAAGAGAGCTATCTGTTAGGCCTTATTTTGGGACTTATTTACAAACTTCCACGCAAAGTTTATTTTGATTCATGTACTTTTCCCTTTGGCGAGTCCTCTGCAACGATTCTGAGATGATCACAAATGTTTCAACCAAACTTTTTTGCAGTTCATGATGTGTGTCTACATTGTTTCTTTGCATATTATGTAAACTTCTCAAACTAGAACACAGGAGTGATACTTTCCGCAGTTTGTTGGACCGGCCACAAATCACACACACATCATCTCGGCTCATGATTACTCACAGCAGCAAATCCTCATTATCTGTTGCCAGTTATCGATGCCGCTGCGAGGATGCACTTGATGTTCACACACTGTGAAGGACCCTGGGAGCTGAGATTTATACTAGCAGCAAAAACATATGACCCTATAAATATACCGTCTACCTTTGGGAACGATATCTCTGTCCAGCAAGCAAAGCATCTCTCTTTTCAGACTCGATGTGATGAGGCCTTACAGCTGGTGCTCAGGGTACATCACAAGGCAGTGCAGCCTCTTTGAAACTATCCAAGCTACAAATAACGCTTCCAGAAGGTGAACCAGTGATAACCCTGTCTCATACAACTCGGTAATATCAAGATATCTGACAGACAGTGCAAAATTTTCTAAGATTCAGATTGCCATAGGGTTATTTACTCAACATCAAATCCCTTTTTGCAAACCAGATAATCAATGAGAGGAAAATTCTGGTATTTTTCAACCTGGGTCTTATTTTTGTAACTTTTAACTTTTGCTGTTTTGACTATGGGTCATGCTAACTTTGCACTCACCACCTGAGTGGTAGAGATTAGGGAAATGCAACTCAAGCGAAAGAGTGCCTGCCTTCCAAAGCTTTTCAAATGGTTAAAGCAGACATAATCACTATTTTTATAATGAGAGATCAAATGACTGTGCAATGTGAAAAGCTCTGGTTGAATCACCAATCTGAAACATTACAACTGAGTCTGAAAATATCAGATATTCTTTGATAAAAGTTGCAGGTACAAGCCTAATTATGCCTGGGCCTGAAACTGGATGGGCAGTGGCTTAAGATTACAAAGGTGTCCAGAAGAGTTTGTGGATTCAGAAAAACCACAATTAGAGAACAAGAAGATTTTATTCTTGACAGTCACTAATTTAACGACATGCTGTTGAGATTGAAGTCATACAGTACGTTAATGCTTCTTGGCATGTGATGGAAAACTAACACAAGGGCAACGACCTTCAACTGAAGCACATACCAGCTAAACCACAGCTGTGTCGCAGATACATTTTTAAATACACGGAAGGCAGCGGGGGCTTGGAGAAGTATCATGTTCAATGAGGAAAAGTCACATTGTTTTCTTGAAATATGTTTTCTTTACAGCAAACTCCTCCTTTTTCCAGAGCTCCTTGTTTTTGCTTTTAATGCGTGTACATTCCTTTTAAATATATGAGACATTTTCCAAAGATCAGGAAGCCTTTGATGGGTTTTAGCAGCTCAAAATAAACCAATTCTCACGAGAAAGGAAAAATGAGTGTGGGATGAGCACAGTGCACCTGGACCTGAAGGAGGACAACATGTTCCTTCTCCTCAATGAAGAAAATCGATTTGAATAGACAGCTTCAGCAGGTCATTGCTCATCTGTCTCAACCCTCCTGCCCGCTTCCTGAGGAGCCGTTGTTACATTTGCTTGTTATGTTTGTTTGGCTTTAGATAACACCTCAGGCACTGGGACATATTTACTAGTTTTGACAGGATATTCTGAGAAACAGGGAGCCATTGACGCAGGCAGACTCACCATCACTGCACCCAAACTCAATAGGTTGTCATTAAGGCTTCACAGCTGAGGTCATGTGACCTATCTTGGCTCTGTGTTCTTTTGGCTCACTTAACAAAAAGCGGTCTGCTCACTGCTCACAGTTTGCTAAATAAGCAATACATCACAGCAACTGGTGTGTACGGATCATCTGTACTGACGACTCTTTTGTGGAGGGATAGAGGGGAGACCTGTGTCTCTCCTACTGCCTGACACAACTGATGAAGGAAGTTCAATTTGCAAATAATCTCCAAAGCCTCCACTTTGGTTTTGCATGTTGCTTGATGTGTAATGTATTATTACAGTACTCTTTTTTGCAACATTCAGCATCAGTCCTTTCAAACAATACAACAGATAAGAAAATGAGGTTGTTAGGAAGCATGGCGGCAGACTGGTGCAAAATGGTCAACAAATCCAACAAAGTCATCAGCCAAATGCTAAAAAGATTGATTGCACACATTAGAGACAGATTACTCTGAAAACATATACTCAGAAAACCTACAGGCAAACTGCAATCTTGATATTTACAAATAAATCGTAATTAGTTTTACAGGAATTTGGTCATAAAGAAAAGTCTTGGGCGTATTAAGGGGACACTAAAGTCAATTCATCCTATGGTACGGTATGACATTACCATATTAGTCGTCCACCTGAGGACACATGAATGTTTGCATTAGATTTAAAGTCATGTCAATCCATCCAATGTCCAAAACTGTAGTGCTGTTTCACCCCAAACCAAACATGTCAACCTCATGGTGGCACTAGAGGGAAATCAGCAAAGTCAGTAGGATTCATCATCTGGGGATCATGAATGTCTGCACAAACTTTCTTTGCATCTGATAGCTGTTCAGATATTTCAGTCAGCTATGGAAAAAGATACCGACTGACTGACCGCATCCCCACAGCCACATCACTACTGTGGCTACAAGTGCAAATTTCATGATGAGCAATCCACAGTGGCTCTTATGCAGCATCTGCATGACTCCCCACGAATGTGTTACTTCCTCTTCCTTCCTCAACCTCAAGTTTTTTAGTACTACTTTGTCTAAACAAAACATGCAGGACAACATAAACACTTCCCTGATATATTGTGGGCGCATAATTTGAATGAGTGGCTTTTAAGGCCCAGTGCCAAGTTTAAATTTAGTTTGCAGGAAAACACTGATTAACATACAGAGATGTGCCTTATCATTCACTCGGCAATTCACAAAGGTCTCCATTTCCCATTTCCCCTTTTAATTTCCTTGATGAGCTGAAACACAGGCTGAGGCCGGATATAAGCACTGAACTAAATGTAACTGTTAGTCATGATAAAGATCTTAATTTGTGATTGTCCTAACGTTGATTTCAATCACATTTTCTCAAGGTTTGGTGTCAAAGGAAGATGAACAAAGAACACTGAAACACTATAATTTCTCCGATCGGCTCTTATTCTCATGTCAATATTAGTTTGTCAGCTCCATTTGTTCCATAAAGTGCACTACACACTCACACGCTCACACTGACAGGCTTACATTTACATGCTATACACTCTTTAATCACAATCTGTGCCAAAGTGACAATCAATCTGAAGTTATGAGGACACAAAGACTCACACGCACACATGTATATACACACACATTCCTTTGAATATTGGCAAAACATTTCCCCAAACACAGATTGCTAGTTACTTCCAGGTGGAAGATGATTCAAACGGAATGATGATGTGCAGCTCGGAGGCTCGTCTGCGGAGCCAAATTACTCCAATATATTGTTTAGATGATGGAGAGGCTGAGGTTGCTATTAACATGCTATTTGACAGAGCAAATCATCACATCTTCTCAGAGCTAACAACCTGTCATTGAAGGTAAAATGGCACGCTTTCAGAATGGAAACGCTTTTCTTTGGTTTTATGAGGAGATAATGCCCCAATTTCATTTACATGCCATAAACCAAACATTCACCTGGAGGCCTCTCTCCTCAAAGACCACCACATCATAACCATTTCCATTTCTCCAGAAGACATGCAGAGGACAGTTTTAGTTCCAAGGATGTTGTGGCAGACTGTGGGTGACCATATCATCATGACCGTGCAGGGGAAACATTTAAGGCATAACTCTCACTCTCCTCACAAAACCTCAGAGGCAATCATCTAATGGTCGGGGCTCACAGCACTGCTAAAGTGTCCACTCAGCAGCACTCTGTATGTAGAGCTGGTCTCCTGCCAGGCCACTTCCAGCCTCAAGCATCATCAGCCAAGAATCCCCTCTGATGAACGCACCTTCCTACAACACTACCACAGCGCGGTCCATCAGCCTCACACACACACCCCTGCCCCGGTCCCGTTTCTGTCCTTGTCAAACAACTTGCGCTAACACAATGATTTTGCAGCCATGAGCATTTCTGATGGGGTCAGCCAGGAACCATACGAGAGCTTTATCAAATTTAAGTGATGCAGTCTTACGTTCACTGCTTCCGACTCCCTTTTGTCAAATATAAATAGTGCTTCAGAAAGTGCTGGACTTGCACTTTTCCCATTGAGGGCGGAAATCGCCTCTTTGCCAGCTGTTCATTTCCAGCGGGGCAGGTACTGTATTGATGTGCTGCAGTAAATGCGGCATTGCATGGTGTATATAAAACTGTATGGGCAGTCATTGCGACTGTATGGGCAGGTATGATAACTTATCCTGGATAGGCACTAATGTCGAGAGAAAGAGGGAGGGAGGGAGTGAGACAGAGGTGAGGGCAGACAAAGTGCAAGCCAGAGAGAAGCCGAACTAAAAAATACTGTTTCATTGTATCTTCCACCAGATAAGCTCAATCATGCCCCGAGCTCTTTACAAGCAAGAGAAAGGCTATTCATCTGCTCTTTTGTGCAGCCAAAACAGTTTGGTCTCATCTGGCGCACTGACAGCTGAGCAGCATTGATGAAATCCATTTTCTTCTCTTTTCATTACTCTTTACTGACTGATGCCTGCTGCTGAGCCGCCCTGAAACTGTGATGTAACCACCGGGATCTTGTTCTTCTTAAATTATTGCACTGCTCTGGTCCAAGATCCACAAGCACGAGAGCAATTTCCAATTTCTTTAAACTATTCCAATTCACCTTAGACAAAAACAAATTAACTGATCCAATCAGACAGATAACAGTCATTGTGTCAACAATATCACTGCTGGAGATTTCAAAGTTCTAGTGCGGGGCCAATCATAAGCAAGGCATTTAGAGAGGAGGCTCATATTACAGTGTAATCAACACTTCACAATAATCAGCAACAGCCAGACAAACCGCACCATAGACATACATAGACCACTCTGAGTTATAATAATAAAAAAAGGGCAAAATACTGTGAAAAAAAGGGAAATGAAAGACAGAGAAGCATGCAGGATTCACCTCCCGCTGTGGTTTATAGCATTTAATCTAAAAAACACCTGGGTCTAATGTAGGTTAGACCAGTCCACTGAAAGAAAACTGACACTGTTCAGCTCATTATTATAATAAAACTGTTACTGACAAGAACATCATCAATCTCACTCTGGTGTTTAAAATCAAATCCAGTCCTATCCTCACCATTAGTTTTCTCGTAGCCGTTAACTCCACCGTCACTCACAGAAATCTGAAACTGGATAAGGAGTGTGAAATGGCAGAAATTTGTCTGATTGCTCTTCACACACAAATTCCAATACAACATGGGATAAGGGAGCTGAGAAGGTGTAATTGGCGCAGTGTAAATGATAACTAGTCACGACTGCGTGCATAATATCCACCGTCTCAGTGGGTATTTACGTTTGCAGCAGAGGGCATTTACAAAGCAGTATAAGCAGATCTGCATTCATAAAACATGAGCAAACCACTAAAATCAGCAGTCTGACTTATGTGGAGCAGGGAGGGAAATGGTTTCTATTCATGTCTTCTACATTTCAGCTGAAGAGCTTTGGGCTTCTTCCAGAGCAATTTAGCATTAAAATGATCAGTCCAGTGCTACACTGCTGAGTAGCGCTGGACTATATTTTCAGCTGATAGAAGGAGATGAGTATGTCAAGAGCAATAAAAATAATAACATACCACAATGTTGAAGATTTTGTTTGACGCAAAAGACACTTAAAGAAAGTAGATTTGGTAACTGGTCCGTTTTTCTCAATAGTTTTCAGACATATTGCCATTATTATCCATCACTGCCTGTCCCAGCAAATTCCCAAAGGACACTTTGACTTCACTTCCCATTTTAAGTGACAATCTTTGGAGACTTGGACAGAAATGCGGATTTCTTGTCCAAAATAAGAAACATTCAGCAGCAGCTCCAGATGTCTGTTGTCGGGGAAACAAAAAATATTAACTCAGCTTCTGCTGGAGTCTGGTTTCTATGTATGTTGTGGTTAATGGGAAATGTGCTACCAGGTGGCTGTGCCTATCACATCTACGAGCTGCAGTGTGAATCCTCTGCTCCTTTTTGATGGAAACCAGATGGGACCTCCCTTGTTTTTCCAAGGGAAGCCAAGGTGTTGAAAGACAGAAGGGAACATTACTGTTCAGTATGACAAGCTTTATGCAGTCAAAGTGATGTGTGGAAAATGCTTAATATCACATCACAAAAACAAATAAATATGGCAAAATGAGAAATAATCTCCATACGAAAAGAAAGTTTTGACTCTTACTTACAGTAGCAATACAAAGTTAGAATGTTGTGCATGCTAGCAAACATTACTTTATTTTACACAGTCCTTTTACTTCTGTTTTGGTCTCCACCAACTCCTGAGGGAAATATCTGCCTTTTTAACTGCTTAATACTCATCTCAGTTCACCAGCTAGTTTGTGTTGGGTCTGCTGCTGCTCGGAGCCTGGTGGTGTACAGAGAGTTTATCAGAGCTTTATGTTGAAAATAGCTGCCTGCTGTGGCTGAAAACAATGCAGTGAGACTGGACCAAAACAGTTAAGCTATCTGCCTTAAAACCAAAACAATGAGCTGAAAGACACTAAAAAGCTCTGCAGAACTGAGGGGAACTGCAGAGCAGAGCGATAATTCTAACAGTTTTCACATCACTCACAGTCATTTGATGCAGCGTTACCATAAAAATACTGCGTGGTGCAGCTTCAATGCTAAGCTGCTTTCACTTTCAACTAAGAATTTCATGGTGGTCCAATGGTCACTCTAATGGTTCAGTGGTTTGCCCTCTGTCCAGGGTCTCCCACAGAGCAGATAAAATGTCAGAGGCGTTCTGGTCTCTCCACAGTCCAGTCTGGTGGATCACCTCGGCCTCAGTCAGTTAAGGAGGCATACAGTGTGCGTGATGCTTATTTAATGAGTGTGTGCGCTAATGGTTTCATCTAATGAGAGCTTCTATGAATCATTGTCTGTTGGTTCAGCTCTCTCTCATCTGTTTTTCTCATTTTTTTCTCTCCTTCATGCACTCTTCGCTCAGTATTATATGTAAGCCAAAACCACCAGACCTCAATGCACCAGCCCAGGAGATCAGACTGGAGAGCTAGAAGATGTTGGTGAGAAGCAAGACACTTTAAAGACTTTCTCTTTGTATTCAGAAATTTTGTTTTCAGGTCTTACAAAGGTGACTAAACTCTGTGTTAAACCCCTGTGGTTCAGTTAATATTTTGCCTCCCATTTTACTTACAGTGGTTTAGGGAATGAGTCTGTCAGTGGGATTGCTGCAGAAAGCAACTATTTACCTTGCTGATGAAAGATCTGTTCCCACATAATTGCAGGTATTTGGCTATTTTAGTATGACTCGCTGAAATAAAACTTCCTGTGAGTGATGGATACAGAATGTACAAACTTCAGTCCTTTCATGATGCAGCATGATGCAGCGTATTCAGTTATTTATGACTTGGAACAGCCAAAATTTCTGTCCAAGACGACTGCTTGAAGAAAAGAGTGACAAAACTGGAAGCGCTAATCGTTCCTGTTCTCTATCTTTGTATCTTGGCTCCTTGAGTCTATTTATGGTCATTCCAAAATCATATTACTAATCCCAAAAAACAGTTATACAACAAAAAGTATTTTCTGGGTCTTGGCTTATTACACAACATCATCCATATATGGTGTGGGAGAGACTACACGAACAGGCAGCAGTAGCCCACACATCCAGGTGGGCAGCTATAGATTGGGTCTGTGAGTGGGCCTCACTACCAGCTGGCATCTCTTTGCCTATTGATGGGATAAAACATCAAAACAAGAGGAGTTTTGCCCTAAAATGAGAAACTTTGTGTTATATAAATGCCGATGGTGAACCACTTCAGACTCCTTTGCCTCCCAGGTGACAGATTTTTTTGCCAGAATCACTGTGAGCCTGTTATGGCAAAAGCTTTGGGAAAGTGGTCATATCACTAATAGGATATTTTAATAACATCAGCTTCAAAGACAGTGTATGCAAAGCTAATAAAATGCAATGACATATTAGATGAAACCAGGGTTCCCAACCTCATGACCCCTTATAACAGATGAATTTTAGTGGAGCACTGGAGCACTGGCTCCACTAAAAGCCGGTGGAAACGCAGGCTGGTTTGTGAGACAATACCAAGGTTCCAAGAATCCTGAACAGAACCAGTTCAAGAACCAGAGGCCAGAGGCAATGTGGTGGAAAAGGGCTTTGTCTGATGCCCCAAGACTAAAACGATTAAATACTTCACAAAAAAAAGAGAGAAAGATTTCAGAGAAGTCTAAAATATGAATACAAATTTGTGCAGCAGAACTTCAGTTTCAAGCCTGGCAGTAAACCTGTCTGTACTGTACTCTTAAAACACTTCTTCTGCAGTTTATCACACATCACACTGCTCATAAATCAGTCCTGTGGGCTCAGTGTGATGATAAAAGCATTTGTGTCTCGTGTTGAAGTGGATAATGCTGAACATATGGTGTCTGTGCACACAGCTTTGCCGTGACCAGAAGGTCAAAGACAGTCTCTGACCTCTGACCTCAACTCTTCACAACAGGAAAAACATTCAGCCAAGCTCTCTGGACTCAAACACTTGAATGCAGACAGTCTGCTCAGACATGAGATGAATTGTTTTATAGTATGATGAGACACATCATACTGGAAACTCCCTCCAGTCGCTCAAGTCTGACAAAGTACAAAAAATAAATCTCTGACATAACAAAACAAATATTCTAAACGTGGAGCTGTCTTTATCTGCAATCTAGAGAAAACATCTTCTTTCTTAATCTCATTTGACTAATGTTGCATGGATTGAATCAATGACAGATTACGGCACAAAACTAGGAGCCATGTCTTTAAAAAGAAATCAAATTGTTCCATGTCTTATGTAATTCAGGATTTATTTTGTTTGCCCTGCCAAGAAGAAAAGTTGATCCTCTTGAACTTGAGGCAAATCCTCACCGCTGAAGCACACAGAAAGACGGAGGACGCTCCTGCTCAAGTCGAATTTCCAGAGAAAGATATGAAACTTTTCTCTAACCCAGAGCACTTGGCAGCGCGCTCAGCAGCAGACGCTTTTATGTTATTTGAAAGCTCAGTGTATTCAATCAAGTGAAATGGGCAGTGAAATGCACTTCATCCCAGCACTAAAATCCGGTCTTAGATGCGAAATGATATAATTCCAGGTGATTCATCTTTTAAGAAAGATGCTCATAAGAATCGAGGGCTCTGGTGTCTGGTGGAGGACTGCAAGACTGTGTGGGTGTCTCATGTCTAATCCTCTCTGAAGGAACACCACCACACACTGTAAAAAATTTTGCGATTTCTTGGTTTGCAGCTGCGGGCTTTATTGAGCTCTGAGGAGCCTAAAAGTGCCTGTATGAATCCTACCCATTTATTGTTATTTAGTGTTAAGTGTTTTAAACTGATCCTTTGGTGACCCTGAAACTGTAATGAGTCTTCACACTGCAGGGAACTGACCGCACACTGACTTCTGTTGAGGGTTGTATTCTGTTGTACTGCACAGGAGTGATAAATGGTCTGACCGTCCATTGACACAAACGCTCTGTTTAGGTGTGTACTCATGCCATACATCGTTGGAAAGCTAAGATTCTTGTGATTCGACTGATGCAAATAATTTCAAGATACAATTACAACAGCAGGTACAATCAAACAACAAACCAACAACCGCTTATGAAACTCAGGCAACTCACCAATGAAGCCTCATAGTGATCCAACAATTGATAACGCTCCGCCAAAAATGGTCTGGTTACGCTGATGATGGTCCAGTCCAGGGAAATATTAGTCCATAGCACTAATAATCCACAGAAAGTTGTTTTATCATTTCAAATTAGCCGCCACATGTGCTAATCTTTTGTCCTTCTTCTTCTTCCTCTTCCTCCTCCTCCACTTCTTCGGGGGAGTTTTATGGCGGTTGGCTTCCGTACAAGTTGCATTACTGCCACCTACTGGACTGTAACTGCTTCACTCAAAGTGATCCCACTCACAATCACACTCTGACCTTCTGATAGACGCCTGAATTGATCAAAGGATATTCCACATTGGAAGAAAGTACCTCGTTCTATTCTTTTGTGTAAAGTTTGAGCCAGTTGCAGCCAATTGGTTGTTTGCAGTCACATGACGTTACATTCAGACAGAAGGCCCGAAGTGAAAACTGCAATGGATGATGAAGGAAAGTTCTTACTGGGCTAGTTTAGATGAAATTATGAGAGAAAGGTATGAACAGAAAATCAGAACAGGTGTTGGATGTGACCCTTATGTTATGAAGGTGAGCGATTTTTCAAATGAGCTGAAAGTTTTGCTGCTACTGAGGCAGCAAATATAACCAACTACCTGCTCATTCAGACATCGTTCTACTCTAGAAAACAAATGAGAAGACGTGACACCAAGAAGAACTGCACTTTTTTCTTTACTCTGCATGATTTCTGAGTATTCATGTAATCAGAATTCATGCATCTCTTGTCACCTGCATCAACCCAAACAACACACAGAGTTTACATACTGACCACCATGGAGAAACTTAAAGGTACCCTGAGACCTGAGTCACAAAGTCAGATTATGGTTCATCCAGCTATCTGTGGGTTCAACTCTGGGTTTCCAGGATCACAAAGATGGAACAACTTCCTTAATTTCAAGGATCAGATCACACCCGGCCAACAGGCCAACCACTCACTGGAAATCATCATTCAATCATCAATAAAGTGGCATGTAATGAACAGCAGCATTTACAGATCAATCCAATTGCTTTGCTGCTGCAAGCATAACATTAAAACAGAGTTTGCTGCAAAGGGGGAATAGTTTATGACACTAAACACATAATGAAGATTATAGCTGCATTTTAATTGCATTCCCGACAGGATTCCTGACAGTGTTGATGCTTTTGTACTCTTATTATATCACCGCAGCTCAGAATAACATGAGCTGACTTTGTGACGATAATTGGAAATAAAAACTAAACCCTCTGTTGATTTTTATTAGAAAAATAATCCACAGACTTTTAATTGGCTCCCATGTTTACAAATGCGATATTTCAGTCCGATAGACTTTATCAGGCATTCAGTAGGGTGCTTTTCTCCTCTCTCCTCTCCTGTCTGCTCCAGTCTTATGTTACTTTTAACCCACACTTACTCACAGCCTTATAGCTGTATTTTTAATATTGGTCATTATTTCTTGCATCAGCTCCTCATTATATTCTAGTTGTGATTACATTCTATACATTTCATCTCACTGAATATCACTTTTTGCTGTCGCTTTAACACAAATTTTACATCATATTAGACTAAGTATTTCATTCATTGGCTCTGAGGATGTCACTTGTATCTAACAACTAACTCAGAGTTAACAGAGCCAGTTGATGGCCCAGGATCACAGATGTTAGAATGAGTGAAGCCAGGTAACCCGAAGAGACTCTCATAGACATGATGAATGCATTTCCTTCCTCATAAAACATTTGCAAAGCCCTTCCTTAATGCAGTCTTCTTCATCTCTGTCTCTGAGGGCGTATTGCAGTGAATCTTGGTGTGTTGCTCCTACCTGCAGCTCAGCTGGATAGAGTGAAACCATTGGTTGGACTGTGCCCGTCGTCACCCACATGTGTCCTTGGATGCATGCAGGGACCCACCGGTTGCAGCTCCACAGCACTACCTGTGGTCAAAAACTCCACAGGGAACCTTTAAGGGAAAGAAAAGGAGGTAAAGGCTATAATAAGAGACGTTCATTTAAATTCACTTTTTCTACCTATTTAAATTAATTTTTCATTACACTCCTGTGTTTCAATTTATTTCAGAATTTAAATGAACCAGTGGTTTCACAGAGATCCTCAGAATAAGGAAATGCTTTTTCTTTCCCTTTGGCTTTTGGTTTGGGATTGCTTTCAGTTTCAGTGTTGATGAAGGCTGTCAAGTCTTCTGAATATGTAAAAGGTAGAAACTGTCAGTTTACAGTTTAGCTTTGAAGAACCTGTTAATGTTACATTTTATGATAATGCAAATTTTATTAGACACATAAATCATCAGTAACAAGTACTGCACATCTCAAATAGCAGTGCAGTGAGTTTTTATATCATTTTCAGTGTGTTTCACCAGTTCTGCACCCCATAAAGATATCGAAGAGCTAAACACTGAAGTTGATTAGCACAGCTGTGAAACATCAGAGCTGGTAAACGCATGAAATGATTGCATTTTCCTGTGAAAATAAAGAACAAAAGAAAATACAAAGAGGTAAATATCAAAGTCCAAGGTTTTAGTTGGATAAAAAGCATGAAAAGAGAAAAACCATCTTCCATCCATCAAGACAGCCTTTATAGAGAGTCTTATTATAATCATTGTATAAAGAATGGAGAATGAATATTGAGAATCAACAAACTAAATATGCTGATTTTAGGCCAACCACTTCAAAGTCTAATGAAATCTTAAATCTTTGAGATAATCTGGTTCAAAAGCTAACCTGATGACACATTTCTTGAAAACACAATGAAGTCATTGCAGAGTAATCCTATAAAGTCTGTGTTATGCTTCCGATAAATACTAAGGGTGATGAATAAAAAAGCACGATGTGGAAGGGGTGTAAATCTAAAAAGTGCAGTTTGGGGTGTGAATAAAAGCATCTTCACTGCTTTAAAGATTCTGTTTAAGAGGGAGCTTGTTTTTTTTACATTGAATAATAAAGGTTACAATTCTTTCACAGGTTTTCATCAGAAGCTTTTGCCAGTATTTGTCCTCCACCCGTGTTACATCAGGAGCAGTCAAAAAGCTCTTAAACAGGAGGAACCTCAGTTTCAGGAATGTGCATGTTTCTGGACTCAGCCCATTAAATCAGTCACTCCTCACTAACTGAGCTCTTATCCAAAATTAGGTTACTTTGAGGAACTCCTGCATTTGACCAAAATAGGAAAGAAATACCTGTTAAAGCAGAGGGAATTGTATGTGGTTGTGTTACCTACTTTTGATGTTAAATCAATTTGCCCTTTAAAGCTCAACCTTTGCCTGCCTGAACATCCAAAACATTTTCAAGGACCACACATAGATGGAAGTAGCTCTCATTCCAAGGGTTTTTACACAAGACATATATGCTCAATAATACCTTATGTCGTGTTTTTGTATTAATCTTATTTTCTACAGTATAGTGCCGTTTTTAGGGACTTCAAACTAAGTGCTGACAACAAAGTTCAGGTGGTTTTGGCACCAAAGTCGTCCGCTTGTAATTGTCCAGTTAAGCACCCTCCCACAGTGGAGAAAAAACAAAAAAAAAAAAAAAAAAAGTAAAACACACCAAAGAGGCGCTTCTCACCAAACGTGCAAATCTACTCCATCCCGCATAGTTGCGCAAAATGATATTCGTGTACGACTGTTGAGTCACAGCTCCTCGGGTAATGATGCGCGCTTCATAGGCTCGTGTTTAGGTATGTCTGGTCAGTACATATCAGAGCTGTGTGTGGCGCAGAGGAGGCAGGAGATGACTGCTGCCCCCCTCACTTCTCCACTGAGCCAGACGAGAGTGGAGGGAGAAGGACTGCATGGGGACTGCACGGCTGCACAGTGAGCGTTCTTCCTCAGCGCTGATTTGGAGAGCAACAGCAAAGACGCAGTTAAACCATGCAGACTTAGGCCGTTCATACCGTTTATTTATTTATTTTGTATTCTTTTTTTTCTTTTTCTTTTTTTTCTTTTTTTTTTTGTAAAGCTCTTCCGTGAGTTACAGTTACAACTGATCTGAAACCTGCTATGGAGGACTTCTTGAGTCAAAATGAGTCTGAGCACTGACAATGTCACAAACTTGTGGAAAAATGGTTCCTCGGAACTCGATGGGACTCTGGGACACTCCCAGGTCAACTTTACAAACAGCTCCGGGGGAAACCACACGGAGCCCAGCGAAGTGGACCTCACCCGAGCCATCCCGCTCGGCTTGGTCCTGGGGGCTTTCATCGTATTCGCCATCGCGGGCAACATCCTCGTCATCCTCTCGGTGGTGTGCAACAGGCACCTGCGCACCCCGACGAACTACTTCATCATCAACCTGGCCATCGCTGACCTGCTGCTGAGCACCACGGTGCTGCCGGTGTCCGCCACCCTGGAGATCCTAGACTATTGGGTGTTTGGCAGGATCTTCTGTGACATCTGGGCGGCGGTGGATGTGTTGTGCTGCACGGCGTCCATCATGAGCCTGTGCGTAATATCCATCGACCGCTACATCGGAGTGAGCCACCCGCTGCAGTACCCGGGCATCGTGACAGAGAAGCGGGCTCTGCTGGCCATGCTGGGGGTGTGGGCGCTGTCGGTGGTCATCTCCATCGGACCTCTGTTCGGGTGGAAGCAGCCGCCGTCGCCGGACGACACCGTTTGCCCGATCACCGAGGAGCCGTTTTACGCGCTCTTCTCCTCCCTCGGTTCCTTTTACATCCCTCTCGTCGTTATTCTGGCCATGTACTGCCGGGTGTATATTGTCGCCAAACGGACCACTAAGAACCTGGAAGCCGGTGTGATGCGCGAGAGGATGAACTCCAGTGAGCTGACCCTCAGGATCCACAAGGGTTCACAGGTGCAGGAGGAGTCCGGCAATTCAGGCACCGGCAAGGGCCGCGCACACCAAGCCAGAAGTTCCCTCACGGTGAAACTTCTGAAATTCTCCCGGGAGAAGAAAGCAGCAAAAACTTTGGGAGTTGTGGTCGGCATGTTTACGCTTTGTTGGCTGCCCTTCTTTCTCGCCTTACCCATAGGTAGGTTGAAGAGGTCGTTCGTATTGTGGTGTGTTACACTGCCATGAAGGATATTTATGTTTGGCCCTTTACAAAAATGCTATCCCCCTCCCCTTCTCCTCACAGCCCGCTAAAAACTTCATGATATTCAATTAGCTAATGAGACTCGCAGAGAAGAAGTTACAGCCTTCTAGGTGTGGAAAGCTAGAAACCAGACAGTTAAAGGCTGCTGCAGGCTTGTAAATCACATCTATAGCTGGCAATGGGAGTCTCCTGGGAAGCATTTACTGCTCTGCACTGTCACCAAACTTATGAGTAGGCTTCAGTATACTGTAGTTCTTCTATACTGCAGGAATGGAAAAATAACATCAACTGTATATTATTGCAGCCTTCAGTAGGCCTGTGTGGCACAGTGGGAGTAGATCTATATGATTTCTCTCACTTCATGCCCTCTCTGTATGTACTTAAGTTAGTGTGTGTCATGTTTTATGACTGAAAGTTTTGACCAGCTATAAAAACTGTTCCACTTCAGCACCGTTCACTCTACATCGCCAAAGCTGCACTCTGTTACTGTCTCTGAATTCAGGACCTGTGAGGGATAAAATATGCTTGTAAGAGACTGAGAAGGAATTCTTCTCAAGCTCTTCCAAGCATTATTAGTGCTATCTCCGCATTATCCCCTGAGTCTCTTGGTGCAACAAATACACTGCTAGAGCGTGCCAAGTGAAGACTATGGCCTCTTTCTGCTCTGGTCAGTTTATTCAGAGGCCTGTGGGGCCTGCCGGAGCTCCCTGATACCACTGGCACTGGCAAGCATTCAAGGCCCCGCTGTTGTGCTTATTTAAAAAACTGCAGAGGAAATTAAACAATATATTCTGTGGTGAAGTGCTCATGCCACAGGCTGTGTTGTGGGGAGGAGGTTAAGACAACATTAAACCTTAATGATTGAGTCTGAACTACAAGCATGGCTGCTGTATTTTAAACGATCATTTGCCTGCATTGATTCCTTATAGCACTGTGGGTTATGTTATGTTGGTGTGTGTGTGTTCATCTATCAGCATGTGCCTGTGTGTGTATACATTTACTGTGGTCATATGGGAAGGTGTTTATGCCCCTGGCTTCAAGCTGAAGCTAATTGCATCCTCACAGTGACACACACACATTACAACCTGGGGCAGGATCACTATGTGGGGTCACATAGTGATTATTTTTTGCCTTGAGGCATTCTTAGATACCAAATGCACATTGCTAATGTGATTTTCCAAAGTTCTGATTTCCAGATCTGGGTGGCTTCAGAAAGCAGATAGAGGCGGATTGGAGGCTCAGGAGGGGCCTGTTTATGTAACACTAATCAACAAAGTGCCAAGAAACCCCAGAGGGTATGTCTGTCTGTACAGTCTCTGGTGTAGCATACTGATCCATAGTGACAAAGCACCACACAACCTTATTTCAAGCTATTTGTTAACTGGCCTCAGAGATGCATGAAAGAATAGTCTATAAACAAGCCCAGCCACCTTCTGGCATCTACTATATCCACAGTGTCGGTGCAGCACGCTGAAACTGCTCTCTTCAACATCAGAGCGTCCTCGGTTTCCAAAAAGAGATTTGTGGGAGACGTTTTTCAATTTAAGTTTGTGCCTCTGCTTTCTTGTGTGACTCGCATCTGAACTTAAATACTTAAAGTCTTAAAGGGCAGCGGTGCTCTCCTGGCGTTGCTCCCTGAGCATTCATTAGCCTCCACCCACAGAGTGGGATTTCCTGTCTCACACTTGTTATTACCCTGCTCCTTCCTCTGCACACGGTCACTGATATGTAACGAATGTGGGGGTTTATGGTTGGCGGTGTGTGCACGCTGGTGGCAGTAGTATGGCAAGTGTGACAAGTGTATTGTTTGTGTGTGCATGTGGAGGAGTGCTGAAAATGTCTGTGTTTATGGACAAGTAAGTTCATGTGTTTTGAGTGATTGTATTGGTGTGGCTGCAGCTGCTTCTCCCTCCTGTATCGCCTCAGATTTTTAAAGAATTAAAGGTACAATATGTAACTTTTCTACATAATAATTTCTAGAAATGACTTCACCTACTGTACACTATATATATTGTTGAGTTGTGGACTTGCAGTATCCCAAACGTCTCCATCAATGTTCAAATCCAGAGAAATCCGAAATTTTATTCAAGGTGACAGTGAGTTGTCTCCTTTACCCCCTCTGGTCGCTATAACTTCTGGGGAAACACCTCATGATATGTCAGGGAGTGAGGAGGGAAGTCAGCCAACTAGCTAAAACCATTCTGCTGTTTACTATTGTTTTTATTGCTCCCTCGAGATGGAGCATGATTATTAATTTTCATCTGCAATAGTGGTTGTTTAATGAAGACAACAACTCCCAAGATACCACGCTACTTCAACATGTCATCAAACCCCTTCACTGTTTTGACTGAGAGATCCCTAGCGGGGGAAATTACAGACTGTGCATTTAAATCTCGGAAAGATGAAACTGAGGCTGGAGGCTGGAAGCCGCCAGCAGCAGCCACTGTGACCTCTGAGCTCTGAAGTCTCGGCCTGAGAACATATGGAGCTTAAAGAAATATGTGACCTCTCCTTCCTGATCTAACCTATTCAAATACTGTAAAGACCTTGTTTTGTTTTGTACATAAATGGCAAACATGCAGCTACCAGTCCAGTTTGAGTCATTCAATTTCAGTGTCTCCTTTTACGCCTTTAACTTGGAGCAAAGTAAGGTATACAGACTTCAAGATTATAAACATTACATCAAAGCTCTTAAGTTAGTGTTACTCCAGGCAAGCTTCCTTGGACAAAAAGCAGCCCAAAATTTCACACACACTCACTGACCTGTCTAGCTTAGCATGTTTGTCAGTAAGGGTGACACAGCTAAATGTAAAATTATTCCATAACGCATTCATTCATCACATTATGAAAAAATAACACAGATAACACCGTAATGTCTTAACTGCACCGTAACAATCAGAGATTAGTCGAGAAATTGACCAAAAAAGGCTCTTCAAGGGGCCAGATGCTATGAAAGCAGCCAAAGTTGCACTAAGGTGTTTACAGATCTTCTATGTCTTGCAGATTAATCTTTGATAACGGCCGCGTATTTTAATTGACCCTCATTGTCACCTTTCAAACTGCACCTGTCCCACCAGCAGGTCTCCATCACAGCATGTATGGTTTCTGTCTAAATTCTAGTCCAAATAACAAAGATTCCAAACATGAAATGTATTTCTTGCTGACTGGCAGGGAAATATGGGAATCAGATATTTAATTATTTCAATTTGATGTTATGGAGCAGTCCTAACCTGACCTCATGACTAACTATAACCAATACTTGCATCAATTTTGACTTTGGGTTTGCAGTACAGAAATTGCTGTTGAATTGTGGTTAAAAAAATGCAGATTCACTGCTGATTCATTGGTATCAAAACATTGGCCAATTAATTGCCTGTCCATCAACTAATCAATTAATTGACTAATCAGCAGCAAAGCAATACCAAGATGAGGAAACACAGGACTATCATAAGCATTCAAGAATCGTCATGAAGTGTAGAAAAAGGTTTTGTTTCGACTTTTAAAATATGGAGTACTCTAAAGATTTGGTGGAGGAACTCATCTACATTTAGCTGTTTCAATGAGCGGTTTTCTCTTGTACTCTGCTCCAAACTGTGGAGAAATCACCAGTCCTCAGAGGATACGCGTTATTTCACTGCACACATTGTCCCACGGCTCTTTAACACCCAGCGCAGGCACTAATATCCTGTGAAGGACTCACAAATAGCAACTGGTGCAAGCAGTGTGCCCATATGTGAGAGAAACCAACACTTCGGGTTGTTAACCAATTGTCTCCCTATATATGTGTTTTTGGAGGAGACACTGTGCCTGTGTGCATGTGTGCATCTCACATGTATGTGTATGCTTTATTACAACACAGTCTGGCTGGCCCCTGCCGCTCAGGGGGTAATTGAAATGGTTTTTGAAAGGGAAAAATAATGAGAGTGCTAAGTGTCAAAGCGATGAAGAAGAAAGGAGGTGGCAGAGCTGAGCTGGAGGGGCCACAGGGCAGCGGGGGTGAAAGTCAGGGTCCCTGGGATGTCAACCCAATTTCCCAGAAATAGCTTCATGCAATGATTTCATTGAAAGCAATCTGCAAGGGCAATAAAACTTCTGTCCTTTTTGATTAAGACATATTCGTCATATTTATGGGTGTGCTATGAAACAGGATGTGCATGTTTTTGGAGAGTAGATTGTGGGTGTGTGTATTTGGGTGTGTGCGTGCTAATGTATTACTCATGTTGTGGGGACATAAATCTGTGCAGGTCATAAAAATGTAAATCATTAAGTTTTAGGGTGAAGACCTGGATTAGGGTTAGGTTAAGATTACAGTAAGGGTTAGGCAAGTAGTGGTTATTGTTATGGTTATGGTAAGGGTAAGTCTCCAGGAAATCAATGTAAGTCTATGTAATGTCCCCAAAAGTGATGAAAACCTAACATGTGTGAGAGTGTGTGTGTATGTGCTCTAGATGGCACGAATAGGCATTGCTTCTTCCAATTAGTGAGAATAACAGGATGCCTTGTTTTGTTAAGATGTTCCTGTGTTTCTTTGTGAGATGTGTGTACGTGTGCCTGTCCTCAGGAAGGAGGTGCAAACATTTCTCTTAACAGAAGGGGAGAGACCACCAAAAACATCCCCCTTGCAGTTATCTATATGCCATTGTCTTCCAGTTAAGCCCTCGCATCCTCTGCTGTTTATACTATGGCCTTTCAACATAAACACTCTACATGGGACAAACATAGACCACATCTACACAAACTTAAACACACAAACATGTACCATATTTGGCTGCAGGGAGGTCTGTTGTCAAACATGGTTCTTTCTGTGTTTCCTACACAGGCAGCGTCAAACCTTTTGGTCTGTGTTGAGGACCCTAGATTTTTAGGGGGCACTTCATGGGAGAAATGTACAGCTGTAGCCCACCTGAGAGGCTCATAAATGAGATGTGGCTTCACACTACAAGCAGTATTTTTCCTCAAGCATATCAACTGTTGACTACACAAAGAGATTTTAGTATGAGAGAGCCACAAGCTGGGTTTCCGCACTCACTCTACTGTTCTGCCACTGACTATGACTTACCCACTTCACCCAAACATACAGGTTCTTATGCCTGTGAAAGAAACAGATAATTAACTTCATGGCACGCAATAAATAATCGCTGAATCTTCATGCAGTAAACTTAATTCACTGATGAGTTCAGTGTCTTTTTTTTTTAGTCATTTATCATGTAAAAATACAAAACATTTGATGGTTTAATCCTTACAAATGCTCAGCTGCTTTCTTTCCTTGATTGAGTTTTCTATATTTGTGATCTGCTGGACCAGAATAAATGTCACACTTGTGATGCTGGCAGTTATTTGCAACCAACTACTATCAAAAAGAGACAAAGGGGGGTTGAAGGAGAGAGAGAAACGGAGAGGAATGAAATAATTGCAAAGTTTTAATTCTGCACCTGGTTATATAAGACATTTAAGTGGCTGTTCAGAAGTGAAAATAGCATGTGAAAATACCAGCCACCGAGAGGAGACCCATTCAGCTAGAGGATAGGAGGCCAAGACACTTTCAGACAGTATGCTCTGGTTTCAGCACACACGCACACCCACACACACAGCTTGTAAGGCTGCGTTCAGGAGCCTGAATGGCTTTACAACACATGCCACATTCTCCCATTTACACTCATCCCTTTGGGCAAAATCTGGGATTCAGTATCTTGCTCAAGGCAGACTGGAAGTGTCGTGGATCAACCACCGACCTTCCAATTAGTGGACGAGCCTCCTGAGCCCTAAACGAAAGTTAAATGAAAGTTGGAAGTGACATTTCCTCACTTTCCTCCTGGACTAACGAATTGACTGAAGCATTGTGTGTGTGCATTATGGGTACTGTTACTCAAGCTGTGGGAACATAAATCTGTTGACACGCATTGTGAGGGCCAGCCTGTCTTATGGGGACAAAAACAAAGTCCCCATAACGTAAATCATTCAATTTTAAGTTGAAGACTTAGGTTAAGGTTAGGGCTTGGTAAAGGTCAGGGTTGAGGTAAGGCTTAGACAAGTATTGTTTACGGTTAGCGTTACCTTGAAGGAAATTACTGCACGCCAAAGAAATGTTCTCTGAAGCGATAGAAACACAACTCTGCGTGTGTGTGTGTGTGTGTGTGTGTGTGTGTTTTCTCTGGATCTTAAACTGAAATAGACCTTCTGTGATGTCAGGTTTGCGTCTTTGCAGCTACGTGCACAGATTCTTGTGGCACTGGACCAAAACAATGTGGGATGTTTTTGATTATTCTCAACTCATTAAGTGGACACAACTCCCTTCAGGCTGTTTTCGTTCATTGCAGTCAACAATACATTTCACCCCTTGGCCATGTGCTATATAATAAACTTGGTACCACTTAATAGAATTATTAAAGCTGCTGATCTGATATTCATGAAGAAGCAGGCTGAGGTGTCTGTCTACCTACAATATCTTACCAGAGGTAATTTCACACTTGAAAGCGTGAGATTACAGTGCATCCTGAGCCTCTCCAGGATTGTAATCATATGTGGGTTTGTGTAAAAACAGTTTTACTCACATCTGCCCACGCACACCAACACACTAAGTCTTTTTTTCCTCTCACACTTGCTTATTAATTCCCTGTTTTTATCTTCAGGCTTCCCCCTCTAACCTTATTAGCATGTAAAATGTTCCTCCTCTATGTTTGGCCACAAGACGAGAAAAGGCACCACAAGAGTGGATTAATGCAGTTTAACACAGGCTTAAGTCACTCATTAGCATACATGATAAAGCTGTTCCAGAATCTGTTGTAATGTTGTCATTTCCATCATTAGGAATCTATTTATGGTATAAAAAAAAAAAATCAAGTCTTAGTGAGTCCCCCACATATGCACACACACCATGGTAGCGTAACCTCCGTAACATCTCGGAGAATAAGCTGCCATTTCACCTAAAATGTCTCTTCTTTGCATCTAAAAGGGAATTCAGGGTTATACTGCATTCTCTGTACACCTATGAAAGTCTCCAGATGAACTGTGACAGAGCTTTTGCATCGGTTTTAGAAAAAGAAGTAGAAGGTCTTCCAACATGTGCAATCGAGTGCCCTCTCTGGTTTTTCTATAATGTGCTTCACATCCTGACTACCCACAGTCTCACTGTCAAGTCATGCATTATTCTTAATCAATGCTGCCACCTACTGGATATCATGACCCGCAGTCACAGAGGATCAACAAGTCTGTCAGTAAATGTATTATAAGTAGTGATTCCATGTATAACGCCCCTGATTAAACAGGTCTCATGGCCATGATGTAACCAATCTGCCTTAATACAGTTTCTTCACCAATGTCATTTCAAAGTTAAGATACAGTCATTCAGTCACAGCAGGCTAGCAACTCTGTTTTTCAATGCCACAGCAATCCCTGACCTCATGACTTCCCTGCAGTAAGATACAAACTTAGTATGTGAGAAAAGGAGACGTGGTAACGCATGGTCACTCAGGCTATTTGGAGACAAAAAGTTGGATCAGCACATCCCTGATTATCAGTTATTTTCCCCCTTTAGTGGCTTTAAAATTAGAAACAACATCTCTTTCCCATGAGTGAAAATTTCAAACAAGACTCTACCCATGTTTTTTATGGCTGGACCTTTCCATCCCATGGAAATTTGTCTGGAGCATCATTTGATACATATTTCCTCAAAACTCTGCCCAACAAATTGGTATCTTTGGAAACTTTTGGATCTCCACTGGAATATAAAATAAAGTCATGAGACTTTGAGCATGCGTTTGTACGGGCTAAAGGATTATGCCTATGTCTAGTTTTGACATGTTGGGAAACATACTTAGATGAAAAGCTTAGCATAGCCTGAAAACAACACATAACTCTCCCATTTGTACAGTTTTTTGTGTGCAGGTAAATATACATAATTCAGTGTGTTAGCTTTAGGGATACTGCTAGGTGTATGTTGAACTTGGTTTGAAAACTTGGTTTGAAATCTTTAATTGATACGAATTATTCATGATTACATAAGCAACTATCAACATTTGATCAGATGTGACTGACAGTGCCAGCAACATAAGCAACAACACAACTGTCACCCTATTTGGATTGAAATGTTGCTAAATTGTGATTGGTACACAGAAACAGATGACATTACCTTTTTTCCGCTGAGCTCTGCCCATTTCGAAGTCATGAAAAGAGCACAGACAACAGTCAAGACAGACATTCAACATGAAAAATTAAAACTTGTGAAGAAAGCATTGTGTTTGTTAAAGAGGTTTCCAGGGTCTTCAAGGGATTCATTTGAAATGCCTGTAGAGATATTTCCTTCTAATGATTGAATTCAATGTCTCCATTTTCCCTTTCTACTGTTTCAAGGGTCTTTTAATGTGAACTTGCGCCCACCTGATGTCCTCTTCAAAGTGATCTTCTGGCTGGGCTACTTCAACAGCTGCCTGAACCCCATCATCTACCCCTGTTACAACCGCGAGTTCAAGCTGGCCTTCATTCGTATCCTAAGATGCCAGTGGCACCAGCGCAAACGTCCCAGCTGGAAGGCATACAATTACCGTTCCTCCAACTTCAGCTCCTCTGGACACTCACGCAAAGGCTCAGCGGATCACAACTCTGGCTGCTTGAACGGCAGCCAGCGTACCCTGCCTTCCTCAGCCAGTCCGAGCCCCAGTTACCTGAGCAAGGGTCTCCCTCCTTGCCCTGAAGGGGAAACATTGTACATCTGGGGGGGTGCCACCCCAACTCCCTCTACACCCAGCCTGCTGCCCGGCAGCCCCGCAGACTGCCAGCAGGGAGCTCAGAGAGGGGAGGTAAGAGGAGGGGTGCCAGATGAGGAGACAACTGGTGGCATTTTCTCTTTCTCCTTCATGAAGAATCGAGGTAAGGGAGGGATCAACAAAGAAAGCATCGAGCCTGATGACAATGTGTGACTACTCAGTCTTACTGAGACCTGACTTGTTCTTTCCTTATAGGGACTAAAGTCACAAACTGAGTGTGGATGTAGGGTTTTACAGATTTGTTGCATTCACTGTATATGGTCCCCTGATCATTCATCAGTGGATTGTCATTGTCATTAGTTGTCAATGTAAGTAGTATTGACTATGCTGCTGTATCAGACATATTTGGTCTATGTTACTGTATCTGTGGTTAACATAGACAGGAAGGTTTCTGTCAATGAACAGTAACAAGCTCAAGATAAAAATCACTGTTTGCCACCCTCTTTGGGACTGGAACACCAGTGCATGCATCTTGATTAAACAAAAATGTATTTAAAGGAGAAGGGACACCTTTTCAGAAAAGAACCATACCCAACAGTCATCCCTTCACTGCCCTTCAGTCAAAAATCCATGCCTGCCCTGTAAAAAGACTGAACATGACAAAGAACCTGACTCATGTAAAATGTGTGGTAAGACAAATCACATTTCTGTTGCAGTCACTTGATATCTTCATGGTATGTTGTGGAAATTAAGTATAACCTGGTTTATCTGCTGTGCGCACAATGATCAGATATCATCTTGTTTGTATGTTTGATGTTCAAAAAGTTCTGAATATCAATATTAAAAATGTGATTGATACATGAATAAACAGAATGTTGCTCAAATGCTGCTTGGAGGCAAACTCGCTTTCTGTAACTTTCTGCATGTGAAAACACTGTCCACCGTTATATATATGATCTTAGATTTTAATCTGATGTCAAAAGACAACCAATGAATGTATTTAAATTGGGGTGTGTAAAGGTCTGAAGTAAAGAGTAAATATTAGGCTGTTATTTAAAGGAACATTTCCAGTAAGAAAAGATAAAGCTGAGGTTTTATTGCTTGTAGACCAGGACCTTTGATCACTTACCTCACGGCCTGCTGACTCCCAGTACATGCCAGTTAATTATTTACTCCTGATGAGGTTTGTTTTGTCAGTGGATCAATACTGGATGCATGCACACAGACACACAAGGAGGCAGAGTCTGGTACACATCACAGGACATGCAGCTCTCTGTGGTGAAGGAACAGAGACACGTTTAGATTAACCGGGTTAACATGATCAGCATTGGAGGAAAGGGCATCTTCTTGATGAACCACATGGATTTCTATTGAGTGGCTGATGGCTTGCTTCCTGCTGCATTATGATTTCCATGCAAGGGACTGACACCTCAGATAATCACAGCCTGACTAATGATGGCAGTGATTCGACTATATTTCATAGCACCACTATTAAAGTCGGTGAGCTGTGCCTGCTTCTACCCATCCCCATCCTTGCCATCATGGGAAATCTTTTCATCATAGCTGCAGTCACACGTTTCCAAAGCCTCCAGACGCCCACCAATGCCTTCGTGGTTTCCCTGGCAGTGGCAGACTTCCTGGTTGCTGTGTTGGTGATGCCTTTTAGTTTGGTGCGTTCCATCGACAGCTGGCACTTCGGGCGCTGCTTCTGCCGAGTACATTTCTTGCTGGATGTCACCTTCTGCACATCCTCCATTTTTAATCTCAGCTGCATAGCACTGGACCGGTACATAGCAGTGTGCGACCCACTGCACTACCCTGCCCGAATGTCGCCCAGACGTGTGGCCATGCTGCTGCTTCTCTGCTGGATTCTGCCTCTGGTCATCTCATTCCTTTGTGTCTCCCTTGGTGTGTACACTCAGTCGCCTCTTGCCGTGATAAGCAGCAGTGCACAGCAGGATACTCAAACCTGTCTGGTCTCGTTTCAAGTCCCCTATGCCTTTGCAACCTCGGCTATGTCCTTCTTCATTCCCACTGGTTTCATGCTGTTTGCCTATGGGAAAATCTTCAAGGCTGCCCAGAGACAAGGGAGGTGGATCCATGCAATCGATCAACATACTGGGCAGCTTCAAATGAACCAGACCACTGTGAGGACTGCGTCCACCAGACGAGCCCAGACGCACGTGGAAAGATATTCCCTGAAGAAGGAATGGAAGGCTATTAAGACACTGGGTCTGATTATGGGGGTCTTCATGTGCTGTTGGCTTCCTTTCTTCTGTGTGAATGTGATCCATCCTCTGAAGGGCTACAGCGTCAGCTCCCTGGTCCTGGAGGCCTCCTTGTGGCTTGGATATGCAAACTCATCTGTGAACCCTTTCCTCTATACCTTATTTAACAAGAACTACCGCCATGTATTTGCAGCCATGTTAGACTGTGGGCTTTTGGGGAGGCAGATACGAGCAGGTTTGGACTCCTCAGTCTCTGGTAGACAAGCACATACTGTTGTTACCTTGGAGACCATTTCAAGATGAGCACTGTGGATTAGCCTCACAATGTTGGCCAATTCCTTGTTGGGCAGGTTATTTTATTCTGTCTTGCCATAATCATTTGTGAGTTACTCATCTGGCCCACCAATGAGAGATACATTAAAGATTGGTTGAAAGTCGTGCAGCTGATGCGCAAGGTATCTTGATGTTTACTCCCTTGCGTGGATCAAACTCAAGCACTGGTTCCTGCATTTCCAACAATGCAATTTGATAGCATCTTTCATTATAGGATACACATTGTTACACCTCTTTGTCTGGATGTGACTGAGAACCCAAGGACAAAGACAACATAGTGATACGACCAGAGATTAAAAATACTATCAACCAAGACAAATTTTATTTACAAGATATTTCACTGAAATCTGATTACAAAATCTTGTTATTGCATACAAACTGTCAGTAAAGTCAAGTTAATGTTAGAAGTCGTAATTAGATTTTAAGTCACTGCACTTCATCTTGAAAGTGAATTTCTCCCAACAACAAAAACAAATCAGTACTTAATTTTCATAAAACTGAACTAATATTTGACAATGACAGACAAGAATCTTACACTCATTCATTTGATTAGTGCAGCTTTAATTAAGTGTTCTGAGTTGATTAAAAATAATAATAAAAATGATGTCAGTCACCTGATATGGCTTTCAGTGTATAACGAATCAGGAATGTCTTCATTTTTCTGTCCACAATGCAACAGCAGCAGGGAGGCTTGTGGATTTTCCACTGCAGTTACACCAAAACACATTTCTCTGTTCATTGCACTTCAAACATTTGAGGTCAAAGAAAAAGATAATAAAGGCCCTCTAGCTCAGGCACTTTGCAGGGACTGAACTTACTGTTGATATTATAGTGTCAAAGAATAATACTACTTTCCCAGCTCATTAACATTGACCAGTACTTCTTAAACCTTATCTGGCTACAGAGGTAAACAGGGCAGGCCCAGCTCAGCAGACAGTGTAGGGTCTCTGCTTTAAAGGTGAGTAAATATCTTCCTGGTGGCTTTGCATCCCTTCTTCTTCACCTTCACCTGTCTAAACCATTACTGTTATCCTGAAGTATCAAGTCTTTCTCCCCATCATTCAAGACACCATCCTTTAAAAGGTCATCCAGCAGCTGACACTCTCACCACACGTTTAGGCCTCACTCTTGCTGGCTCTTCATCTAGAGGAACAAAGTTGACATTAAAACATGTAGTCACAGTGAGCTAAACTAAGCTAAGCAAACCAGCTTTATACTTACTGAACAGGTACGAGAGTGGTATCAATCCTCTCATCTTACTCTTGGAGACAAAGTATTTTATGCTGAACTATTAGAGTTAGAGTATGTCTCAGTAAAATGTAGGATTTTAATTGCCATCTTTTGGTTGTTCTAAAAAAAAAAAAATCAATGGTCCTCATTATCTCCAGACAACAAATGCTCATGATTCATTTTTTAAATCCCAAAGAAATCAATTTAGTAAGATTAAAAGAATTCTAAAGTCTCTGAAATGGTCTTAAAATAATAATTAGCACAAATGACCTCTCTTAGCAGTAAGATCTTTGAAAAACCTGTTAGATATTACAGAACACCTTTTAATGACATTTGAGTCGAAGCCAAATTCCATATTTATAGTAGTGAAGCAAATTATATTTGTCATGCTAATTAAATTGTTGGTTTGTTTTAAACAATCAACAACCTGTGCTTTATGTATGTCAAAGACCTATGGGACACTCAGATGGATTGTGTGCTTCTCATGGGAATTGTCTGTCTACTGTATTAAAGAGAAAAGGCTCAAATTGTGTGTAGACTCATTATGGGAACAATTAATCTCACTATGGACAACATTAAATCCACTGAACACCTTGACACTCATTAGTAGCACTTGCAAACACTGAAGGAGTAGCTCTGAATTTCTTCTTTGTACCTTTAAGTTATTTAAGTGTACCTGCTATAACTTTAAACCTCCAAATATTTCAAAATAATACCCATGTTTTAGTTTCAAAATATCAAAATGTAAAGATTTATTCAACCAAAAGTTGTTTGAAAAAAATGCGAACGTAAAACAACAATTTAACTTATTATGAAAATCCCCAATAAACAAACAGACCAGTTGTATTTTTGTTGTGCACTCTTAATTACTAGCAAAGCTACCACTTCTGCTTCTACTGCTTCTAAAATGCTTTACACACTTGAAATGTCAACCACTTTAGTATTTCTCAATGTTGGAAATGTGCATGAAAGGCACTTTAAACCACAATTAAACTCAAATTACTCTTATGTAGAGCAAATGTGGATTCAAAGCATTTCAAACATCACCAAACCTAATATTTATTAATTCATAACAATACACATACAATATTTGCGGACCCAAAAATAAGATTGCCAGCAAAAATATCTTTAATCAACCCCCTGTTGCAGGCCTGATAGTTCATGGTGCGGGATAGGCACCGATGTCTGCCGCCAAATGTGGCCGCGAAGTGGGTTACTCACCCGCAGATGTCCGTTTTACCCCTGGCCTGAAGTCTCCGGGCAGCGGCAACATGAAGAAAAGCCAGTCTCTCATCCTTCATCGCTAGAGGTGCAACTGAGCCTTACCTAGTCACACAGTGGGCCATCTAGTTTCCTCACGTCTGGTCGCTGATCTCCTCTGAGTACTGGCTACCACTGCGGTTGATACATTTCAAAATCCGAAAGCGCTTTACTTGACGGAAGCTTGGTGGTTAGCCTCAAGGCTAATAATGTCTAAAACAGCCTCGTGCTAGCTTCGCTGTTAGCTTTACCTTAGCTGAATGCTCCACCTAACTCTCATAGTCTTAATACACTTCATTCAACTCACAAAAGTAGCGACGGTGACTTCCCGTGTCTAATCACCTGACTGTATCTGTTATTTAAGTTGAGAGACATATACTGACGAGGTGAATCTCACGGCGTTGTCTCCTTCCTCACTCCGAGAAACGGTTAGGCCGCTACAGACCAAAACCGCCTGTTCTCACACACCCTTGCCCTCACTTGATACTGTTAATCCCGCCCCTAACCAATCAGAAACCAAGGAACTTGACGTTGCCTCTTGACTGACTAATTAGAAGTAGACTCAAACAAACATACGCGTAAGATGCAAACTACCAAGTTAGGTTTTAACACCTCTCCACAATGCAAACGTTAAAGAAACGCATTATGATGCATTCCAGGTCTGTAGTAAATCACAACACTATTAACTAAGTAGACATATAACCAAATTTTAGCCATTATATGGCTATACAGATAAACCGAGGAAATATCTTAGGGTTTTGTGAACAACATAACCCAGGGCCTTACATATATTGACACTTAATTGACATGTAATTTTCACTGGAAAGCCAGCTTTCACCAGGACTCCACTTGGAGAGAAAATTGCCTGGGATAACTTTTCATTCTGTTGTTGAGCATCCACTTCAGGCTCAAGTTTAATCCAGTCATCGTCAGGGGTCTTTCGACTTCCTTTTGCCATCATTGTTGAGTTTAAGGCTTTGATTGAAAATGTCTGAAACCAGTTAAAAGTGTAACTTACTGAAGATTCACAGCATATCTGTAACTGTAGTACAAATAGCATTTTTGTGGCGGCATGATGACAGAATGAGTCTTAAAGGATTTCAGATATGTCTAAGAAAAAGTAGTATTGCTGGGTTATTAAGCTCAATTTGAAAACTTTAAATTCTATTCAGCTCAACACTGACTCTTGAATGTAATCATGAATCCATAAGTATGAAAATTAAAAGAGGATGAGATGAGAGGCACAAAGCACCCAATCCAGAAGTAAATGAGGATGCTTAAGACACCAAAGGATCTACGCACTTTCACATTGTTCACGACATTCTCCAAATAATTGTCGTTACTGAGTAGGTCACCACTCTCCAAAACACTTCTGAAATGACAATGGAAATGGAAATCATGATCCTTGCAGTCTGATTCTCAAGTTGGCTTAAAGTGGTCATCTCTCGGGTTTTCATTTAAATAAATGTCTGTTTAGTCACTATCTATGGGCAAATGAGTTATTGCAATGGTGACTGAGTCTTTTGTAATATTTACATGTGCAGGAAAATGCTGCATTTGGTTACTGCTAATGACCAAACACTTCCTAATGCTACAGCTTCACATTAAAAGCATTCAACTGACGAAACAGAAGTTGGTTTTATTATGAAGAAGTCAGATGAAATGCAATGTGTTTGTCAGTGAGCTTTGCACTTAAGGTCATCAAAAATGTATCTACAAAACAAAACAACAGTCATTTTCAGCATTGCCTTCGAATGCCATTGGAAATACGGTGATTCCAGTCATGTCTGACAACATGGTCCACGCTGATGCTGGGGCGACTTCAAATCTATCTGTCTGTCTTTCTATTCAGCACATATCTAAGGGTCCCTGTAACTACACATCTGAAGACCACCAACAGGTATTTGACCAACAGATGTAAACTTTCCAAATTTGAGCCTTTCTGGCATCAGTGCTTAAGATTGTTCCAGAAATGCTGGGATTGTGCTGTAAAGATGTACTGTAGATATGAGCAGACTAAAGTGGAAGAGCCCTTTAGCATTATGATTATGCAACTGTTTTGTTTTGCTCTTGCCTCTTGCTGAAGCTGTAGTCAGTGGTTTGATGTAGCATACAACAGAACCTCTCTGTGTTCAGCCAAACAGTAGCTATTCAGTTCCAGCAGATCCAAAGCTTTCACTGAATACATCTGTGATATGGTGCTTGTTTGATAGCCTCTGTGGCACTGAACCACAGTTCCATCGAATATACTAACAATCGCAAGTAAACTCTACACTCATGTTGAGAGAGCACTATTTTCACGGCCCATTAAGAAGAAATGAATGTATTTGGTACATCCAGGATATCACTGGTAGCACACATCACAGGAACCATCACAGTCAATTTGGCCTTGGACAGACAGTCCACAGTAAAACCTGTGGAGGTAAAAATATGAAATAAATATCAAGACACTACTGAGCAGTCAGTCAGCATCAAAGGATCCGACACAAAAAGCGTACAATCACTTTTAGAAAGAGAGGTGCGATGTGTGTCTCATCCTCCAGTTTCACTGACCTCATGTTGTTGTTGTGTCGTCTCCCACACGCTCCAGAGCTACATCAACAGATGTCGGGGATGATGCAGAACCCGTCCAGCAAAGAGAGAAGAGCTCTCACTGTCTGTTGTCCAGCCCACACCAGTCTTCACTTCCACTGAATTAAACAGAGCAAAGCCAAATCAGTCACAAAAACATATGTGCCATACACGCATATGTAACCACTGTAGTGTAAGAGGTTGGTTTTGGTTTGTAGGTAGGAAAAGAAGAAATGAGCCGTACACGACTGAAGTGGTTCTGTGCAGAGATACAGAGACATGTAATGAGACAGAGTGAAGTCCTGTCTTTCAGCTGCTCTGTGGACACGCAGGACCGAGTGCAACATCTGCTCTGCTCTCTGGTGCTCACAGCAGCCCGGCACCACTCGTCATTCTGCACCAGTGACTGTGTTTTACGTGTATTACAAAAGTTAAACTTCATTAAAACACATTCATTTCAAGGCATGTGTACGAAGTATGAGGCTGTGATGATGCTGTTTGAGTTACTGCTGACAAATATGGTGGTCCACTGTGACTGATGAATGAAGTCCAAACACTGATAGATGTTATTGATACTGTGAATGTGTGCATGTGGGTGTGTGGGTGTGTACCTGCAGAAGATGTACTGTCTTTCAAGGTAATATCTTCTATATTCAACACATCAGTCTCCTACTTCTTTGTGCTCATGTGAGCCCTTAAGATACGATGCAAACAGTGATGCACCTTAGAATCACTGATTTTCTCCCACACTCTTCTAACCTTTTCTTTACTTTAATATGAAAGCAACATAAAGAGATGGAACCCTTGAAAAATATATTCTGACTGAAACTCTGACACTTACTCTGCCAGTGCTTGCTGTTGCCAAGACTCTTGACATTATCTGGTGCCAGGTTTTGCAGTTTGTAATCTCCTTGACCTTTGTTGTCAAAGGCTTGAGTCACTACACGCACTGTGCAGGCAGACAGAGTGATAAACTGACATGGAGACAGCTCTGTGCATGATGATGATGTGACGGTATCAGACTCCAACACCGTGACCACAAACGCACACAATGGTGCCAAATCGTCGACATTTGGTGCAGAGAGACAGATAGGAAGCAAAAAGGTTCATATCGGTACATTTTATCATCTCAATCAGAGAAAGTTTCACTTGTTCATTTTCTTTAGGCAAGAAGAACATTTTCACACCATCTCTAATCAATCAACACTTCTATTTAAACTATTAAACTATTTTAATCCAAATTGAATGTTTTGTCAAGAAAATGTGTTATGACTTGACAAATACACACATATTTACACACACACACACACACACACACACACACACACACACACATATTTCATCTATTTTATTTCAGAGTTGAGTGTTTTATGCTAAAGCATACAGCCTGGTATGAGGTGTTTTGGCTCCTCAAGACGTCCACAAGGAGGAAGCTGGATCAAAATTAAGATCAAGGTCAGAACAAACACACACACATCTTTATGTGGTAAAGTGAACCAGGCTATTCTTCAGTGTGTTCATGACAGGCTGGTAGGGACAGACTATTCATTGCGCTCAGCATTGAGAGGAATGAATAGTCTCAGAGCTCTTCATGTTTTCATCTTTCAGCACCTGTCAGGGACATGGTCTTCATGTATGTCTCTTCCATTTGCACAGTGGAAAACCTCCCAGTGAGCAAGCAACATCTAGCAGTGGTTTGCAAACATCGTGGCATGGATTATGTCTTGTGTGGCTGTTTCAGTATAAGGAAGTCATGAACAGGTCCGTCAGCATTGCTATCATTCACTTATAAATATTTCAAATTCATTCTGGTCTTTGAGGACATGCAAGATTAGAGCATAAATAATCGATCAACAGAAAATGTATTGATGAGAATATTTTTCTCCTTAAAGTCAGAGCTTCACTGGTGTCACCTTTTTAAATGTCAATTTCTGCTGGTTTTCTTTGTCTTCTGGTATTATGATGATTAAACCTGCATATCTTTGGGATCTGGATTGTTGGTCAGACAAGTCATTCAAATGTAGCGATTTCAGCAGCTCTGTCAAATTGTGGTTTTCAGCCATTTTCTGACATTTTATAGACTAAACAATTGATGGAGACAAGAATCATCAGAATAGCTAATAATGAAAATACCCATGAGCTACAGGCCTACGCAAGACTGACAGATCTGTGACAACTCTGACAAATTGCTCAAATGCCAATTGTTCAACCACACACCATGATTATGTTCATTGTGTGCAGGGTTATGCTGGTGGAGGTTTATTTGTCACATGAGTTGTTTTGGTCCTGTTCATTTTTTCAAGTAGCTCTTCAACTACAAGCGTTAACTTCAATTCTAGGATCTTATTTTCTCATTCAAGATTCAAATTCAGTCATCTGTTTAAAGGATGTTGCTAACATGTACACAGATGTACTGTATTATTTGTTCCAAGCATTTTAAAACTGTACATGCTCAGACTTGCAAAGTGCAGGAAGAACCTGACAGTGACACAGGGCAGGGAAATTCTTAGGATTTTTGCACTGTTGTGACAGCACTGTAGCATAAAACAATGTGACAAATTGTCTTGGAAAAATAACGGCTGATTTTTCACACACATATGCAGCTGACACATGGTGAGGTTTATGTGAGGGGAAAGGAGGAGGAGGGTGTGGGCAGCCATTCAAAAAGAACAGAGAGAGTATCTGCAGCGTGCCACTCCTCTTTTTCCATTCGTCTTATAAACTCCTTCCTCACTTCCTCTCTTCTCTTTCACCATCATGGCTTTCACGGGGAAATATGAGCTGGAGAGTCAAGACAAGTATGAGGAGTTTCTGGAAGCGATCGGTATATGGATTTTCTTACGGATGTATAAGCCATCAGTGGGTAACTGTGAGTCATCATTCATTTAAACTTTATTGAATCTCTGTCACAGGGTTTCTCAATGCCAAGACAGACTACAAAGTGGTGACAGAGGTGGTTCAGGATGGGAATGACTTCACCTGGACGCAAACCATTCCCAACTGGACCTGGTCCAATAAGTTCAGCGTTGGTCAGGAATGTGAGCTGATGACAATGACGGGCTCCAAATTTAAGGCGAGTTCATAACAGGCACTGGGGGAAGTGATTACTCAACAGTAAATCTGCCACATATTCAAAAAATGTGGCGTGCAGCTTTCATGCAATTGAGCTCATTGGACATTTACCTCTGTGGCCTTTTCTCCTTGTAACCTACAGGCTCCTGTCACCATGGAAGGCGGCAAGATTTCAATACAGTTTCCTCAGTACCAGTTCACAGCAGAGCTCGTTGAAGATAAACTGGTTATGGTGAGAGAAGCAACCACTTCACATGTGCTAAAGCAACAAACACCTGACCCAATAATACTCACTGAGACAAATTCTCTCAAATATTTTCAATAACCTGAACCTGAAAATTGTAGCTTGTTATGTTTTCATCCCAAATTTTCTTCGCCTGTTCCACACTATGCTCTGTAGACTTGCGTAACTCCAGGAGAGAAGGGCGTGACGTTCAAAAGAATAAGCAAGAGGATCTAATGTTGCGAGACGCAACATGCTTCAATGGAAAAGAGGCTGCGGGAGGTAAAGCACAACATGAAACTGCTTGCTGTAATTACTGAAGCAGGAGGAACAAAGTAGCCATCTGTTGTGAGGAGCAGTGGAACATCTCGTGGCTTCACAGGACTGCATTTTGTGGTTTGGCTTTCAGATCTTAATAGAAGTAATGAAACTATGTACTGTATTTCTACAAGGATGAAGCAATTTGTCTGTACCAAAGTCCATGTTTGATCCAATAAAAATCAGCTAAATATAGCCTGTTTTTCCAAGCAATAATGTGCTTTTCTTCAACTTCTTTCACACCACTGACGTTGTGTTAATTGTCTCTGACATTCTTGGTCTAAATATTAAAAACGTGGAAAACATCTTTTTTTTTCTGTGGAACATGTTCACTGCAAAGACAAACCTCAATTTCACAAGAAGTTAAAACAGAAATGTTTAAGAACAGAGTCACTATCCTCAGCATGAGAGTTAGTTCATGGTTAAAGTTTGAATCCATGTGGAAACAATCAAATGTGACACAAACACACCCAGTGAGTCTGAGCTGAGCAAATGAGAGCATTTCTTTGTCATTCATGGCAGTAAATAAAGAGTCTTTGGGTTTTGTGCTGTTGGTTGGACAAAAGAAGCAATTCAAAGACGTCACTTTGGGCTCTGAGAGATTGTGATGTGCATTTTTTACAATATTTTGACATTTTATAGACTGTATGATTAATCGGTTAATTATGAAAGTAATCAGCAGATTAATCGATACTAAAAATAATTGTGTGGTGCAGCCCAGACATTAAAAAAAGACTTTGCATGTCTTAATCTGAACCTTTAAATATTGACAATTTGTGAGCAAAAAGCCATGGCATTTGCATGCTGTAATCATTTCCAATAGGGTTTGAGGGGAAGTCTGAAGGGAAGTAAACACATCGTTCAACATTCATGACACGGTGCTGAAAAAACGAATCATTTTACACAAAGACACAAAGAGATGAACGCTGAATATTTGAACTACAAAGATTTATTGGTGCATCTTTCATGCAGCTTTTTCAGGTCTCATTAAATGAAGCAGTTCAATTTGCCCTCTTACTAATCATCTTGTTAGTAACGGCACCATCAGTGATCACCTTAAAAAAAAGAAAAGACAAGTAAAGATCATTCAGAAGGCTGCTTTCTCTGTCATGCACACACCTGTCCACACATACTCATTCGTCACATTCGTGCTCACCTCAGTGAGCCTGTCACCATTCACCTCAGCGGTGTAAAGGTATTTGGGGAACTGGATCTTGAGTTTACCCCCATCCAAAGTGACAGTGGTCTAAAAATAATAAGAGTAATAAAAAAAACAAACAAAAAAAAAAAACAAGTATGATCGAACTGCAGTGAGTTTTTGAAATATCATCAAACATTTCAGAGGAAATAGACATATGAAATGACCTTAAACATCTCGCCATCCAGAGTCTGCAGTTCACTCTCCTTCCCGATGAGGAATATGTTGTTCCAGGTCCTGTTCATCAGAAATTTAGTCAGCCTGAAGCTATCATTCTGATAGATATCAGTTATCATTTCATCATTGATGGAGTCACTGTCGTCTTTAATTCCTACAGAGAAAATAAGACACAGTTAACACAAATCTGCACATTTTAATCCAAAAGGGTTTTTTTTATGTAAATAAGCCCAGGTTGCTTACCAAGAGCCTTTAGGAACTCCTTGTAGTTCTCCTGGCTCTCCAGCACATATTTCCCAGTGAAAGCCATGATGGAGCAAACTCTCTGCTACCTGCTGCTGAACTCAACTACATCGGCACCTGGAATCACTTTATATACCATTTCGGCTCTCTTGCCTTTATGCAAATTTGGGGGGAGGGCTCATATCTGTTTTTCATCGGTTTAACCAAATTAAGTGATATCTGTTGAGAAACCTGTCTCGAATTGATGCTCTGCCATCAGTTCTTTTCCAGTCATGCAATAAACAACTTAATAGTTGGGTGTTTTCCATTACATTCAGTTCTATCCACTAAAGTTCAAGTGCATAAATCACTGAACACTTATATATTTCTAAGCAGAGCTCTCCACCACAGGTCTATCCTGAGCTCACAATTTACCAGCTCAGTCAAAGAAAATGGAGAATTAGAATCAATGGTTTCTCTAATGGGTAAGAGGAGCCATTAGGAAAAAAAAAAAAAAAAAAAACAGTAACTGCTCACAGCCATGAAATAATACAATAATCCAACACATATCCCCTGTAGAACTCCAGCTTGTCATCTTCCCAGATTAAACAAACAAGATATAACATGTTAATATGGGAGCTTCAGAGGCGCTGCTGGCAGGATGATTGTTCCCTTCAGACAGAGCCGGGCTACCTGTGTCCCCCTGTTTCCAGTCGTTATGCTAATCTAAACTAGCTGGCTGTCAGTTTTACAGACGTGAAAGTCTAAGAGCATCTAAACAGCAAGAAAATGATTAAATGTATTTCCCCAAATATCAGCCTATTCCTTTAATTATTGCTCTTTGTGCACATGCAAATTAATGCAAAATGATAACCTTATAAGATTGATTACACAACGGATCCAAACATCACCAGGATGTGGATCAGAGGCCGGCTCTGTATGGACACAGTGTTTTACTAAGTGAGAGGAGCTGTAGCCCACACAAAATTATAATAAGATTTTTGGTTAATCTTTGTCTTTTCAGCATGATCAGGAAAACAGAATTGTGTCAGTGGATGTCGGTACACCTTTTCTCTCTTCTTTCACCGTTAGAGTAGCCATTTTTCTTACTGAACACTGTATTTTGCACGTATTCTTTCCACTGCAACTTTGCAGTGACATAGACAAATGAGCTTTGGTGACAGCTTGTCCCAGCAGTACTTTGTCACATCGCCAGCTATCCACTTTGGATTGTTCAACAACATGAGCCAACACAGGCTCAACAAGCAAGTTACATTAAAACATCTATAACGCAGGCCTCCAAAAGCCTCCACACATTCCCTGAAAATCAGCACCGTTAATCCACGGAGTCTATCAGTCTGCCTTATACTGTGCCATCTGTGGTGTTTATGTAAAAAGTTAAATTTCCTCTTCTATAAAAGCCTGCACACCAGCTGTCATGACACCAAAACTTCCTGCCTGTGTACCCGTTACACTGGAGCAGGCCGAAGACCAAATGCTGCAGAGTCGGAGGAGAAGGCAGAATCTCACAGCTCCATAATAAGCTCCACTGACTGTCAAAGCTCTGGAGAGGCCCACATGATCAGTAGCTGTTATGTTCTTCCACTGATAAGCAAGGAGGTGTTGAAGACACAGATAGAAATAGGGTTTTCTGAGCCAGCAACTCTCCTCAGCACATGTCTCATGGGCCTTCAGGAGGAGTGCTGAACGTGAACATGGTGAAGGATCACACATTGAACAGGTAAACACAAATGCAAAGGTAACACACTGACTGATTTACTACTGCTGATGTGCCACAGAGCAGAGGTGCCATGATTCTGATGAAGGGTGCTCACAGATAGCGGAGGATCCAAATCTGCTTGGATAAACATTTCATATAATACCAAAGCATGCAGCGGACACATGACATCCCTCCCCCTGAGGGGAAGAAGCCACTGAGCAGGTCGCACAGTATGAGCAACCCGAGAGAAATCTGTATGTCTGGTCCAGGACCAGCAGAGAGAAGCTTCACTTCACACAAAAACTGTGTTGTTCTGAATTGGGGTCTTGTTTTTAGACTGAAGTCCACCATTCCTGACGTTATTATCCATGTCAGTTTGACTTGTTTTCCTTTTTCTTTATTGTATTTATTGTGCATAACACTCCGTTGGGTAACTGGCCTCATTATACTTTTTTCTGCTCCCTTCTTATGATTGTTGGCTTGTCTTGTTTCTCACAATGCAAATAAACTAAATTAAAGAAAATATCTGCTGGGGATTTCTGTCCTTTGTCACAATTACTATGCAAAAATGAATGGCTGCAGGCACAGCTGCTGAGCAGTGCCTGGCCACGGGTCGGCCCAGGTGGCAGGATATATTTGAATGCATGTTTGATTAATGGTAACTGTGCCTTAGGACGTTCTCGTGTTGTTAATGTGCAATGAGAACATGTGGCATCATGAACACCTGTGCACACGAATACAACGCAATGGCTCAAGATGCAAGACAAACTCTTATTTATTGAGAGCATGTCGCACAGGCGCTCATTCCACTTTAATGAGTGTTTATTGAGATTTTTAATGTACATTGCAGTAAGGCGTCTATTTGAGGGCAATTGATCTCAAACACATATCACACAGTCTGGTTCCAGACCTCTGAGTCACCACATCTCCAATTTGTTGAAGCAAATAGAAAAGAAATGAAGTGGTATGAAGAAAATTCTGGAGTGAAATGAAAAGGCACTTGAGTCTGATTTTCGAGCGAGCATGAGCTTCTGAGAGGCTTTTGTAAATGTGACCAAAGTATCAAAAGTAAAATGCTGTTTTAAGATATGATAAGATGAATGCTTTTCATTCATGATATCCACAAGCTGTTCCTTTTCAGTGGTTTCAAATTGGCCATGCAAAGGGATTCAGTGGAAAACATTTCTTTTACTGCTACTCTTTTCTCCTGCAGATAAAGTCTTAGTTCAGACATATAGATGTCTGGGTCAGGTTTTGAGTGCAGAGGTCACAGAAGTTAACCTCAACATACAAACCCTCCACTGCCATCAACGTGGAGCTGATGCTGAAAATGAAAGACAAGCATCCTAAACACCAAAATTCTCAAATGTTATGGGTCCTTTCCATACCACTACTGTGCATTTTGACTCTGCTTGTGGAGAGGAGTCGCATGGAAAAAATGCAGTTATCTATTGTTACCACTGTGGGGCGCCCTCATTCCTCAATAGAATACCAGAGGGACTCTGCCTGGCAAAGTAACCCTTATTAATGTATTGCAATGCATGAAGTAAATGAGTTTCTGCTTCTGGCCAGATGAAACTCTGGTACGTTCACATTTGTGTTAATAAGAATCACTTCAGTTTATACACTAACACATCTGTAACAGCATTTCACCATGGAGAGGAGACAAAGGAGAGCATGTTCATCAAAGAGTATGTTTCCTCTGCTGCTGCTGCTGCTGCTGCTGCTGCTGTATGGCAAAAATCCTACTTTTGGTGTCATATCACAAGGTTCCTGTCATGGAGTTGTACTTTTTTAATAGGGGAGACATCACACATCACAAGGAAGGACGGCGGGATTCTGGTCATGCGTTCTTATGAGGAGTCAAAGACAGGACTTTTTCAGAACTGAAATTCAGTGGCCTGCTTTAACTTTTTGACTTGTGAATCATTCAACCACGGAGGAGACGGATGAAAGAAAACCCCTGATGATAAGGAGAAAAAAAGATGATAATGATCTAACTGAGAATAAAAGAAACATCACCAAAAACAACAGCGAGGAGTTTAAAACCACTTAAAACAAATGATCCTTAGTTTGATGACGGCTTTCTTGTCCCATAGACTGAAACCACCATTAAAGAGGGTAAATGTAGTTTTTATTACTCATTCTTATTGGATAACTCATCGTGTCTATAATATAAGCACAATACTAATATATATTTATCAGATTACTTTAGTATATTAATATAGAGTGGGTCATAAGATCAGGTAATTAAGCAGAAGCCACTTTAAGGCCTTTATCGAATCAGTCCATATTTTTTTTAATTATATATATATTCCCCCATAAAGTTTTTATTAAACTAGCACAAACCAGTTGACAAACAGAAAGTCCTGTCTTGTATTAATCAAATTATTTAGCACATGAAAGTGAAGTCTTTGTGTTGGTTTTGATCACCAGTCCTGATATAGGTGTCATGACGATCCCCACAATACGGCTGATTAAATGTTGTAAGTCTGAAGAACATGTGACACCCACCACAAACACAGGGTGAGCAGCCCTCCCTGCACCCCCAACCCACCCCAAATTCTTCCTCGAGGGCACAGAAAAGGAAGCCAGCAGCTTCTTTAGCCCGACATTCAAAAGCCTACAGGAGGCTGTGAGACTGATCCATTATCAGACTGACAGCTATGAGCACTCCCCTGTCTCCACCCGCTCCACCTCCCTTTACAGACGGGCCACTCAGCACTGGAGAATTTAAATTCCCCTCAATCTCAACATCAGGGCACATATTTTTTTTCTCTCAAATGCTGTTAAAAATACACACAAATCATTTCATAGTGTGCACAAGAGCACTGCCAAATACTGATTGCTCTTTAATCTGTATGCCAAGTTAATTATGTTTTGATCAGGCTTATATGGAGGAACATTGTGTAGCTTTATTTTTTTAGTCTTTCTTATCTAACTTAATGCTAATTAAAGATCAGTGAGCTGATATGATTAGACATTTGCACATGCTCGATTTCTTTAAAAAAAACTGCAAAACAAGTCTTCAGTTTCATAAAAGAAATATTTTGCTGTGTTTGAGAGCACAGAGCTGAGGCGCAAACATTTCCACAGTCCACTGTGCTAGACTGGTCAAGAGTGGTCAATTTGCAAGCATTATATAGGAGAATAAGGTCTTGTGTGTGAGGGAGAGGCCATCACTGAATAGATTTCTATATATCAAAATGCCATAACACACAGAAAGCTGTGACTGAGCTGTGGAGGAGGAATTCAGAAGCAGAGGAGAGACTGGACTTCTTTCTGAAATGCTGAATAATAACTCAGAATAGTACAGTACTGTATAGAGCTGTAAGTATGGGAATGAAATATTTAATTGTTTTTGACTTAACCTCAAATACAAAGTACTTCAGTCAGCAGCAGAAAATGTATGCATACCCTTTACTTAAAGTAGCACAAAGCCACTCTAAATAATACTCCAGTACAAGTAAATGTCCTGCATTCAAATAGAAAAGTAGTTAAGTATTATTAAAATCTACTTGTAAAGAATAGTCCATGTGGAATTAGGTGCTTTGTGTGTAAACATTAATCAGCAAAGTAACTAACTACAGCTGTCAGATTAATGTAGTGGAGTAAAAAGTATAATGTCTGATATGCAGTGGACAAGAAGTATAGAGCAGAGGAAACTGGAAATGCTGAAGTTATTGAAAGCACAAATACCACAAATTTGTACAGTACTTAAGCAAATGTAGTCACAGTCCAGCAGTGGCTTTAGTTTGGTTTAGCACAGCACTGTTTGAATGAATAATGTGTTGCATTGACAGCATGCAGTCACAGCTGGAGGACTGTGTGTAAAGCCTTCGGGGCAGTTGCAACGTCTTCCATGTGAACCGACTGGAGCAATGCAGTGGAACCCATCATTTCCCTAAGAGCTGCAGGCACTTCAGTCACGCATCCTGAAAAGAAACACAGCCCTCAAAGCTCATTTCACTTGTGTTTATTTTTCCGTGGCACATTCCGATAAAAGAATTCCTTCTGTCGTTCAGTGTCACATAAACCAAGACTACAAATTGGTACAAAATAATACAAAAATAGAAACTGTAAGTTTGTGGTGTCATTTCATTACTATCACATTAGACAAGTGTTGTTTGGTGTGAGTGACATCAGCACCTTTGACAGGAAGGGAAAAAATGCACGGTAAGTCTCTAAATAGCTAAAAGACAAAAGCATTCAGGTATTTCTATCACTCAAAGGAGATGGCTGCAATATGCAACATATTCATTGTGTTCAGAGCCCACTGCCCTCTAGAGGAGATCAAGCTACAGCAAGTCACATCACACAATAATCAAAATAAGTTACAAAAGATGAACCAGTGGTGTACACGAGACAGTGATGGCTGTGGTCAGTTTCAACAGAAAAACAACATATTGCACCTTTGACACCTCAGAGAGAAGTTGCTCATGAATTGAGGAAAAGAGCAAGTTGAACTCTAAAATAAAAATAAAATCTAGTTCACACCAACAGCATTCACAACTAAAATACACTGAAAGGGAATGTAAAAAATAGAACAAAACCGTACACAAAAGATTAAAACAAAAGGCATAGTATCTTAGTTCAAATCACTGAGAAGCAGGAGAACAAAGGTTTGGTGAATTCATGAGTTTCAGAAGGCTTCATGTAGTGTTAGCTGAGAAATGCACACGTCTGACTGCAAATTAGGGTTCACAGCACAAGCATGGCGACTGCTGAGGACAAGGCCCGACGTGGTCAGATGTCAAGTGTCAACAGCGAAGAACAGTGTGAGAAGTCAGAACTGTATAATGACACACAAATCGAGATTCAGGTGTGAAATGACAAACATCATATATCATAAGGTCACAATTTTCCAAATGTCTGAGCAGCGATTAGATTCAGTTCAGTCAGAATCATCCCAGGAGTTGGGGGCCACAGGGCAGCTGTGACTATTAGTGGATTTCTAATTTTTCAAGCAAAAATGCCCAAAAATCTCTCATTGCAGCATCTCAAATGTGAGAATTGGCTGCTTTTCTTTCTCATGAATGATAGTGAACTGTATATCTTTGGGTTTTGGACTGCTGGTCTTGAATGCATCACCATGAGCTATGGAAACTGAGTCATTTTCACTACTCATCTGTCATTTTTAGGCAGACTGACAAGGCAGATTAATCGGTCATGAAAATAATTGCTGGCTGCAGCCGAATCACTATTTAGTCAACAGCATCCCAGAAGAACCTGGGGTCTACGGCCATTTAAATATCACCGTGGAAACCAGTGGCCAACGCTTGCGACCGACACCAGGAATCTGGATGTGTTTACACACTCTTCCACAGGAAGTGGAAGATTGGGCATTGCAGCTTTAGAAACCTGGGAAGCAATTACCGTCGACAAGCTACAGATGTTTGTGTGTTAAACCGGTGACCACGAGGTTGTTCCACTACGATGAGCCGACTGCTTCATGCATTCAGTTACTGACTTGACTGACTAGCAGAGTGTGGTCCAGTGATGAAGGGGAATATTCCAGCCCCCGCAGATGCTGCATTAGCATCCACTTTAAAGCATAAAGCACAGAATGATGAGACGGCTGTTCGTTTCAGCCTTGAAACCTGAGCCTGAATACACAGTTTCAATGAAATGGTACAAAACAAAGCTATAATTAATCAATGGTGTGTTTCTAAGCTGGTATAAAAAGCTACACTACATCAAACAAAAATGAAATTTAAAAAAAATCAAGAGCAAGAAAAAAAAAGTCATAAATAAAAAGCTATGGCATGTTTCAATGGCATCATATTCAAGTAATCTTGTTCAAGTCCCTGATACTTGGTGGTTCATGTAAACATTGGAGTCATTAACACAGACACAGAACCAACAGTTCATAAGAAGGCAGCAGCAATTCATACTGTATGTACAACACACGACCGACGTCCATGTCTCCTTCACCATGCTGGTCCAGTCACATCAGTTTGTGTGAAATTCTTTGAGCGGTGCCGGAGACACTGAAATTAAAACTTTAGTACGACGAAGCTTGCAGCTGCCAGAGGGCCACATTTCCACGCAGATGTGTGACGGCTCTGCCGCGAGGCTCGACTTTGGAGAGGGGAGAGGATGGAGGAGATGACGAGGACAGAGAGGAAAGAAAAACTGAATGAAGCTCCACAGGCGCGTTCAAGCTGTGGACTTCACCTGCTGTGCTCAAAACAACGAATTCTTCGTCCCCTCTGAGGGCTTACGTGGTGAGGAATCCCCAGAGGGGCCCTTCAGCTCCAACAGAGACTACAGGAGTTAGATCAATGTTCGCTGGCGTTCATGAGACACAACCAAAAATTTTCCGAGACATACAACAGCCTCTTCTCCCTGCTTCCTGCTTCCTGCCAAGTCCACGACAAGAATCGGTTTCTTCTTCTATCTCTCTCAAACGGTGGCTTTAGAAATTACACCAGCCAATATTTCCTCTCTAAAACGTGTTCAATTTTTGGGGATTAAAAAAAAATATGTCAAGCAGCAAGATATCCTTATCACAGATACTTTGTGTTCTGTGCACTTCTAAAATTGGCTCAGCTATCACACAACTGAGAACAGGCACTGAATGAGGTGGGTGTTAGATCACACTGCTGCTTTCATCTCATTCACAGTGATGACAGTCTCATAATAACACAGATTTAGAATACCAGTCCAGAATATGGCAGTAATATTTTTACAATGCCTCAGTGTTTCCTTAGAGGACCATTTGTCACGTCAGTGTGATGACTTCCACTGGGTCTGTCTTGCCTTTGGACCTCTGCTTGCGTTTGAGGTGTCTCTGTGAGAGGGGTGGGGGAGCTGGACAAGCTGAAGGTGTTGCGGAGCTGACGGAGAGAGAAAGGAGGTCTGCAAAAGGATATTTTGGGGTAGGGGCTTGGGATGGAAGCATAGCAGTGTACTCCCGCAGGGGGTTGTGTTCCCTCTCCGTCTCCTGGCGTCACCTGTCAAAGCAGCCGGCTGTGAAAGTGTGATGAGCCCCCAGGTAGCCCCCGCTGTAGGCCATACTCAGACAGTGGCGTGGCTCTCCCGCAAGGGCCATCTGCACAGAAATTGGGCCCTGGAGCGGCAGCGCACGAGCCCCCGCCTGGAGACCAGAGGTCAGGCTTGGGTAGGAGGGGAACCCGCCCGCAGGAGTCATGGAAGGAGCCCCAGTGAGGAGACCCATTCTGTGACTCTGAAGGAAGTCCTGAGACATGTTCACCACGGGCCCCAAAGCCTGGGAGTCAGCTAGCGCTTGCAGCTGGGAGAGGGACGGGGAATGCTGGGTAAGGTGTGGGAAGCTGTCCGGCTGAAAGAGCAGCTGTGGTGTGGAGGAGGTGGAGGAGGAGGAGGAGGAAGAAGATGCTGGTCTCTGGATGGCTGACACTGGAGAGAGGTGGGAGGTCTGGGGCTGAGACTGCAGAGAGGATGGCCGATGAGGAGGAGTGGATTTGGTTTTGTTGGCCTCCTTTACGTCGTTGTCGTGAGCACTGCAGAAAGGAAAGATACGTGTAAAAAAAAAAAAAAAGATTACAAATACAACAAACATGCAGGAAATCGAACCATCCTTGAATTGCAGGGGAACAGCGATGTGTAATGATGCCTGAGGAAAAGATCTACCAGGAAAAATGGCTGCTCACTAAAATCCACTACTTTACTTCCACACGTGCACACAAGCGAACACACACAGCCACCCACTGATCAAGGAATGTGCAACTTAATTACAGTCGTTACAGCTGTATAATAATTACACAGCTCTGAGGCTATCAGGCGGAATAGCTTTGTCACATGATACAGACGTTATAAGACAGAAAGAGATGTTTTATAATGTGAAACCATGGCAACCAAAAATACAGAAATAGGGGCTTTGCTGTCATCTACCTTGAGTTGGCCACTACACATGGAGAGGCATTTCTGCCAGCATGGCTCTCTGTTAGATCTTTTTTCTCTCAACCTTTTTCCCTTGTAGGAAATTTGCTTCAACATGCTGATCATAAAGGGATACTGGATCCAACATAGGCTTTCACAAATTGGTGCTGGTGTAGTGTGTGTGTCCCTTACAGCAGCATGAGTTCAATGCACTGGGTGAGGTGGTCCCAGGTGTAGCCTGTTAGCAGATGTAGAGCAGTCGTCCAGCTTGGGGAAATCTGAAGGCAAATGCGAGATGCTGCAACACATGCAGCAGCAACCTGGGACGGTCGGAAACTCAGGAAGGCGTGATCTAGAAGAACCCAGACACAAGAGTTTCATACATTATTTGATCAAAATTACACCAGAAGCTAATAAGTTTATGTCCGACGGCCCTGGAACAAAAGAAGTAAGTCCAGTTCACCCTCTTCCTCTTAATGTACCTTGCAGTGAGACTTCTAGAAAGTAGTGAGTGTATTTGTCCATGAAAGCCTTGGTCTTGGAGAGGGAGGATAGGGGCCAGCCATTGTATAGGTCGCCTTCCTGCACCGAGGCATGGAGGTAGTAGTCAATAAAGTGGGCGGGTGTGGGCATGCACAAGTTCCAGCCAAAGGTCTCCAGCAGCAGAAGCTCCATTTTGATCAGATCCTTCTTGTTGAGAACCAGGTTCAGGCTGCACATAAAGCCCAGAGAGTTCAGCTGCTCTAGCTTGGGAACCCGATCCTCCTTCTCCTCAAATTTACCTGGAAAGAGGAAGAGATGCAGCGAGGTGAATTCCTACTTCACAACCACATGTAACTGTTTGAGGTAACAGGACATTTCAGCTCCTTTATTCTCTGCAGATGCAACAAAAAAAGACAGAAAAGGTAAAGACAGACTACCTATGTACTGAATGTTAACATGCATCATAGACAGTTAAATTCTTATGATTTCTATCTACCAAGACTTTCTCTGTGCTGTCTGTCTAAGACAATAACATGATAGATATCGGCATTACAGCACCTAGAAGACAGTTTTTGGGTGTGGTTTGGTTACATTATAGGTTGGAAACACTCTGATCTATAACTGCAGCATGAGTAGTTGTTTTTTTTTGTTTTTTTTTCCAGTTTTATTTATCATCCCATAAAAATCCACATTTTGCAGACCTGAAACAATCAGTCAATTAACAGACTAGCTGAGCAACAGTAAGACTACCTGCAACCAAATAAAGGAAAGGAATTTCATCCAGTCACCTTGGGCTCTGGGAAATGGCAAAGACTGTACAATTAATGGATTAATCAAAAGAGAATAACTGATAGATTACACAATATAATGAAAAGATTAGTTGCAGCCAATTAATTGTTAATAATCTTTTTTAAAATGATCACCGCCGAGGTCATACTTAGCAACAATGACGCCAGTGAGCAAATTAGACAACTCCTTGTAGAACTTTCCATGTTCATTATATCTCAATCAAAAATGAAATCACAACAAATATATTAATTATCTTCAAAATAATAATAATAGCTTATTAATTACAATGCAGCCAAATGGAGAAGGCCTATCGTCAGCCCTCTGGAGCCTTACTCCAGCTTCCACAAAAGCAAACAAGTGCCTGCGAAGCATTAGCAATTAAGCTGACAATTACTGAACATCTGGCCATGAAGCTAAGCTATTACACTGACAGGGAAGTGTCACTATAGGCTTACAGAGTGTGGGGCACTTAGTGAGGATTATATCACACTTTGTATGAAAAAGCCAGTCAGCTCGGACCCTAATATTTCTGTCCCTCTCGCTCACTCCAGGTCCTCAGACATTACAGCAGGGCCATTATGGTGAGCCCCCTCCCCATCCCAAGATATCCTCCTTTCCATGGCAACAGCCCCAAGGGCTTGAGGGTCCATGTGACCAATGAAGAGGGGCGATCCTGCCTTTAATCCAAGGGTCCAACAGGCCTCCTCTGCTCAAACTTTAAAGAATGAGGGTGAGGAGGTGTCAGGTTACTCTGATACAGGCTTCCCTCGAAACTATCTGCCTTAGCTACACACAGCTTTGAGTAGGAAGGCATGGAGACACATTGCAGACTTACAATGAACTCAAAATCAGTAAGCAACAGTATATAAACATTATACATCAGTGGTTTATTAAAACTCCATAGTGTGAGCACATTTAACAATTTAGAAATATAATCTAGTTTTCCTTTTCAGTTCTGTCTTCCATTAGTGCTCCTGGTATAGTTTGTTCTGTTTTATTGCCCAATTTGTTTTAGATTCTATTCAAATTTAAATACAATTATTTAAATATGCGTTTATACATTGTGTGAGTAGCAATGAAGGAGCTACGTCTGCATTTCATTGTGCAATCATATTATATAACAACGAATTTTAAAAAAAAATCTTCAACCTTACTAATGTATTTGTCAGCAACTGTAACTCCTGTGGTGATTACTAAGTGGAGGCTGCTGTGTAAACAGATAATCAAAGGACAATATAGTGAAACACAGCTGCAACAAGCAGCGGTTTTCATAAGTGTTCCCAAGTCCATGTAGTAATATCCTTTGCACAATCATGCCAGTTTTTAATACAGTGGTGACAGGGGTGAGGGATCGTTTTCGGTCACATCCCTTCCATGCAGAGATTTTACAAATTCTCTGAATCTTTTGATGATATTATGGGCTGTACATGGTGAAATCACTAAATTCCCTGCAAATTGTGCATTGAGAAATATTATGCCTCAACTGTTGGACTATTTGCCCACACAGTTGCTTTTTTTTTTTTTTTTTTTTTACAAAGTGCTGAACCTCGCTCCATCCCTGCTTGTGAATGACTGAGCCTTTCCAGGATGCCCCTTTCATACCCAATCATGATACTATCACCTGTTAACAATCAACCTGTTTACCTGTGGAATGATCCAAACAGGTGTTTTTGGAGCATTCCAGTCCTTTCCCAGTCTTTCGCTGCCTCTATCCCAACTTGTTTGGAATATTTTGAGGCCTCCAAATTCAGAATATATTCACAAAAAAGAATTTGGTTTGTCAGTTTGAACATTAAAAATCCTGTTTTTGTACTGTATTCATTTGAACATTGGTCCAAAAGGATTTGCAAATCATTGCAAGATTTGTTTTATCTACATTTTACACAACATCGCTACGTTTCTGGAATTCTGATTATAATGACAACAATTTCTAAATAACCTGTAACATCTCTTCAGCACGTCTGCACTGCTACTTCATGTTATTATTAGACAACATATACGCCAATATCAATATGTCAGCAATAAGCTAATATTGGCAGATACATTGGCTTATTGCTGACATATCAATAGCTCTACCCAGAGTTATTCCTCATTCAAAGTATGGTTAGCACAAATGCCTGTACAAAAAAAAAAAAAAAAAAAAGATAAAATTACTACATTTTCAGCAGGGAATTGGGCGGGCACGCACGCACGCACACATACACATACACACACACACACACACACACACACACACACACACACACACACACACACACACACAGCTGAGAGAGTGGTATTCAGTCACTGCTGCAGAATTACTTTGTATTATTATATTCGCTAACTAAGTTTCTTAAGTTATGTTTTGGCTTTGTCAAAATGTGGATTGAGCTGGTAATAGCAAATCTCTCTGCTGGGGTAAATCATGGTCTCTAATCTAAAACCATGGCAACCGGACATTAAAAATAGGGGCTTTATTGACTTTTCCAAGTTGCAGTTGGAAGTGGAATACAATTGTCTGCAGTTTCAGAGCTATTGTGGTTGTCTTTCATAGATCTCATTTAGCTCTTTATACCCACGTTTTAGGGAGAGGGGCGTCTTCCTACTGAGTGCGAGTTTTACCACTGATGTTGTGAGCGACCATTAAGCATGGCAGGAGAGAGGAAGAGAAAGGGAACGGCTGAAAGAGCGCGAGGGGAGGAGTGTGGGGGATCTGCAGCCCAACAGGCCACCGAGGTAATTAGCAGAGAGGCAATAATGGCATCTCTCCACCAGAACAGGAAGCACTATGAACAGGGCTGTTTACACCCACCAGGGCTTGTTCCACAGCCCAGTCCACACTTGCCCCATTCTCTCACCCTCATATCCTCTAGATCAGGGCTATGTCTGCTGCTAGACTGCTATGTCCACAGAGACGGTGCCATAAAAAGCAATCAATGCCCCCAATCTCCACACAACCCCAGTCTCTTTGATCTAAAGAGAGACACAACGCAAAGTCAATCTCCTCATTGTGCTCAGTGATTACTCTTCTGAATTACTTGTGTGGGTAACCGGGCACATGAGAGACATAGGATGCACAAAAGCATTGACAACAAAAAAACAAAGCAACTTCAGAAGGACCTACAGAAATACAGTATGATTAGAGCCACAAACCAGTTTCATTTACTGGGAAAAGAACTGACTCCTGTGTGTGACAACCTGTATGATAAAACAGTGGTTTCATTCATCTCAATGAGTCAGCACAGCAGGGGTGCAGCCACAGAGGGCCCCAGCTAAAAGCACAGGGTAGAAGGGCAAAAAATGTGATCCTGGTTGTTATCTGCAGCACTCCAACATCATCGAGCAACAGGGCCGGGTATCCTTTGAAGTGCTAATTAGAGCTGTGGCTAACTTTGCATGACTCATTTGATTGATTAGTTGTTCGGTCTAATTGATTGGTCTTAATTGTTAGAAAATAGTGAAAAATAACCACCACATTTTTCGTAAGCTCATGGCGACGTCTTCCAATTGCTTGTTTTGTCTCACAAAAAGTCCGAAAAACAAACATTCAATTTACTAACACATGACAAAGAAAATCAGTAAGTATTCACATTTGAGAGGCTGGAAAAAAAATATTTTTCTTAATAAATTACTAAAATGGTAAATCAATGATCAAAATTGCATCCGATTAATTAATTAATTAATTAGGCCAACTAATCCACTAATTGTTTCAGCTCCAGTCCTGATGTGAGTTTCAGTACCAATAGCAAAATACTACTATTGATTGTTTTACTGTATTATGTTTATGTTAGAGGAACATAAACAGCTTTTTAGACCTTGCCATCAAAGAGTTGCCTAAATGCACGCTGATATGTGCATGAATATGTGAACAAGAATACGACCAAGAATTGAACGTCAACTTCTTATACTTGACCATTTTTGATACCTCATGTCATCAATCCACCCACATGACAGTGGGCAGTCAAAAACACTCAAGTGGACATACCAACTTGAATACCTTGTAGTACTGTGTTATTTTACCATTTTATTTTTACCTCATATTTTACACTCATTCAGTCTACTGTTGTTTGATTAGCCCCTTTGCTGCACTGATTTGTAGGTCATCTTCTCACCAATACCCTGTAGCAACATGCCAACACTGATGCAGCCCCTTGTCCCATTTTACTGCGTGAATGTGACCTAAAAGAGACGGTGCATTCCTCTCCGCTGAGTTCAGTCTACCTGGAATGCAGGCAGCTTAATGATCCTATCTTCAGTCAGCGAACTAAGAAGAAACACCGATGGGGAAGAAAAAAAAAACACCTTCCTTTTCATGTACACCAACTGCCTTTCCATGCACTGCAACTACAGGACACCACTGGCTTCTCACAGCACCCACAGGTGATAGTGATGATGAGAAAAGGTCAAGTAAACAGGGAGAAGTTAAAGGTCAGGGGTTAGGGAGAGGTAAGGCTAGGATGCAGAGCCTCCCCCCAGGTGTGCTGTTTGAGGAAGAGGTGGAGGTGTGGGTGGGGGTTGTGGTTGGGGGAGATTTCCAGTGATAGGGGTTGTTTGGAAACCTGAGAGCTGTATTCTCACACAGACAGAAAGGCCTGTTTCTTACTCTTCATTTTGCTGACATCATGTGACTTTAACCCATCAGTCCTCAAAATAGTTAACTTTCTCTAAAAGAAATGTAAGCTGACAAAAATCAACTAGGTTTTCATACAGTTTTGATTGTCCAACACAAAAACTGAATCTACCCCACAAAAAAATCCCTAAACTACTTTAAAGAAGTAACTATACGTTGGAGATAGTGTGGATCAACATACAGCAAACTCACATCACATTATCAAAATCAAATACCAAAAAATGACTTGTTTTGGGAATGGGATGGAAAGTGCTACAACAAACTAGGAAATAAGGTTCCTATGGTACATTATCTCTGTAAGTTCTTCTGAAAGTGTGATGAAAAGTGACAGAAATTTAGTTATAATATGATTATTAGCACCTAAAGAAAGCTATTTTTAAGAATTGGAGTATCTTGCGCCCCTAACATAGGACGAGTGGATAGTAATTGGAAAAATCTTAATGGAAAAGATGATACATATCTTGAGACTACAAGACGTATAACTGGAAGAAAAAGAAAAAAAAAACATATAAAACTTTTTTTATTACCTTCTGTTATCATCTAATGCTGATAATCTCTTGCCAAAAAAGATTCAAGCGAAGATTTAAGGGGACCTTCAGTTTCTTCCTCACTCTCCTCTTCCTTTTCTCCTTGACTTGACAGCCATGGAGGAATTTCCTCTGCTCTTTAAACTCTTTTCATTTGCCGGTTCATCTTTCATTGGGAGTGTGAAATTGGTCACAGCTCCATCACAGAATCTCCGTGTTACCACCCCTGGCCTCGGCAGCTCTCACAATGTAGGCCTGGGCCGACCCTTGACCCCTGATGCTAATGCTTGGGTGACCAAGGAAACCCAGTCCTGTGTGTGTGCGCTTGAGTCTTAGTGTGAGTGTGTGCGGTACATTTTTGTGAGATCCATCGACTGAGGGTGTAAAGCATCTTGCCGTATGGGTGGTGAGGGCTCACACAGGCATTGTGTTCGCAAACAGAGCTTCAGGGTTTACACAACAAAACACAAAATCTGATTACAGTCTAACATTTGTACAATAGCTTATGGATTATGGAGATGGAGCTCTCATATAAAGAAAAAAGGTGAACTGGTGCTTTGGTCACATCTGATACTAATGAATAATATTAACTTTTCCAAACCCATCTGTGCATCTTTACATAATTTCTTTAATTACGACATGACAAGAGTTCCTTCAGAATTATTGTCAAACCTCTGAAAGGGGGATAAAGGGGGAAATGGGTTCCCCATTAATCTACATTTCAGGGCACCCCGCTGAGTGGTTCAGTTCTAACATGTCCCATTTTGCAGGCCACCACCTCTACCTCCCTTTCTACCCTGTTTAACATCAGCAGCCGACCTGCCTTTGAAGTACCGCTCCACTCGTTTCCCAGCCCCCCAGGGATGTGGGGCTGCTTTTACTGGCCGCCCTGTCCCAGGACTGGCTCGCTCTGCCTGTCCCTGACAAGGTGAGAGAATGAAGAGGAAACAGAGCCAGCAGCAAGAGGTAAAGGGACACCAGCAGTGCCCGGTCGGTTAAATGGTTATGGAGCAGTAAGGCGGTACCCTTTCAGTAGGAAATTCTCTAATGTACTACACTTCAACATGAATCTAAATTAGATGGTCACAAAAAACAAACTCCATAGGTTTATCCAAAGGTTGCCACCACGACCATCTCCTCATTTAGCAAAAAACATACACACACATAAACACACGCCTGCACACACAACAACCTCCACCCCTCGGTCTCTGGTCCCCTCCCCCTCTCTGGGAATGGTCTGGCTGCCTGGCTGGCTGTCCTGCTTGCATTTGACGGGCTTTTGTTTGAGGTCTGACTCGAAGAGCATATGGCAGGTGCCCCTCAGCACACAGTTCCTCCCCACCCCCGGGCTCCACGGCCTGGGTAAGTGCACCACGTAGTCAATATGACTGAGCTTCATGTGCGTTTCACAGGATGCTCTTTTTTTTTTTTTGTTAAGAGGCTGAATCAGGTTCACTGAACACAAGAGATGAAATCCATTATCACTTTCATAATAACTTGCTGTGGAAACACATCACAATTAAGAGAATAAAGAGCATCTAAGATCATAATCAAGAGCCAAACAAAAGAAACTATGTAAATAAGGCGTAAAGCATTGCCACGATGAAAAAAATCCCTAACATTCTTGTACTAGCTGCCAGCAAAGGCACATTGATGGTGTCATTTACCATAACAAATAACTGCAGTATGCAGAGCTCTGACTTCAGGGACCAGGATCTGCCAGGAAGACTGATGTGATCACTGCAGGACTTCATGGAATGTAACACAATAGAAACTTCAGTTTGGGGATGTGGACTGGATTCTACATGGAAATATTCAGTGTATACACAAGCAGTCTTCACTGAAATTCACTGAAAACACTGAATCACCCAGGATTTTGGTTTCTCTCAGTAATTGGATTTTCTGGAATGAGATGCGGTCTCTAAGTAAGTGCCCAACAGTCAATAACACGCAATCCTTGTGGGTTTAAAAAACTGACCATAATCTTACTCGTGCAAATGAAGAGGAGCTCATCCATGAACTAACACACGCACACACAAGCACCCACAAAACACACACACAATAGAATAACAGGATTAAGCAGTGACTGCTGAGAGGCACAAAAGAGGGAGCGATTAATTAACCGAGTGCGGAAGCCAGAAAATTTTAAAGAAAGACAATGTATGTGTCTGTCAAAGGCAGGCAGTGGGACCTGGGGAGGCTGTTCAATAACTAGGCCAGATTCCAAAGCACTTCAGGACAGATAAAAACCCAAGACAACTTTGAATCAAACGCCCTTTCAAGCTTTCATCAATCATGGCAGAGACTCCCTGGAGTCTTGGAGGAGTCAGAGGCAGGGGAGAAGAGAAGGGAGAGCCTGACTAACTGAAAGCCACAATCAAAAGATTCAATAAAAAAGCCTGATTAATCTATTAGAGAACAGAAGAACCTCTGTCCAGGTTGGCTTGATAATATTTATAATCACTCCATGAGCAAACTCTCAACACTATTCTTGGATTCTCATGAGATTGCTTTTAAATAAAACCTCTTTCAAGTCTCATATTCAAATTTATCCCACCACAGATACTACTCTGATTGCAAAGATGGCTTGTGTGTGACTACATGCACACAGACACACGCACACACACAAGCATGCATGCATGCACACACACAAACGCACACACACACACTCAGAGCCCTCCCAAGTGAGCAGGCCCTGTTCCAGACTCCCACTTTGACGGCATCATTAGTCTAATTACCCATGATGCCAAGGGCTGCATTAACGTACAGAAAACCTCACAGTCTGTTAATCACCAGACAGACACAGAGACACTAATAACTACCACACATCCTGCAATATGCATCAGCGGGGGAAGACTGATTAACACACCTGCTATACACAAAACACACACAAAGACACAATTTTTATAATTTACAGCAGAGAAGCATGTCAGCTACTAGTTATCAGATTAAATCATCACTTCACTCACTCCTGCAGAAACAGCTTAAAAGAGGAAGCAACTACAAGCGAAGAATAACATCAACCAGTTATCGTGTAGGGAGGAAGAGATATTTAGGAACTTAAAACCAAGCTCTCACTTGACTGTTAAATCTGCACAGTGCCATCACTTAGTATGTCTTCAGTCAGACAGCAATTTTAAGGAGGTGGTGTTTTCTATACATTTTGTTAAAATATATACAAAAAATATGTGTTATTTTTATCTCTCGCACTGAGGTCCAAGCCCATTTGCTACGACTAAGGACGTAAAAACTGGTCACAAAGTCTCAATTTGTTATAAAACGCTCAGTAATTTCCTAAAACAGCCTGGGTTCTGTAGTTCTTCGCAAATGTTACACAGACTGGAGGAAATAGTGCATTTGTTTGAGACTATTTTCAGCTGTGAATGAAAACACATTTGGCGCTCAACTGAGTAGCAAGAGTGTATGTGTGATTAACTCAAAATAAACTACAGGAAGGAGCGTAAGACTCTGAAATGGTGGCCTTTGGACAACAATGGAGCTCTATGGCACAGAGGAATAAGCTACATCAGGCTTTGGCTACACAGGGAATACTTTCTAGTATGATCAATTTCTTGTACAAGTATAGAATGCCATTATAATTAATTAATTATCACTTAGGTATGAAAACAGGCTGATCCACTAGAGAATAAACCTGAAGAACTGGGGATTGTGGGTAGGCTGTCCTCTACAATGAATCACATGTTTTCAATGACAGAGTCAAAAAAAAAAAGGAAAAGAAAAATCACACCTTCAATTCGAGGACATTTTGAGCTTAGCAGGTTTGATACTAGTTCACCTCAAAGTGGCTGGATGGGAATAAAGTAACAGCAGCAGCCCCAGATATGTGAATACAGCCAAGATCAAAGACATATAAAGTGTTCTGCAGACACAAGTATAATCCCCAACAGTTTTTCCTACAACAATAGCACAGTCATCCTACCACAATGGCAGCCTTGTTTTTCTTTTAAACTAATATTGCAGCTACAGTAAACTGTCATTACAGGCTATCAGATCAGTCTGAAAAGCGAAGCTAGAAGGAAAAAAAATACCACCATGGTCACTCAAATTAGCCTTGTTGCAGGAAGTGTTTCACCTTGTACCATCTGTGCATAAACCACAGTCAAAGTTTCTAAGAATATCTGCATATACAGATGGAGTCAAAGCACAATGCTTTTCAAGATGAAATACAAAACCTAATCTTAGTCAAGTTACCACTGTTCTACATTTAGATTTAAGGAATACAGTATCCAAAACATCAATTCAAACATGTCTGAGTCTTAAGAAGAGAAGTGAAGAGTTGGTCTTAAAATAAATGTTCTCATCACGCAAGACTTACTAGCTAGGAGCAGACAGGAGAGGGCAATGACATAGAGCTGCTTGACAGCCACATCGTAGTGGTCCATGAACAAGTCCAGCAGGTAGACGGCGAGGTGACGCGCTGTGGGACATAGCTGGTAGCGATTACTCAGGATGGCCAACAAGTCTGCAAAGTACCGTCGCATGCCAATCTGTGGAGAGTGGGCCCGGTAGACCGGTAGCTTCAGCTCCTGGAGAGGAAGAGGAGGAGAGAGATAAGGGGGGATATTAACGACAGAGGAGTGAAACAAGGGGGCTTGTAAAGAATATGAATAATAATAGAGAGCCATGCATGTCTCCTGCTGACTGGGTTTAACAGCAGAGCTGCTGTAGGTCTAAAATATGCACACCAAGAATAAAACTCAATTTACCATCAGAAATTTTTCATTATGCTTCAGCCTCATTTCAATTTCATTTCATTCACAGTCGCTGCAGAGAACAGGAGCTAATATGGGTCATTGCAGGGGTCTCAGAGCAGTGGGCTAAGGGTGGTGTGTGTGTGTGTGCGTGTGTGTGTGTGTGTGTGTGTGTGGTTGATTGTGGGGCATGGTTCCTCCGGTGGGGGCTGAGTAGTAGATAGGATTAGGTTTCACCCCTAGCACATCTCCTATTCATGTTCAATTAGCTGCATGTGTTTCAAAGTGGAAGGAAGATACTCGGGGGCATTAGCATTGAATCAGCCTCTGGTATCTTTCCAATCAGCTACAGAAAACTGGAGAGCAAAAGGCTCCAGTTTCAAAATCTGCCTCAGAGTAAGGAACAAAAAAACATTTGGTACTGGATGTACAAACTCACAGCATGTACCTTCTCTGTATTTAAGCTGCTTATATCTAAAATGTTTTTGTTTGTTGTTTTTTTGCTCTCTGTGAAGTAAAACCAGGAGTAAAACCGAGGGCTTTTCAATTGGATTTAATAAGAGATTGGGGATTGGTAGATTAATCTTCTTAAATTCAAACCGCGAGGGGTCCTTACATTAGAGGAATACAGAAAACATCCACATTGTGTCAGGACTGTCTTTTAGGAACATCCCTGAAATGAGGCTTGCTCAAACAGTCCCAATGTGGCTTGAAAGCTCCACATATCAAAAGAAACTCCTAAAGAAACACAGGCTACAGTCAAGGCTGTGTACAAATACAATGTGCTGGGAGGGCAAAATTTACAAAAATGCCAACCATTTCTTTTTAACTGAACTAAAACAACAATTCAACAGAATCCAAGAATAAACACCCCCCCCCCCCCCCGACGACCACCACCACCACATCCACATATAGCCAGAACACCCCCAGTGCCACAACCAGCCATACCAGCCAAGCCTCCCCAAACTCTCTTCTCTTCTCCTCCCACTGCTTCAGCCTCTGCCTCTGGTCCATCTGTCTGTCTGGGGGTACAAGGGCAGCAGGAGAATGGGGGTGGATGTGAAGGAGGGTAAGGGGGTGGTGGGGCTTCCAGAGTCTGGAGGGGCTCCAGGGGGGTCTGTATAGGGTGGAGAGGTGCCTTTGTGGGGGACCCGCACCATAATTAAGGATTCCACAGCTGCCTTCGCCTGATTTGCATGTCTGATAATTTGCCACATGCTACACACCACAGCTATCTCCCACATCAGGGCATTACCACTGCAGCAAACGTCATTAAGGCTGGATGAGACTGTGGGGGAGCAGGCGCCATGCAGGAAATCTTAACACTGTGTGAAGGCCTTTTTACACACAGCTCTGAAACTGGGTCCACCATTATTTTCCATAACAAAATTTACTACGCTTTCATCTTACCCATGTCTGGAAACACACACATCTAGTCATCTAAAGTTTTTTAAATACTACAAAGCATTTTTAGCATTCTCATTAAAATACAAAGCAATCTGCTCAGTTTAGACATCTTAAAATAGAAAATATGAGGGCTGCAAATGACTTTTTGTTTCAATTAATCTGCAGTTTGTTTTTGAGATGAAGTGACTCCACGCATTTAGATGCAAACATTCACTGCTTTTCTTTATCTTACAATATAACACATATTGGACTTTGATGTTTTATCAACCAACCAATAAATCAATTAATCCTCTAATAATGTGCAGATAAAACAGTAAGGAAAATAAACGTTTGCAGGGACTCAGCTTTTTTTTTCTCCCACCAACAGACCAACACCCAAACATATTCAATTTACAATCACATAGATGAGAGAAATGCAGCAAATTACAAGGAAACAACAAGCAAATTACTGTCATTTGCCTTTAAGCCATTGAGAAATTACTTGAATGATTATTTGATTATTGATATTGATTGTTGTCCCAATTTTCTGTCAAAAGACTAACAAAGTAATCAAACACACAGTGTTTCAGCATTAGAAATAATGAAGCCCTGATAGGATCTGAAAGCTTTCTTGCTCCTTAAGCTGTCACCCTGAGAAGTAAATGTAAGGTCACAGCAGCTAAGAACGAAGCCTTTCTCCCTCTGAGGAATGAAAGATGGTCAGCAAACAATTAATCAAGCAATTGTCTCATAGACTGATAGAAAATTAATGTGCAACTACTTTAATACTGATCAGTTAATACCTTGAGTTCTTTGTTGGTCAGACAAAACAAGGTATCACAATACATCACTATGGGCTGGGGGAGTTTTTGCCAGATTTTCTGACATTTGAGGGACTAATCTGCAAATTAATCGATAATGAAAACAAATATTAGTTAATTCTAATTGTGAGGTACATTAACAAAAGAAAAATGCTGCTTTAAAGATCTGACAGACCTACGACTTCAAACACAGAGACATATATATGTTAACAGCTATAGATGTATAAATACAGCAACTGACTCATCTGCTTATATTAAAATGAAGCATTTCTCAGTTCACCGCATTTACCAGATATCTGTATTTTATAACTGCCGCATTTACAATGAGGACATTGCATTATACAGTATATACTGTGGTGAGCCTGTTGCTAGGGACTTCACCAGAAATGCTGATAGAGGGCAATCAAAGCTAACATTAGACTGACCATCTCTCTCTCATTATAGTATATGAGAAAAGAGTGGGTGTGTTGTTTAGTTTCCAGCTCTGTGTACAGATTTTCAGCCTAACTGACAGCTCACTCTGAGTCAGTCACCGTCCAGAATGAGTAAAGCAGTGTGTAAATGAATGACTCACTATAAAGGCTCACAAACATACGATTCACAATCTGATACACCCCGGTCCTCGCTCTACTCATACATACAATCTCTGGTACGTTCAGACACCTGATATCTAAAACCCGATCTGTATTCATCTCCCTCAGTGCGAAGCTGGCATCAGAGTCCCAGCTCCAAGATGCCAGTCAAGTGACAGATGTCTCCATTAAAGTGACACATGGGAAGAAATATGACCACGCTTCAAGGTTAATTAAGACATTCTCAATTAATGAGCGTTAACTCCTCCATGTAATCTAATCTAGATCATGTTTAAATAGTCAACGGGACCATGTAATTATATTTTCTCCCCAACTTTGTGCAGTGAATAATATGCTGCTGTGGATTCAACACAGGCCTGCTGGTTTTGAAGGGCTTCAAGTACTGATTCTTTTCATAATCAATACATTTGCTCATTATCTTTCACAATCATTCAATCAATAAATCAAATTTTCTCTCAATCTTCTATTGATTGATTCACTTGCCACAAAAAGGCTTTTTTTCCATTGCTGACAAATCTACCTATTAAATTCTTGATTAGCTGATCAATCGTTTGGTCCATAAAATGTCCTCGATGTTCCTCGAGTTCAGTGTGACTTTGTCAAATGCTTTTCTCAGGTTGTTGGAGGATGGAAAAATCTAGACAGCCTTACTGATCTGAGTGTTTTTCGACGTCAGTGTCGTGTTTTGATGAGCAGACACAATCTGAACAGGTTCGTCTCACACTGCCAACAATAGTGTCCATTCAAAATAACATCAGACTCACCTTGATGCGGAGGGATTGATGGATATCTGCAGCTAGCTGACCTTTCCACCATTGCAACTCCCTCTCCATCTTTCCCATCCAGAGGAGACTTCAAGAATCAAGTTTAACCTGCCAAGAGAGATGTTTCCAGAGTTCAGATACCTCAAGAAGTGGCATGCTGGGCCGAGGGTGGCGAGGATAACGAGAGAATATGTTTGGAGCAGGAAACGTGCTGAGAAAACCATCTGATACAAGAGAGGCTGAATTAAAGTTACTCTACAAATTAACTCATTAAAGCGGATTTCAGCATTTAATCAGGTAGAGGCTTGTGTTTGCACTGGCAGTTATAATAGGATTCTTTTTTGAGAAACGGAGTCGTTTTGATAAAGTTTCTGAACACCGAGCTAACCCCACAGCAGAGGACTCTCCCCCAGCATAGGCCATTTTCTCTGTTCGGGAATTTAAATGGCCCAGTTAAATGCCCACCCGACCACGCTGTAGGGCAAACACAGCAGAGCAGCTTTTCAGTGATGCCACTTTTGACACGGTAGTTCACCGCAGGCACATTATCGCTAACAAACCCCGCACTTCGGTTATCATTCAAGAGGCGTCTGCACCACGAGACCGCGGCCAAACACTGAGGCTACTCAAGTTAACTGCCCACCGAGCTCACAAACACTCGCATCGCTCAAAAGAGAAAAACAAAACGCTGGGATAAACCCAAACATGTCGACACAAACACGGCTCATTTCTCCAGCACGGACATAACTTTTCCTCTCGGTGGTTATTAACATGTGCCACTCACCGCTCCAACGGGAATGCCCCCCAGACCCCTTTGTCTCAGTCCGACATCCTGAACGAGAGAACTCCTCTCCGGCTCAACTTTGAGAAAGACCTCTTTTTTATCGGCGAAAGGACACCGTTCAAATCCGCTGGCAAATTCACGAAACACCTGCCGCCGCCAAAACCTGGCAACAGGCGTTTGGTCGCGTCGTTTTCCCCAAACTGTTCACACTTTTCCGAGAGATTCCGCTCGGCCGTTTCCTCTCCGGTGGCTCCGCTGTAACAAAGTAACCTCCTCGGCTGCACCAGCTGCTGCTGTTGCGGTGCGAGGCTCGTGCGTTCGACGTGAGGGCCCGTAAGCCTGGGAGTTGTAGTCCTTTAAAGGTCAGTGTCAGAACTACAAACACCGATACTTCACCACAAGCTGTTTCAGTTTTAATCACACCGCCTGTGAATTATGTTTCAGTTTCTCAGTTTCATTAATTTTCTCTTTCATTTTAGTTCTGTTATTAGTGATTTTGTCACTTCCCTAATGAAGCGCTTTTCACTGAAAGCATCTGTAGATAACGTTTAATTGACTGATTAATTGCAAGGACCACCTTTTTTACATGGACAAAGATCGAAACAGCTCAGTTTTTTTTTTTTAAGCCATTTTTTCATAGAGATCAATGTTTTCTGATAGGCTATAAGCTAATGCTAAACAATGACGTGCTGTCAAAACTGCAGATGAGGAGGTAACAATAAGGAGTAGAATGAAGAAGAATTAAGCTGTAACTTAGAAATGATCCAATGATATAAATATCAAATAAAAATATTATTCAATTTCTTCTTTGGTTCTTTTTATCCATCTCATAGGTTACAATGCTTCCATAGCATCATTAGGCGAGTAACAGTGAGATGGGCAATGTTTCTTCTGACTAATAAAGTGAATAATTCGAAGTCTTCTTCCACTCAAAAATGTGTTTTGCTTATTGCTGCTTCACTTGGATGTTTGAGCTTCACTGTGTAGATTGATGTATGTGAGTTTAACACGACAAGGCTCTTTTCACAGGTGATGTGGAAACTGTTCAAGTGATGACATAAATCAGGGTTATATAAACAACACATCAATACAAGACATATAGATATAGTGATCTCTCCACTCTTTCTGTCTCCTGAATTGTGAAATGAAACTATTTCTTGAATATCTGGTAATCCAGGAGGCCCTCTCACCTGGTGGGCCCGCCTTTAGGAAGACTGTAATGATGCATGCTAAGAACATGTTAGCCATTATTAGTTGTGTCAACCCACATTTTTAATGCATCGTCTTATGTTTTAAAAAGGTGAATGAAGAAATTACAGCATCCTAAAAAAGCAGTTTAAATTTTCACTCGTCAAAGAGCCAGTTTATTTGGGTTTACTGAGTTTAGGCCATCAACTGCAGGATACTGCAGCCTAAACACATGATTTTTCAGAATTAAATCATTTGAAGTGGTCCCCCAACTCTGGTTGACTTTGTTCTACTGTTGTGCGCCCCCTGGTGTCCTAACATGATAAACAACTGAAAAACACACTGAGGTCTACCGTTGTGGAGCATTCTCCACAAACGTGGATTTTCATAACATTTTCATATGAAATTAAGCAAATTATTAAACCAAAATGAAGTGTTTCAGGGTGACAGTATTAACTGCCACCCTGAGCATTAGCTTTTCTGTCAGCCTCATCGAGATAATCCTGGTCAGCGTAGATAAGAAAGCCAGTGAAGGTGCTATCTGTCCAGAAAGGGTCAAAGAAGAGTCCGTTCTGCTCAGAGTAGAAGATCTGCAGCCAGACCTGGTCTGACTGCTGCAGGTGGAGGACAGTAGAACCAGACGCCACATCATGGTTCCCTGTATTCGCATCAAATGTCTTGATCTTGTACTGTCCATTGTGGACCAGCCCGATGGCCAGGTGCTTATTTGCCAGAGTGATATCATATGTGAAATAATAGACCCCAGGGATGGCACAGACGAACTTGCCACTGCTGGCGTTGTAGTGACTCCCCTCGTTCAGTAGGATCCTGCTGAAGCGAATGGGCAGCCGCTCTTTAGGGTAGCTCTTTGTCACCGCCACAGAGAAGGCTGATCGGGCTGTACCGCCACAGTTGCAGCCTCCAGGAGCTCCCTGCTGGCCCACATCGCCCTCCTCTCCTTTTTGTCCTCGTTTTCCAGCTACCCCCGGTGTTCCTCGTGGCCCCTTCAGTCCTCGAGGTCCAGCCTTGCCTATGACACCTTCACGCCCTTTCAGGCCTGGCTTGCCAGGGTTCCCAGGCCTCCCTGGATCACCTGACAACAGATGCAAAATTATGATAGACTAATATTTTGTGGCTTAGCACAATATGTAGAAATATTCAAAACCAAAACTCTAAAGAGCCTCGAATAAGTCCCCACTCTGACTTTATACCTCACAGTTTTTCATTGGCCCTGGAGGACCCTCTTGCCTCTAACTATGTACAGTGGCACTGGAGTGTCTCAGGTTAACATGCATTAATCCTTTGTTCTGCTGACACTAGCTGTAATACCCCCAAGACCCCAACAATAAGGTAGGTATTATTATATTTGATGCAATCCCAGCATATGAAATGACTGTAAAGTACTCTTCTTTATGTATGACATGTTATATGGGCTATGCATTATAGCATATATTTTCTTTTTGTTGATCAAACAGTCATTCACAGCTGAAGAAATGTACAATATATCATCCTTCACTGTGACATTAGCTATATTTGGGAGCAATAAGACACCAGGGAGGTCAAACTCCCCGTTAGACTTATAAAACTCAAGTAACCCTGAGTGGAGGAACTACTCAGATCTTTTTCTTCGGTAAAAGTGCCAATGCCACAGTGTAGAAATACTCTGCATTCAAAATCTTACTTAAGTGAAAGTACAAAAGTACTGGCAAGTACAATGTCATTAGTACATTAGTGTATTAGTACAGTGTACTAATACTGAGTAAATGTACTTTGTGACATTCCACTAGACATCCAAATAGACTTGATAGATATATAAATAGATTTGGTATTTAGAAGTAATGTGTAAAACTGGTTAAGCAGTTTAAAATCATGTTTATAAGCAACTCTAAAATTTTGAAAAGTCATGAATTATGAAGGCGATAAAACATGATTGAATATGTTAAATATGTTGTTTGAGCAGTTACAGAGGGCCCAGGGTCTCCAAGCCCCCTAAAAGAATAGAAGACAGTCAGTCACTCAGTAACTACCTCCATCTCCCTTTTCTCCCTTCTCTCCATCCTTTCCGTCCGGGCCATCCTTCCCTGGGGGCCCCATGGGGCCAATGGCTCCTGGTGATCCAGGGGCTCCGGGGTTCCCGGCCGGCCCCGCTGGGCCGGGAAGACTGCAGACCAGCTGTGAGGAGTGGATGGTGATGTTGCGGCCTCTCTTGGGTGAGGCATACGTTGACTGGGAGGAAACAACTGACAGCAAACAGAACATCACACACATCTGGAGCATGATGGTCACTGCGGAGGAGATGAGGGACGGTGAACTGTTAACAATATATTTGTTTTCGTTTTGTAAGTTTGTCACAATCACGTGATTCAAAACATAAAATGTGCCAAGTTAAAGAGACTGAAATAGAGAGTACATGCATACGATCTGCAGCTAGAATGTGGTGAAAACATGTAGTTATTACATAAACAGTGTGGTGCTGTGTAATGCTATGACTCAATGCCTGGTGAGAAACACAATACGTCCTTTATGTATGGGTTAAGCCAAAGCACAGAATGGCGCTCACAGCATGCTTTTGCAAAGGGAGTGTATCAGATATTTCAAAAACACAGATAAACAACTCACCAGTTGAGAAATTATGACCCATGGGCATTTTTCAGCTCTATCCAAGTCCTTTTTCTGTCTGAGAGTGCACAAACTTTCCTACATGATTTTCCAATAACCGGGCGAGATATCATTCTTGAAGAGAAACGCTGCACAGAAATGTGCAGCCCAGTGAATCATGGTCCATAACATCCGCCCTGTTTACACTGCCAAAAAATACTTTCACCATGATGTCATCACATTCAAGTCAGCGCAGCAGTATTGCACAGCTGAAGGGGTGACGCATCGCATGTTCACACTGTGGGAAAACAGGATGTTGCATGGCAGACATGATAAAACGTATAAAACAAAGTCATCTAGGTCTTACTGTAAATACTGATGAACAGCACAAGGTGGTCTGCAGAAGTGTATGAAATGCACCGTGAATATTACCAGATGTGTTTGTGTTTATTGCTGTGATGCTGAGCCAAGAGCTGAGAGACCAATAAAAATGTTCCAGCTGTTGGGTGAGGCAGTGCGTTGCATTCAGTGATCTACTGTATTCACCTTTAACTGGAACCATGTGAAGAGAAATTACATAACTGGCTGCTGTGTCGCAGGTTTCTATGAGACAGTATTAAAATAAAAAAAAGAGGCAAGATCACAGCAGTCTTACATTCAGTTCATGTCTGACCTGCACATACTGCAGACTTGTGTTTAGCTTGAACTGTCGAAGAATGAAAATGAGTGGGAATATTCAAATTGGACAGTGACAAAAAGCATTCGACATGAAACACCAGTGACCTCCAGAGCACTGCATGAGAGTTAACTGCTAGATTTGCATCTAATACAACTGCACAACTGAGGAGATCAGCAGTATTTCAAATATCAAATGAAATGGATCATTGAAAAGATGCATTGAATCTGTTGAAAACAATACTTTTTGCTCACACTGGCACATCTACAGTGATGTTACTCAATGTTCATTGACCCTTAAACCCTAAAAATAAAAATCTGAACTTTTTACACAACGCAAAGCATTCAAACAAATACATACTTTTTGCTTTATTATAAAAATGATGCATTAATCCCACTGAAAGTTATGAGGGTGGCTTCCAAAATCCAAGAAAATGGTCATGTTTACATTTTTTCACATAGACGGACTAAGTACAAACAAAAGAACATATCATTACTGTCCTATGTACTATCAATGATCAACCTGTGGCATCAAAACCAAAAAAATGTACAAAATAAAATGCACAAAACGCTGTACACTGTTTGTCACTGAACTCTCCTGCTGGAGGTTTACGAGACCAAAGCAGAGTTTTATGAGTCGGACACATTTTGTTTCACCGAGCAGCAGCTCTGGTTGAGTCTAGAGTCTTTGGGGAGAGTTGAGGGGAATCAGCAGGGATGAAGAAGAGGTCACTGTCCCAGGAAAGAAGCCATGGGATCATCTGGCCGGCAGCGTTTCATACGGAAGGCCTCCATCTCCTCCTCAGTGGGCGCCTTTACTTCCTGCAAGCTGCTGTACGGCCTCTTCCTCTCATCAAGCTGCATTATTGTATCAATGTGCTTCACCCACTTGTCCTCTGCTTCTAGCGCCTGGGGAGGAGGAAACAGGTTGGGGGGGTCAATCACAGAGAAAGGAGCTAAACGCAGACGAAGACAGATAAACAGAAAAAGAGCTTCACCTTCTTCAGCTTCTCCTTCTTCTTCTCTTCATTCTCTGAATCGCTGCTGTCAGAGCCGTGCTTCTTGTTCTTTTTGCTCTTCTTTTTCTTCTTCTTCTCTTTCATCACCTTATCTCGATGCATCTGGGGATTAAAAACATTAACACAATGAGCATGCAATTAGATCAACATTCTCGCTGAACAGGACACATGAACAGGAGCTGTTCCTGTTTTCAGTCTCTTCACTTACTTCCAGCAGAGACTTGGGCGGTTCTTCCTCCTGTGGCTCGACCAGTCCCTCTTCAAACGGGACACAGTCTGAGTTGTTCTTCAGGTTACGAAGAGAACAGAAAAACAATGTGAGTGACAAAACTACAAAGTTACAAAAGCGGTGTATCAAACAGAACATCTGAATGCTGTTAGTACGTCTACTTACAATTCTAACTCCAGTCTCTCCTGTGCAGTAACTCTGTTTGACCATGGAGTGACAACACTTGTATCCCCATAAGCCATCCTTCCAGAAGGAGCCCCAGATACACTAAAGACAGGAGATTTTTTTTAGAATACAAAAAAAACAAAATGTCCTTTTAGTCCTGCAGTGTGCTCTGCCGTCCTTACAGTGTGGTTGTTGATGAGCACGTCCTCCTCGTACTTGGAGCGCGCCACGGCCTTCTCGAGCCCCTTCAGCACAGCACCGTGACGAGAGTACTCCACGTAGTCCTCCGTCTGGGCCAGTAGCAGCTCCCGCGGAGGTGCGTTCAAGTGCTCTTCACCTCCATACTGATTGTCACACACAAAAGCACAAACATCATCAGTGACATCTTCAGCCAGTATGAATGTTTAAACCCTGATACGTTGTGTCTTTTGGGGCTGAGAGAAACGTCTTTAAATCTCGAGGACATGTCTCCGCATTAAAACTGAGGCCGTACAATCACACAGATTGTATCCTTGATTTTATTAGACCCGTAATGCAAAGTGTGACATGCAATTAACAGCCTGCTGCTGCTGCTGCTGCTGCTGGTTGAAAAGAAGAAAAAAGATGGCAGCTGTGTACCTTCTCTAGGATGCCATCCCTCTGTTTCTCTTTGAAGTCCTCCTTCTTGACCTTGAAGGACTTGTGGAGCAGCTCCAGCTTTGTGGGGTCAGCCTGCAGATGCACCTCAGAGCCTCTCTCATAGGCCTCCCAGGCAAACACTATCACAAGATGAAGCCGTGACTATTACTTACGAGGTGCAGCACAAAAACATGCTTCATGTGTGAAAAGTAAAGAAAGATCATATTTACTGTTTATTGCAAAAATGTATTCAGTCTGTGTTTGATACCTCGTCTCATATCTACAATATTATGAAGCAGACAAGCTTTGCCTGGAAAAATACTGTGCATAACATCCACAGCATTGATTTTTAATACCAGTACCAGATACTGAAATTGTTTAATTTAGCCACCTGCAAGCTGTGGCAAGATGCCTGTTTCAGCCTTCTCGCGTGCTCGCTCTCTAAATTCAAATCACAACCTTTATTTCATATTAGTTTCAAACAGACATCTGTAGCCTATCAGCACTGTGTTGTGTACAGATGCCAGCACATTGCACGGAGTGCATTTACACCTACTTCAGATCTGAACACAGTGCGAGCCAGACTACCTCCAGATGTGATCTGGCAGATCCAATCATATTCCAATCACAATGCATTTACACCTTGCTTTAACATGTGTTTTTCCTAACCAGATAATACATCTGGAGACAGATCTCATCTTATCCTAGTGCAAATGGGCTCTAAATGCCATATAAGCAAAGGAGGTTTGATGCTACCAACAGTACTGTATGACCCCGAAGTACCAATAACCCCAGACTATACTCCAAACTTTTAATTCTATAGCCTATAAGAGAGCTGGAAAATATCTTGGTAACTCACGCTGTGTTTGAGCCATGGTGATTGTGTCCCCACTATAGCGAGCAAAGTTGTCTCCAGCATATCCCACTCTGTCAGACAAAACAGTTTTGTTATTATTCAATGGAAGCCAGCGACGATGCTTGAATGATCAGGAAATCCAGTAACTCACTCATCAGGGTTCATGCCAGTGTTGGAGTACGGGTTCTCTCTCATAGCTCGAGTCTTTGGGTCATAGTACGCTGAATTTGGATCCAAATTCCTCAAGTACTGTGAGAAAAGGACAGATTGTTAGACTCCGTTAGAAACGGCATCTCGTCTCTCAAATGGTCCACCACAGGAAAATGAGTATCATCACAGACAGAGAGTCCACAGTGAAACAGTGGTTCAGCGCAGAGAAAGGCCAGTGTTTCCAGATGTGTCTCTTACTTTAGCTGTGTCTTCTCTGATACGCAGATTCCGGACAGTGATTCGTCTCTTGGAGTCAAAGTTCTGACCAGGCATGTCGATATCATCGGCATATTTATCTTCATCCTCATCCTCGCTGTTGTGTTCCCGCTCCTGCAGACAAAGGATTCAATGAATTAAATGATCATCTTAAATTAGACACAATCCATTATTACGACACCCTTGACATCACTGGAGACTTACAGTTGGGTCCAATTTTCCAGAGGCCAACTCATCCTGAAGTTTTTGTGCCTTCAGTGTCCTTTTGGCCTGAGAGGCAGAAACAAATACAAAGTCAGACTCACATGGTAAACAGGAAGCAGGTAACATGGCAATAATGATCGTTCCTAGCCTTCATATCAGGTAAGGTGCAAAAATAAATGAACATGAGCATCAGATCTGACTTCAGTTACATTTGTTGGGTTTGGTGGATTCTAGGTTGCCAGATATCAGAATTTGACCCATACACCCATAAAAAGGTTCAGTTTGAAGCTGCTGTGTATAGTTTGTTTGAATCAGGGTCCCATTCGTGATGCCCCACACAACATTATCCTCAGACGAGGGCAGAGATCTGTGTTTATTTATCTTCTTCCCAACAAACCAAACGCTCTTTAATTGATCCAAACTGATTTTCCCACTGGCCTGCTTACCAGATCGACTTTGGCATACTCCTCCACGATGCGTTGGTGTTCCTCGGGGTCATACCCGTTCCAGCGGTCCCGCTTCCCATCATAGTCTAAGCTGAGCTGCACCTGACTGTGCTCGTCTGGAGCGATGCCTGTGCCTGTGAACTTCGCCCCAACTTTTCTGGGTCGCTGATGAGAGAAAAGTCAAGGTCAGAGGTTAAATCACTCATCACAGAATACCACTCTATTAATGCACAGGACTGGAAATGAGATGAAAGGTTTCTTTATCCATTTTACCTCCAAGCAGTCCTTCTTCTTGTGCGTAATGGCACCACAGTTTTCACAAGCTCCCTTACGAAATTTGGTGGCGACAGCATTCTGTTTGGAGAAAAAAGAAAAGAATTCAGTTAATTTTTTAATAAGTTCCTAAATACCATTGATAAGTTAATTTATAATGACTGCTCGGGGTGTCAACGAATATTCTCTATTAAGACATATATTTGAATTTTAGGAAAATCCAGACATTCGATAGTGAAAATTACTACTGAGACTGAAGAGCTATTAAAGTCTGAAAAGTATGTCCAGTCATAATGCCTGGCAAAAATAGCTCCAGAGTTGGATGTGGAAATATTCCAGCTCTACATGCCGTTTCCCCCATTGCTGATGTCCCCCTCTCACTCTCTCTCTCACTCCTCTCCCAATTCGGAGAATTATGAGTTTATTTCAACAAATCCAGAGTTGGTGATGATTGCTGGAACAGTGGAAAGATGGACCAAGAAGGATTTGGTGAGTTTAAAATGAAAATTTCTTTCATTTGGACTGGCACCAACTGGAAACTCTACACACCAAATCACTTTCACTGATTAAAAAACTACATGCAGGCCAAGCTGAAAGCTAATAATTCAACAACACGGTGAAGGACATTATTTCATTTGTTTAATTTGTAATGTAGGTACGTAAATCTATTAAAAAACATGTTTACGTTAAAACAATGTACAAGTAGTATGTCTCTCTTTATATTGGTTTTCCCTCCAATGGACATAATGTGCAAAATTAGATATTCAGAGGGTTCAAACCTGTGTGTTTTGGGGTTTTTTCTTTTTTTTGGTAGGAATAACTGAACATCATTTTTGGCTCATTTTGACAGTCTTAATGGCTTCACGAGAATAACTCACTGATGCACCCTCACCTCTTGCACTCCTCTCTTGTACCACTCTCCAATGGCTGAGTACTGGCTCTCATTTTCACTCTGAGGTCTCTGATGCTTCAGTGTGGGCCTTTTGGATGGGTCAATGTACCATGGCACTGATGAAATATACTGTGGGATGTGAGGGTTAATGTCCCTGAAAAAGAAAGGAAGCAGCACAAGTTGGTCACGTTAGTGTTACGTCAGCAGCTTCACTGTAAATGTGACAATGAAAAAGTAACTCCGCTGATTTTAAACATGATGATCAGTTAACTGGCCATGAAGAGCATCAGTGTCTTCTGTAGCTTTGGAGGATCTGACAAAATGGCCTCAATATTGCCATTAGGACTATGTGTTATTGGGTGCCAGGTTGGACTTTGGAACTTTCCAAAAATCTCAGTTTCTTAGTTATTATTATTATTTCAATGTTAATGTTGTTTACAAGTTGGAAACTGTAATTATGACAACTCTGATACGACATAAACGTATATATAAACTGACATATTGTATCCAAATACGTTAGGGGCTTTTACAGTCTTTCAACTTTACAGTACTAAATCACTGGAGTAAACTCAGTACACTTGAGAAATGGTAGTACAGCCCTGGTCTCTGCTACTTAGACCTTTTAAATATCCAGATGTGAACCTTCTTCAGATGCCCCGAGGGCCCCTCTCTCTGTGCAGACACAAACTTACTTCCCCTCCTCATCCACCTCAGCTGGAGCGTTACCCAGCTTCCTCTGCTCCTCCAGCTCCTTCTTCTTCCTCCAGTCCTCTCTGGTCATCTTTTTGGGCTCATCCAGGCCAACGATGCCCTCGGAGCTCCCGTTGTTAGTCTGCTCGGCCATGACTCGACCTGCCGTCAGGAAAACACGTCATTAAGCTTTCCAAACAGCCGTGTAACACAGCGAGGTGTTCAGGAGAAACACATCTGTCCTGAATGTGCCCTCCCTTTCATCGTCCTTACTCAACATTTTGTTCACACTAAGAGAAGTTCAAATAGAAGCTATCGTCACTCTCACGTTGGCTAACTTACGTTAGCTGGAAACCAGCTGAGTGGCTTGAATGTGGATGAAGTATTTAAATCTCTAATCTGACTTAACAAACACATTGGTTACCTTGGTGATGTCCAACAAATGACACAGCGGTTGATACTTCCTTCGGAAAACCGCTGATTTTTTCTGTATCTTGCTCTGTGTTCGAGCTCCTACGCTGTTGTTTTGACTAACACACGACCGTCGCCATTTTACGTCAACTGCTTCTACGTCACGTCCTGTCTTCTTCTTCGTCTTCTTCTTTCTAACAGGCTACATGCTTTCCGGCACATTGCTCCCGCCCCGGGTCGAACGAGGGACTAGGTCGCAGATTGGCCTATGTCTATTTCCAGGGTGTAATCTTGTTGCGACGATGACTGAAAGCTGCTGTCACCGTCTTTGATTTGGGTTTCGGTGGGGCAAAGACGGTTTCTCATCGCGTCGCCTCCTTTGTTTCTCTGTACTGCGAAATCATCAATATAATGTCACTGCTGGAAAGAGCGACATCTAGTGGACACAGCTGCCTTCACTATTCACGTTTATCTGTAACCTCAGCCGCAAAGACACAGTTGCTTATATGTCTTCTTATCTAATCATAACATGTACTTTCTGTGTGGTACATGGCAGATGTCATTGTACTTTCTCGCAATACCTGTTAAGTGTAAATTATGCTCCAATCACACGGATAAATTGGGGGCAAAGCACATGTTGCCTTGGATTACTTACAGCTACAGCCCCAGAGCTCCCGGCTTCCTGTGTGTCTACTGGTTTGCGCTAATTAATTGAAAATTAGTTTGGGAATATGCAACACCAAAGCACAATATCAACTGATATAAGGGCCCTACGGTGGGTCCTTGTATTAATTGATATTGATCTTGAGGCCCTTTCTTTAGGGGTGTTCCCGTCTGTTTTATGACCTTTTTATTTAAAGGTTGTGCAAGTGTTGCTAATTCCTAAATTAATGTGTTTTATCAAGTTCTTCCACAGTATATCAGGGGCCAGGTAGGATTTTAGCATAAAAAGCTGAACACATTGCACAGAAACTGTGAGGAACAAGGGGTTAATAAGGGTCTAGCTTATTATTTTCTGGTCTGATGTCTCCTAAGAGGAAAATACTGTTAACAAAAATTACTGCAGTCTATCCAAAATGCCTCATTATCTTTGTTTTCAGTCATTTGCAAACATTGTCAATCTCTCTATGAATCCTGTATGATTTGCAAGGTTTATGATGACAAACCATGATGTGTGACACTTGCGGAAAGTACACTGTACTTTGACACCTAAGTTATTAGTCAGCCATACTTAATGGGGATAAAATGGGACATAATTTATAGTGGAAATGAAGGAAAATAATCAGACAGGTTATAGGAAGCAGAACAAGTGCCACAAAACTCAGTCTGGAACTAAAACATATCTCCTCACAGCTCATTTATCAAACCTGCATGCTTACAAAATGTAGCAGGTTGCAGTAGCTAACCTTCCTCGGCTAAACAAGATTTCTTACGGTCAGATGTGATTGTAAGGGAACAAAATACTGAATACCGAGTGAATAAGTACTTAGATTTTATTTTCTAATTTAGTGGATGAATCTGTGATGCATTTAGAGACTGCAGAATGTCAAGACATGACTTTATTTCTCTTGGTCTCTAATCCTGAGCTCTCACCTACCTGTCTGGAAAAAAGGATGAATTAACAGAAAGAACAGGCTGCTGTTGTAGTGAGAAGAATCCTCTAAAGCCATGATGACTCCAGTGGGTTTATTTTTGCATTCCTCAGAAGCACCAAGCAGGTGTTGTTGTGCTTAACTGTAACATGGACCAGTGAGAACACTATTTTGATCACTCTTGTAATTAGAAAGACAAAGTTAAGACAGGAACAACATAAGATGCCATTATGATAACAGTTTGGTCAGGTGGAACCTCTCACCTTTTTCTTATATTCCAAACACTTAAAAAAGGCCAAAAAAAAAAAAAAAAATGTAAACAATGTTGAGAGAACAAACGAAAGAACATAACAGCACCAGACACAAATAAACATATCGACAGAAGTATAAAGAGACGGACTGAATGAGTCCTCCAGCCTTAGCACCAGTACACATCCCCACTGTCAGTCCAGCAGTCTGGGGATGAGAAGGCAACGCGGTACCAAAGTGAAGGCAGTGTTGCGTTCAAGTAGGTACCAAAGTATGAAACTCTCGTAGTCTTTTGCCCACTTTTTTTGTCCTTTAAATGTTTACTGAGAGTTTGTGCCGAGTAGTTCTGAAGGAATGAGTGGATTGAGTCACTTTTCATCGTCCTCCACCCTCCCCCACTCCTCCAAGTCCTCCCCCTCCACCTCTCCATCCTCAGCATCTTCGTCCACATAATCACCCCAAGTGTCATACACATCCCCTCCTTCGTCGTCGTCATGTTCCTCCAGCAGGTCACCTCCGTACACTGGCTCATCCTCCTCATCTTCCACTATCTCCATCTCCTCCAGGTCATCCTCTTCCTCCTCCGCTTCTTCGTCGTCGTCGTCGTCGTCATCTTCATCATCGTCATCATCTTCCACGTCTTCCACCTCCAACCCACACACCTCCCCATCCTCCACCTCACCGTCCTCTCTCTCATCCTTGGAGGAGGTGGGGGTGGAGAATGCGTTCCCTTCAGTCCTGTCTGTGAGGTAAGACCTGTTTGAGGGGACGAAGCTCGAGGTAGCGGTCTTTGTGTTGATGTAGAGACGAGGAGGAGGCCCCTGCCCGCCCGTCGCAGTCTGGCCAGCAGGGGAAGTGATAGGAGCACAACTGGCTCTTTTGGAGTCTGAGACCAGCGAGAGAGGCACAGCCATGGCCCCGGGCCTCATGGAGGTCATGTTGGGCACGTATTCGCGGATCTCTCCCGGCTCCAGCGGGTCGGGCCCACAGGGGTCGTGTTCACTGCAGGACAGCTTGCCGTCCAGCTTGGAGATGAAGAGCATGCCTTCACGATGCTCCTTACAGTAAGAGCTGGGGCACATCTCACAGAACGAGGCTGCCTCTTTCCCACAGATGTCACACTGGTGCCATGGACACTCCCATCGACCTGCGGACAAAATCACTGTCAGTGCTAAGAAAACATATCTTAGATATATGATGACAAAGAGGCTGATAAAATGTAAAAAATCACTTTCGCATAATAACAGCTCCATCTTGAAACGCTCAAATTGGGATAATGAGACTGTGAAGGTCCCAAGGCAACAGCACACCTAACTGAGTTTGAAAATGCATGTCTCCAGAAACTGTTTATTAGTCATCACAAAACACTGCTGCTAAAAATGCTGCTAGTTAGTCCACTTCCATCAAAATTCAGCTCAACAATGACAAACAAATTTGTTAATATTATGATTAACAAAATGCGACTATTTTGGAACTTCAAACATTAAATTTAGTCTTTTCATATTTGTTTCTAGACAAACTAAAAGACAATGTGTCGGTTCCATATCCAGTCATCTGTTCTGTTCTTTCCTTATAACCACGTGCACTTTAGGATATTCAAAAGCATATAAAGAATTTAGACAAAATAGTGGCCATGCAGTAGTATAATATGGGCTCAAAGTCACCCTGACACACACAGTCGCAGCCCTCCACCTCCACTTGCCTGCAGGCCTCTTGGCCAGGTTGAGACAGTCAGCGTGATAGACCTTCGGGCAACCCGGCTTCTTACAGGACACTATCTGGCCCCCGTCGCCACAGCTGAAACACTCGTCTTCCCTCTCCTTGGTCACTTCTTGCTTGGTCTTCTTCTTCATGGGGACCTTCCTCTTCCCTTCCTTTAGCTTGAGTTTCTCTGCTGGTGGCTGGTTCTGAACGAGGAAACAGAAAGGTTACAAGGCAGCTCTTCTTTGAAGTTGAAATTTTAGGCAAGGATAGTCAGAGATTCGCCGGAAGGGTGAAAATGAGGCTTTTACCTTTGGCCGGACACCCAGGAAACCGCTGCAGTTGGGCGCTCCACATTTGCAGGCAGTTTTCCCATTGCCAAGACACTCTAGGTTGTAGTTGAAATTCAGCTCCACACCTGAAGTACAGGTTGTGTTAGATCTGCGCTGCTCTCGGATAAAAAGATTCTAAATTCATGAAATCATTTGCCATCTTACACAATACAAAAAAATCTAAATGAGAAGCAGACTCAAACCTTTTGGGATGTCTTGTAGAGCAAAGAGCCCCACCCTGGTGTCCCCGTTCACAGTCCATTTCTGAGTCTCACAGTTTGGCTGGCAGCAGTGGTTCATGAAGCGAGCCTGGTTCCCTTTGGGCCCGGCATCAATGATCCGGTCCTGAGAGAACAAAACACGAACTTGTTTGCACCAAGCGTGTGACGAACATAATGAATGTGCTGCTAAGCGGTGTCATATACACAGCACTGTCTGCGCTCATCAGGCTCAGAGTCACCTTGTCCAGTGTAAGCATGTAGAAGTTACAGATGTCGTTCTCCTGCGCGTGTCTGATTCTGGCTCGACATTCTTCTTCATCGATCACCTCTCCCACATATTCAGTCACAAAGGCTCCCTGAGAAACAACAGGAAAAGAATGAGAGTAACCATTAATAACAACAGAGGGATGAATGTGAGTATTATGGTTACACACATTTGTCACCATCTGATTTCTTCTAAAATACCTTCTTGATGTCCGTCACACTACGTAAACCCCATCCGCATGACAGTGTCCTGTAAATCTCCACAGGTGTGTACTGGCGCTTCGTGAAGGCCTGATTCTGACATCGCTCCCCTGCCGCGCACACCTGAGGGTGGCACTCGTACATCAGCATGCGATTAATGCACTCCGAGTCAACGCCGCACGGGTTCTCATCAGACGCTTTACAGTTACAACGTGGGATCTCGGATAGGTCAGCAGTAATGATCTGCACCTTCCCAACTGGCCGGTTTACCTGAGAGACAGAGGCAGGGGCATGAGTTGTTGTTTTTTTTTTTTTTAACTGTACATCTCAGTGAACTGCTCTTTAAGTTGGGCTAGAAAATCCCAGATGAGCATGTGGTGACGCTCAGTACCTTGATGTGCCTGTATGGAGGCGGTTTCTTGTCATTCTTTCTGTCCTCCTGAAGCTGTTTCATCTCCTTTTCAGCCTGGAGCTCTTTGAAACGCTCTGCTGCTTCAGTCAGGGCTGTAAGGACAAAACACAAACTTCATTTCTTAATATCAAACGCAGGAACATATTTTTAATACAAAACACACAAACACAAGCACATACCCTTTTTGTACACTGCATCTGCACCCTTTCCCATTTTCTCTATGTTGTGAGTGTCACCCTCCATGTAGGGGAAGACTCTGGCCTGGTACGTCCACACAAAATCTTTGGAGCCAAAGAATTGCACTGGGAACTCTCCGACCTCATGCTTCATCCTCAAGATGTTATTTGGGACATCTTTGGCCAGACAGACCTCTGCAGGCCACCACCTGGAGAATCAGATCAGGTTCCACTGTAAACATGGGGACGTTAGCTGTTGCGTAGAGCCGCAGTGTGCACGGGGAACATGGTGTTGCACCCTTACCTGTAACGCCCCCATTTGACCCACAGTATATCCTTAATACGGGGCTTCTTTCCAGCTTTGCAGTCATTGCAGAACCAGCTGCCCTGAGGCATCTCCATATTCAAACACTCCCGATGGAAAGCAGCAGGACAGGCTTCACAGCACAGCAGACTGCCCCCTGCAAAAATGAAGCGAAACACACAACACACTGATTAGTTTATTCTCATTATTAGTTTGTTTATTGCTTATTTCTCAGTGATCAAGTCAAGAAAGTCTTAAATTTGCTTATTTGCTGTACGGCATTAGCTTAAATTTGCTCTAATAAGGTATTTAATCCATGGCTAAAAGAGTGCACTCAGTAGAGTGCAGATCTCCACCAGGTGTGTCTGAGGTAATGATGCATGGATCAGCTCTGACATCATCCAAATCAGCAGGTGTGAGTAAAACATCCACCCACCACCCACCTGCATCCACATGGACACTTCACTGCAGCTCCACCGCTTCCTGTAGGCTGAGTTGCTTTTTAAAGTATGTCAAGCAGTGCAAGCTGACTGTTTTCTTAAACAATTTAATGGTGAGGGTTTTCAGTCATTTTAGACGTTTCCATGTGGGCTGTAATGTCAATGCAGCAAATACTGTGGGGCAGCAAAACTGTAAACTGTATTTCTAAACTTGATGGGACAGGGAAACTCTCCAGAGGAAGCAGACTTAAACTTTTAGCTTCTGATACAATATTGTTTTTAAAAACAGCTGTGATGGAGCTCAGGACTTCTGAGGAGGAGCTGCTTTGCTCCAAAAAGATTTCACTGTTTGAACCTGGACTGTGTGTGTGACCTTTTGGTTGTGCAGAACACAGAACATTAATTAACATTAGATCCTGAAGGATCCCGTCAGCATGTCGAGAGATTTAAATAATCAATGAAGTTACGCTGCTGTGGCTTGAGCATAAATGCACACAGCGTCTCTGCTAATGGGGAGATGCACTTATCGTTTGTGCTGAAGGGGGATCGCTGCAGGTATTTAATAAACTCAACTCATTGATGATGTTTTATGTCACCCATCTGCTGCTAATCAGAATGTTAAATTTTATGAGCAGGCCCGTCAGATGCCCACTGATGTAAAATGGCAATTTCAAAGTGAAAATGGCAACAAAAGAATCTGCAAATACTGATGTGACCGCCATGAGCATCTTCCCAGACGGAGACAAGACTCTGAATTGAAGCGGTTGGTGATCACTGGCGGCTCCTGCCGGTTAAGAGGAGTGAGGGGTCAGCAGTCAATGGCGGTATGAAACAGAGCAGTCAGAGTTCCATGAGCATACAGCCAAAAATGTGAAAAAAATAATAGACTGCTGGTTCAGTAGTATGTGAGATCAGCTGGGGACAGACACACACAACAACACACACGAACACACGCTATCAATCGCACGATCACAATGTGAAATAAACAGGGAAAACCTAGCAACTGTGTGCATATGTGAGGTGTAATCAGTCAACAAACACCACATGGTTGATCTTTTATCAAAACTGTGATTGACTGTCAGCTGATGTTCTGATTGACTTTTCATTTCAACACTACAACTGACACAAAGCAGTAACAATGCACTCAATAGAGACGAGGCATGAAGGATAAAGGCAGTGCATTCAAGTGAGTAATGATGGTGCTAAACTCAAAACGTTTTGACGTATTCCTTTTGAGTTGATCTTATGTCTCAGACACAGATTTCTGTGTGGAGACAGAACACAAATTGAAGGAAAAGCAATTTTTACAGATACATTTGCCAAGTCGGAGCATTTAATTGGAAAATAGGATGGGCCATTAAAATCAATTTAAAACACATTATTCCTGAAGAATAAAGCATTTCCAAAGCTGAATGCTGTGTGACTGTATTTATACAGCGCTTATCTAATCTGACGACCGCTCGAAGCGCTTTTACAACACAAGTCTGCATTCACCCACTCACACACACATTTGTACGGCGGCTAAGCCACCTGCTCATTACGAGCATTATCCATTCACACGCTCACACACCGATGGCACAGCATTGGGAGTAATGTGGGGTTCAGTATCCTGACCAAGGATACTTCGACATGTAGATGAAGTTTATGTTTTTGTATTAACATTTGAAGCACGGAGCAAGTTTAGAAAGAGTGTGTTCAGATCCAAGTTATTTAACAGCGTCACACAGGAGGACATTTCTACATGATCTCAGTGGTAAAACTGTTTTGACAGCAGCCAGACTTACCTTCAGAGCAGACAAAGCACCAGCTGACGTTGATGTGTTCATGGTTCTTGCATCCCTTGCGGGGAGTGAAGTGGTTTGGACAGAGGAAGCTGTTGTTTGCCAGCACCAAGCTGCCTGCTGCCATACAGTTGTCATTGGCATGATAGGCCACAGGGCAGCGTACGCATCGAGCCAACCGACCTACGACAAAAACACAGGAGGAAAGATTAATCCATGCACATCTGGGGATTAAACTGAAATTTTGGAAAAATAACCAGGCAACACACAGTGCTCCTAGTCCAGTGAATACTCTGTGGGGCAGATTAGTGAAAGTAATCGTTTAAATATGCCAAGTTTAACCAGTGCCTAGTCCACTCAAAGACTTCTGAGCCAAAATCCTGTGTAGTAATGGGTTTACAGAGCCAGGTCAAATGGCAAAAATCCTTAACGACACACACTCTATAGTATGAATAAAGCAGCTCATGTGACTGGTGCTGCTTGTGATGACACATAAGCAACGTTACCAATGTTATGACATACAGCTACTATATTAGGTAGAAGTCCATTCAACCAGCCCACTGCTCCAGACAGTGAGCCACTCATAAAAAGTTTATTCACCAACAAATCGCAGGTCACAAAACAGAAAGCCTATTAACAATTACAAGAGATGCTCAGTGCTTATCCAAGCTAACTAGCCCATTACAGCATACACATCGTTGCAAGTAGGTACAAAATAATTAGACATTTATTATTAATATAGCATGTAGTTTAAATCCAAAATTGGAGCGTACCTTTGGAGCAGATGTTGAGAGGATTGGTGATGTGGCAGGACAGACACACATGCAGAGGGCAGCGGAAGCCTTTGTTATGAGGCTGGGTGGCCGAGAAGGCCAGTATACAGTCGGTGTGGTAGAACTTCCCACACAGAGGAATCATACAGCGCTTCACCCCATTACCAGACTTCTTACACACAAAGCATGTGTGGACACCTGAAAGCAACAGAAAGGATTTCCTAACTCAAGAATGTCCGGACACACCTTTTATGATCAGTGACAGTTTGCTTTCAGGCCTGTGTCAGACACCAGGCACACCCACCAGAGTTGCATTCACGACAGAGGAACTTTCCCTTGGGAGCCGCTGACAGGCCGATGCACTGCGGGTGAAAGGCTCCGTAACAGTGGCCGTCACACACCAGCAGGTCTCCCGTCCTCTCACACACCTGTACAGACACAGAAGCAAACGCAGAATAAAAAACATGCGCATCAATCAATGAAACTCAATCAGTATAGCACCTTTTACACAGCTTAATGCAGCTCAAAGAGATTAAAAAGACAAAAAAAAATACTAGGCAAAAACAATAGTATTAATAAAAATAACATCGAATAGATGGACTCCCTCTGGTAGATCTCACCTGACAGACATTCTCCTTTAAGGATGTAGCACCTATTTTCCCTTTTACATCCACTTGGGCAGAGAGGCTGTCATTCAAAGCAACAGACAGCACCTACAGAGATGAAGAAAGGATACTATCACTCAAACACACTGCTGCACTCATGGATTTTCCCTCTTGGATCAATGAGCGATCACTTAAAAGCTGAACGTGCACACCTCAGGTTTGGGAGTTAGTGTTCCAGTGTGGACATTCTGTTTCTCCTCTGTGCCACAGGCCTCCACCTCTACCTCCTGCTTGGGGGTCTGAGATCCTTGGGGGCTGGGAGGTCTGTCTGGAGGGAGACCCTCGAGGAGATCTTTGCTTTCTGAGTGCTGGGACGCAGCAGCAGGGGCAGAGGAGGTGCTGGATACAGGCTTCTCTTTCTTCATGGATGCAACCTGTCCAATGTGAGGTTTGATTGTGTTTACATAGATTTTTTTTAGTTGTTTGGTGGGATATGAGTACAGCGGTTGTGTTTTTGAAGTACCTGAGATTTCTTGACTATCACTTTCACCTCTGAAGAAACTCCACTGTGTCGCTTTAGCTCCTGGGAAACAAACAGATTGTGGCATCCATTGAACATTTCTGAACGCTAACCGGACAGTTTTTGTCCCCCACCTCACGCCACACTCACACAAAGATGGCTGGCTCGTACACCCCCCCCACTGCCATCAAAGTCCAAACATACCTTCTTCTTTGTAGGAGGAGCAGACACTTCTTCTATAGTGCATTCCATCACCCTGTGTGACAGCTTCCTTGGCCTCTTTCTTTCTTGGATTAACAACCCTGCGTCTAAAGTCAAAATATATCAATAATGTATCGTTTCTTCAAACGTTTTTCAAGATCATAAAATACGCTGGCCGGCTACACTCATCTATTTTACATCCTACAGCAAGATAGTTGATGGAGACACACTTAAACTTATTTATCACCAGATTTTGGAGGTAGATCAGTTTCTTCTGCTGCCTCTGTCTCAGGGGAGGGTTGTGTTGTGACTGGAGACACTGAGGGGGCTACGGGAGAAAGCTCGTCCTGAGATGGACTCTGCTCTGGCTCCGATGGTGCCTCGGCGGGCTCGACAGAAGACGAGGATGAGCACGAGGCTGAGGTAATTATTCCTGGTGCGGTGCTGAGATCGTGGAGTGCTGTCATCCCTGATGTCTGCTGCGTACACACATGCAAACAAGCACAAATATGCAGTTTGGCACTGAACGCACTGGGTGTGTTTACCGGTGCTGGACAACATTTCACCTACAACAAAGTAACACGTTCCAATGATATTCTATGTTTTCCAGACATGAAAAGTCGATCGAGTTGCGATTTGTCTCTGCACTGAGATCTTCACACACATTTCCTTCACACGACTGATTTTACTAAGTCCTGTAAAAGTACACAGACATCAGTTTTATGTTATGTTTACACAGAATTTGAGATGGCAGCTGAATGTGACAGATATAAAGCACGCTGTTGACAAAATATGTCTGAACACACTGTAACATAAAGGACTGAGGCAAAAACAAGTTTAAGAATCTGAAAGAAAGGACATCTTACCATTCTGGGAGGTTCTGAGGTGCGTTTCTTTGATTTCTTTTTGGAGACAAATATTTGTTCATACTCCTCAGTTGACTCCAGGAGCCTTTTAGTTGGTTTTCGGAGGCGTTTGTTCTCTGAATTTTCTGCGTAAACACACGTAAAATACATCTACATTCACACATGTATTCATTTGGCAAACACAAACACTTTCGTTCAAAGCAACCTACAAATGAGGTACAATCCTAGACAGAGCACATCAAGGAAAAGCCCTTGTGAAACAAATATAAAGGTCTAACACTTTGAAACTCATTTTATCATCAGTGGACAAACAGCTGCAGTAGTTTGTGTCTTACCGGCTGTGCTGCTCGACTCTGAGAAGAACGAGGCCTTCCCTGTCTGCTTCTCGACTCCCAGATCCAGATCTGGTGATGCTCTCGAGCCGTAAGATCCATTCATCTCAGCAGACAGCTCGCTCATCACCTCGCCCTTATTCTCAGCAGCCCCCTCAACCAACTGCCAGCGCTTCTTTGGAGCCACTGTGGATCCTGAGTTCTTATCGAGGTAGCTGGTCGAGGGATCAGCAGTGACGGGAGGATGAGACCCAGGATGGGCCAAGTCAGCGTGGCCGCTAACAAACTCCCTGCCGTAAGCCAAGTCAGCCAGGTCCGAAGACAGGCCAGGTATGCTGAGTTTCAGTTTGGCAGGTAGCCTTTGTTTTCTGCGCTGCTTGTCCAAGATCCCGCTCTGAGAGTGAACAGGAAAGTCTTCACAATGGAAAGTGTCAGCGGTCATGATAGCGTTAGTGCTGTTCTTGGTTTTCGCTGCTCTGTGCTGGGATGTTGTGGTTTTCCCCGACTGCCCACTCTCTGTTTTGACCCTCTGAGTGAAACAATCACGAGAACCCAGGTCTCCTCCTGTAGAAGTCGGGATCACCAGAGGTTCCTCCTTGATCAGGACTGGTGATTGTGGGACAGTCAGGGGTTTGCCCTCTTTCTCTCTGGTGTCATGTATGTCTTTCAGGAGCATCAGGAAGGTGCTGAACTTATAATTGGAATCAGGCCGAAATACCGTCACCTCAGAGTCACTGCTATCCTCCTTCACAAGAGATTTGAACATTAGCTCCTTGGGATCCTGGAAAGCATCCATTGGAGACAGAGATGAAGACGTGGAGGAAGACGATGATAGATCTGGAACGTTTTCTGTCTTGATCTCAACGGGTTGCACGGTGGGTGCACGAGACCCCATAAACTTGGGTTTTATCAATGAGCCATTCCGAATTTGTTTCTTATCAGGCTTCCTTGCGCGCCTTTTTGGCGAACTGTGATTCACAGAGGATGATGCATTGCTGGGTGAGTCCCAGTTCTGAGACATTTCAGTTTTGATGGGTGTATTAGTAGGTGTACTATCAGGACAATCATCACTGTGGGCATCTGTTGAAATTTGGCTTGTGGCCAGTGCATCTTTGAGATCTGTCTCTTCCTCTGCTTTGAGAGCTCTCGTCATCAGACGACTGCTAGCAGGAAGATTCATAGAGTGCTTTTCAGTTGAACTGTACAACAGTTGATCACAGCTGCCCAAACTCTGTTCAGAGTTTGTATCTTTAGGTGTCAATTTTTTTGTTGAGATGCTAGAGGAATCACAGGAATCTGCAGAGTGGGTCACTTTTTCAGTAAACTTTGTCTTGGCTTTAGTTGAACCCATTTCTTTTCTGACTGATCCCTCTAACGGAGACACCGCTGTGCGTTTAGGGCGATGAAGCATCGGAACTGAGTCCAGGTCTGCATAAGGTGAGTCCTTGGGCTCTTCTTTCAGTGCATGAGTTGTAGTATGAAACTGATCGGCCACGTTTGTGATGGTAGATGACTCCTTTGATCCACCAACTATGTGACCAAATATGTCTGACAAACATTTCTTTTTCTTCTTACAAGCTTTGCTCTTGTTGGATTGAACTGCAGCAGAGTCTTTGATTGGATGGGGCTCATTTCCGTTGGAGGCCATATTGGGTGATAGGGGTCGACCAGTGTCCACAGAGACAGAGGGGGCCTCCTGTGGCTTTTCAGTGGGGAGTGGGCTGGGCACACGCTCCTCTCCATTGACAGATATTGAAAGCACGCTTTCACTATTCCTTTGTCGTTCTGGGAGCAGATACTCTGCTTCTGCCACACTGATTTTCCATGCAGTCAGTAAACTTTTGGGTATCTGCCAGGAACAGAAATAACATTCAAAACAATGCGCACAAGATGATCTGATATTCAGCCAGTCGTTTCGTGAATTTACCGTGTACTTGTAGTCTTTCTCCTTCTGCTTCCCCCTCCGTCTAAGCACAGGTAGGTCTTGAAACTGATGACCTCCTTCAAAAGGAAGAATGACATTCCCTGGAACCCAGGCACTTTCAACGATTTCCCCAATTGTCTCCAGGAAGTACATCCGACAAGGACGGGGACTGGGAACTGTAACAAAGTTAAAATAATGGTCAACTCATTGATTACTTTACACACAGAGTTTAATTCCTTTGATAGGCATTAACCTGTCAGATAAAGGTTGAGTTGTAGGAAACAATCTAGTCATAAAATCCACATTGAAATCAAACCCTCTCAACTCTACTACTCTTTATGAAGGAAACCTCACCTTTCATCTTAGTGTGGGTGCCCTGGTCTGGGTCACAGGTGATGTGGCAGGGCCACCAAGGTCGTCTGTTGAATTTCGCCCACACCAGGTCCCCTTCCACGTATTTCACGGCAGGCAGAGGCTTTTTCTTTGGGCTGTTGGACTAACCAGGACAATGAAAATACTTTAATATCTAATGCAGGCATTTAATATTGAATGCACGATGTGCAAAATAAGATCTCTGCCACCACTGAACTGACATTCTGGGTTATAACAGACTAAGAAACCAGATCCTCCTCTGCACTGTTTACTTAATCATCCCAATCCCAATGTTTTGTGTTTATGCTTTAAATCTTTCACTCTCTATACACAGATCATTTCTGGAATAATTATACTCAGGACAGCATTGTTACAGTTCTACAGGTGGCCCAAGTACACTAAAATTATACTCTAATATCCCTTAGATGCACCTGCACACCCACTGCATTTCTTCATGGAAATACATCACCAAGATAAACTCTGACAAACCCATTCAGCCTTGTTGGTACAGAGGTTATAAAGTAAGTATCCCAGATGTTTCACACTCACATTAGAGTTGGTGCCAGCAGGTGAAACAAGTCCAGGGTCAACAGGAGAGGTCAGTCCACCATCACTGTCTGATTCCTCACCCAAACTCCACCCATCTCTCATAGTGATTTCTGGCAGTGCACTCGGGCTTAGTGTGGGGTTGAGTTCAGATATAGTTTTGGACATCAGATTGAAGACAGTAGGTTTGTACGCTCTTTTATCCGCCCCTGAGCTGCATGTGGTCTTACTGTCGGACACAGTTCTGTCCTGACTCAGCTTTGGGGAGTGATGAAAAGGTGCGAGGTCCTCACTGCTACTGTGCTCCTCGTCCTCCTTAACATCACTGCTGTCAAACAGTGTGGACTCAAAATGCAGGTAGCCATTGGGGATGGGAGAACAGCGGTCCAAGCTATCTGGACTGTGAGGGGAGAAGCCATTTCTGTCTGCAGAGTCCCGCAGAGTCTCTGTGGGCTCCATGTCATCATTGCTTGGAGAAGGAGGCAGCTGGACTGCCGGTGCCTCAAACTCATCATCATCACTGATTGGGCTTGCACAGTGCAAGTGGTTCCTGGTATAAAGGTCCCTCTCTAGTTCAGGCCTACTGACCACAGTGTTCAGGTCCTGCAGCCTCTTCAGCGGGCTGTAGCAGTGAGATCGGTCTTGTTGTTTGAGGCTTGAGGATGGCAGTTGCACGGCTGATGGCTGGTCTGACCCACGCCTCACAATGCCACATTGGTTTCCATAGGAAGTGCTCACAAGACCATTGCGGGGCCTCTGTTCTGGCTGGCCTGAGCCAAACACTGAGCCTACCCTAACAGCAGGTCTGTACTGATTCATGTTGTCACGGCTATATCCTGTCAAAAAGAAGAGGGAGATTAGATAAGGGAAATGTGCCATTGAAGTTTCTCACCAACTACAATCTGTGGGGGGTGTTAAGCCTTGTGTACTGTACATAACAATAAAGCATGCTGGCAGATACATAAAAACATTGCGGAAATGGAGCGGCAATCACATCGAGCCCGACAGAAACCTGTAAAGGAGCATACCAGTCATGGACTGTGCGCACACACACACACACACATACACACACATTCTAATAAGCCGACATTGCATGGCCTCCGTACTAGAGGCCGGTCGGACGGCACAAGACAAAACGCAGAACACGCTCGCTCCTTAACCACATTTCATTCACAAACCACCAAAAAATATCCCCGCTTAGTCTGATGGCTGAGGGTCATGGCGATCGCTGACTCGTACAGTCAATGGAGGAGCGCTGAGGCTGTGCTAGAGGTGGTGACACTGAGCCATCACAGAAACACAGTGAGTGGCTCACACAAACAAGCTACAGCCACACACCGACATAGGAAGCTACTATTAACTCACAAAAAAGGTCTGATCAGCACCAAGTTCACAACACTATCAACACGTGGAAAAAGGCGAAAAACTCACCATTTGGAGGTCGGTCACCGTGAAACCAACAGCGGACGTTTGATAATGTGGCACAAAGCGAGTATTTTTCTCGGTTTGTGAAAGCGGATCTGCACAATCCCAGCTGCAGCAGCACTAGTAGTAGGCCAAGGCACAGCTCTCATTCTCTGCGCTTCATCGCCTCATCAGCGGCGGCCCCCTGAAAAACTGTCACCTTAAATACAAAATAACAAGGAAATCTCCATTACGCTGCAACACCAAGCAGCGGCGAAATTCAGTGTGCCACAACCGGTCCCCTAACAGCCACAGCAGCTTATTTACTACATGATTTTTGCCTGCTGTCGAAGTGCCCCCGGTTAGGCTGTGTTAAAACAAGCCCAGACTGACTGTGTTGGTGAGCAGCAACCAATCGGCACTGCTACCCAACCCCCCGTCTGCAGAGGGCCGTGACTCTCACCCTCCTAACACACACACACGCGCACACTTCCAAGCACGCACGCAGCATACGCGTGCACGTGCGCGGACGTCCAGGTGAAGTTTATAATAGTGAGTGGTGAAAAAATAACAGAGCGTGACATAAGAATTGCGAATGAATGACCTATTTTAGCAGTTTGCCCCATTTCTGCGCATCTGCTCCATTGTTTCTCAGTTCGTCTCTAGTGGAGGTATAGGCCTCGGTGTCTGTGTGCAGCGGCAAGGCAGACCGAGAGAGCGAAATGATTGCGCTGCGCAAACAGCTACACGGCCTCTCTGGTCAAACCAAACTCCGTGCGCCATGTTGGCTCTCTACAGAGTCCTCTGACATGAGGAAACAGGCCGCTAGGCGCTCAGGAAAACAAGATAAAGACAGTCAGTGTGGCTGCAAGCGGGCATAAGAAGCGGGTTATTTTGCTCCGATCAAAAAGCCCTCTGATCGTCCTCCAGCTTGCCCTCACATGACACCCGTGCGCGTATTGTAAATCAAACTGATGCGTATCCATAAACGCGCAGACTTAAGAGAGCACAATGGGCTCGCTGCGGTGGGCCAGTCCTTGGAGATCAAACAAAGACCATGCAGTTACACGTCGACTTCACAGCAGAGGAACTTACTTCTCTGTGCAGACTGTTAAACATAGAGGGCTGCTGGCTCAGATCTCCAGGTGGTTCATTTCCCTAACCTTTTTTGCTCAGTGATCCAGTAGAAACACCAGATAGATTCGAGAAGTAACTCGTTTAGCCATCCTAACAGATCAGCTGTCTAGCGCTCACATTAAAATATGGCCTTTTATTAGTAGTATTTTAACCAAGTCTGCTATCACGCCGTGTTAGACCACACCAAGAGAGTAACATCACGAATGTCAGCGCGTCGTAATTTATATCAGCGTGTAAATAAAGGTATTATTGTGAGGCGATCACTATTGTCTGAGGACACGGGCCCCCTTGTGTCTACAGAGGGAATAACATGCTTTCCATTTGACAGGAAGTGGTTGTGGAAAAGACAATTTCTTTCTTTTATTTTGGTTTTACATACAGCACATTAGCATTAATTACAGATTCCACAAAGCTTTTTTTTTTCTGTTTTATGAAGTCATTTTTCCCCTAATGAACAGCATAACAACACGTGTAAATCCGGAAGTGCTTATCAAGTGTGTTTGAGGACAAAAACAGGCTGTTACAATACATAGTCCAAACTATATTCACCAAGTGCAGAAATAACAAATACTGTGTCCAAATAGATGTTATGTATTGAGTTTCACCAGTTCAAGCTAATTAAAAATGTATTGCAGTGTTCCCATTTTAGGCATGATGCTAGGATAATATCACAAAATAAAACACATACTGAAGCAGACAACACAGAAAGGACAAATACACAGCCACATATTTATGCTCAGGAAAAAGCTGATTTGACTGGCAGGTTCTACTAAAATGCAGTTTTTATAAATGTAGAAAATGTCACAAGAACCCGGCCATAGAAATATTAAAGCAGAGTAAGTGAACGGGTCACAATTCAAAGGAAAAAAATGCTCAAGGGGGAAAAAGATCCACTCTCTAGTGAGGTTTGAACCACAAACTGATAAATACATTTTTGGCTATACGGACTGGTGTGATTAATTCACATGCATGCATCTCTGCCAAACTGGAATACATATGTAGTTCTAATTGAGTCATTTGTTATGAGGATGAAGACAATGTCAAACACTGTACAATGAAAACTCAGTCAGAGCCGTTTCTACATGACAAAAAGTTCTTTCCTCCAACGTCTGAGAGAAATGTTTCCTCTTGCTCATGCACTCAAATGTTTTTGAAAGCTGCAGAACTATTCGTTGGTTTCATCCACTTTGCCACTGGGCTCACAGAGGGGTCTTTTCTCCATCATGGTGTATGGAAAAGGTGGGACGTCGCAGCTAGTGAAGTCCAGTTTCTTGGGAACACTGCAGTTGCTTAAGTCAAGCTTCTTGAGCCGAGCCAGGCTCTTGATGCTGCCGGGGGGCCTGCCGGGGCTGACCTTATACCCTGCTGCCTTGGTGGTTCCAAGGGGCCTCCCCGGGCTGGTTTTGAACCCAGCTGCCCGCGTTGTTCCAAGTGGACGTCCAGTACTTGTGCGGTAACCAGCTGACTTTGTGGTCCCTGATGGCCTCCCTCTCCGGCCCGACTTCACCATGCCCTTCTTCTTTTTAGAGCCATCAGGCCCCGCAACTTCACTACCCCTGACTTTCACCGTCTGAGGCAGGAAGTCATTCTGGGTGTCGTGCATTTGACATGCCATGGCTTTCTGCATGCCCTGTGGCAAAGGGCCGAGGCCCGCGAGGGACAGCTGCAAACCAGGGGCTGTGGGAGAGGTGTAGAATTTGTTGGATTGTGCGCTACATATATCAAAGTGGCTGGCTGGATGGCAGTCCTCTGCCAGTCCACTCATACAATAGTCACTGTTGCTGCTGCTCACTTGATGCATCATTGTCTGTTGGAGTGCAGAGAAATATAAACATTAGGTAGGAGCATGCACACGTGTACCCACACAGACACAAACCAAATGAGGCATTTTCAGTAGCTTACTATTTGGTGGGGCAAACAGGCCTTTTAGCGTTGCAGCACAAAGTGATGTCCAGACAAAGCGAGGTAAAGTGCAGTTGTAGTTGGCAAAACAAAAAAACACGGCATGCACAAAACTAAATGTTAACGTTTCCCCCCGAAAATGCTGAAGTATTTTAAGAACGTAAAATTAATAGTTCGTACCTTATTTTTTGTTGGATGTTGGACTGGAAAGGGTTAATTTCGAATCGCATACATTTTCCTTCTCTGGCAGCCGCAACATCTTTGTGAAGGCGCTGCACAAACTACGCCCTGGCGCTCACCAGCATCGTCCTGGTGCAGCACTGCGATTTCTGCTCTTTATTTCATGCTCATTTAATCCTTTGAGCAGAGGTTTAGATGAGAGGGGCAGCCATTTTCGCCTAGAAAAAAATAATAAAACAGGATGCGCTAACCGCGCATGCGCACGACGGCTTCCAGGAAACAGATCAGTTTCACCCAGTGTAGTTACAATTTATAAATTTACGCTACTCGAGTGACTAGAATCGCTGCATTGTGTGGACTTTTAATTTTTCTTAATAAATCATGGTGATGGTGAGGAAATACTGGCATCCAAGTGTCACAATCACATCAATCATTGACAACAAAGGGCTTCTCAGTTTTTGTACTTTTTATTAACATCCATACGAACTTAAGCACAGACACTGGATTCAAGGAGCAACTGCAGTGCTAGAACAAGTAGCAATATACATTTATCAGCGTTTCCCCTGACGGTCGCCTCCGATCTTCTGATTGAAAATTAAGTCCACAGGACTTAAGCTTCCTTGATGAGCTTGGTCAGCTTCTGAATCTTAGTTCTGGTGGACATGTCTGCATACTTGTCTCCAATACTGACGATCATGCCACCCAGGATTGAAGGATCCGTCTGCGAGAAGGAGACAACAATTGAAATGACAGATGACTTACATTACATTAGTGATTCATTAAACTGACACCAGACTGTTTTTTTTCTTTACTTGTGTTAAGATAAGGTCACCAAAGTACAAAATGGTCATTTTTATGTTTCTGGGGTCATGCACTGACACTGTACCTTTGTTTCCAGCTTGATGGTTTCACCCTTCTGAAGAAAGCCATTGAGAGCTACTTTCAGTTCAGCAAGATTGGCTGCATCCAAAGGCTGAAATGGATACACATTTATTGTTTGATTGTACAACATACTGACAGTAAAAAGAATAAAATTATTTACTTCTAAGTGACTGATACATAGTAAGAACTGTATATTTGAGGTTAAGCTTTGAAGTGTGGGACATTCAGCACGAATACTTATAATGCACATCCATCCATTTCATACCTGAGCAGTAATGACGGAGCAGATGACCTCTCCACGGTGTGCACTCATCATCTTACCAAAAGCAGCGATTACATCACCAGTAAGAGTCAGGCGACCATTTTCAGACAGAACATCTACAAAACAAAAAGCAGGACAAGTTTGAGTGAGCTTCACTTCTCTGTTGCTCCGCATCATATAACAGAGTGTACAGCACTCATATTACATCAGCTCAAAATAGACATCATTTGTGATTTCATCCAACTGGTCCTGTTACACATTTTTCAATTACATTAAATTTAGAAACATACGCTCCAAAGTCTATTTACACTGCGATCAATACCAATATGTGGGAAATGCATTGTGGAGCTTACAATTGGCCAACTGAAAAGCCATTTTTATCTACATTTTTTGTATTTGAGGACATGTTTTTATACAATTGCAGTTCTCCCACTTCATTGACAACCTTGCATTACACATTTTAATCATGCTGACAAAAATTAAACAATAATGCTAGTGTAGTCACTATGTCTGACAATCCTTCGCTCTGTGTGACCTCCACAGGTCCTCCAGAGGTCACAGGAACCAAGAAAGACATGAAGACCTGCAGTTCATTTCAATTTGAGTGTCCCTAAGTTGTCTTAGATTACAGTAAGAACTGTTTTTAAAATTGAACCCTACAGGCTGGTTTTCTTTAGCATGTGTCTCACATCTTCAGAAGAAAAGACAAGAACCCCACATGTTACATTTAAATTGAGAAGCAGTTTCAAAGCATTGTATGCTGAAGTGTACTTGTGTTACTAGTGCATGTTACTTCAGATAATAAACAAAACTATAAAATGTGAATTATTTGCATGTTGGTTCCTACGAGCAAATATAAAAAAAAGTAATAGCATGTCAAACGTGTTCTTTGATTGCTTTGCAGTACAACAATTAAGTGTTCGTATCCTAACTGGTATGTTCTGGAGAACCATCATCCTTGTATTATTCAGGAAGTTTACTAGTGCCAGTGAGAAATGGTTTCAAACACTTGTACCCTTTACTAACCTCGCAAATAGGCTAAGACTTGTCTTGGTTTTATACTTATATGTATCACACACACACACACACACACACACACACACACACGCAGCAGCAGCAGCAGCAGCAGCAGCAGCAGCAGCAGCAGCAGCAGCAGCAGCAGCAGCAATAGGGCCACTTAGCCTGGTCAGGGATCACTCACTGATGAGGTTGATGGTCATGGGTGAAAGCTTAGCCTTAGCAAGAGCATCACCAAAGGTCTTCTGCTTGATGCTGCGCTTTACATGAGGATTCATGACAATACTGGAGAGCTTGGGGTCCTTGATCAGGGACTGAAAAACAAAATAGCACACAGATGAAGGAAAGTGAATTTCTGTACTTGAAGAGAGGTAGGTTGAGCTGAAGAAGCATGGATTAGCCACATATGACACTGACAAGATCATTACCTCAATGCTTCATTCCTCAGATATACAGCACATTTATTTACATATTTTAGTGACAGTTTAAATTAATGACCAGCAATAATATCGCCATCGCCTTGCGATGAAACGTTGAGGAAAACACTAAACAGGTCATCCATTGATCTCTACATCATTAAACTGCAATGTAGTGTTTTGTTTTTTGATTATTATCATTATTATTATTATTGTTATTATTATTATTGGCTTACAGAAACTTTTCCCAGCTCCTGCTCCATTTGGTCCAGTTTGTTCTGCTTACTGGCAGCTGAGAACAGAGCAGTGGCATAGCGGCCCTCCACTCCATACACCTGGATGGGAGGCTGGAAGGACATAAACACAGATTAACGATTTCTGTTACAATGTGTCACCTTAGACACCTTAGACGAGCGGCTATGCTTCGTGCAGTCTGACGTTATTTACCTTGACCAGTTTTGTTACAGGTCTGATCACAGACGTGCTGAACTGGCGGACCTAGAAAAGAAAAAGTTATATAAAATACATGGTCTGAACACAGACAAACCATAACTTGAACTGATGAACTATTAGCACGTTTTGTACCATTTACGTTAAAGACAGCTAGCTTGTAGGCTAACGCGTTAGCAGTCATTCAAGTGCAATGCATCAAGTGAATTTTTTAAGACATTCAGCGTTACCTCCGGGTTTCCAGAGGGTATACAATACTTAAGACATTTTATAAGCCATAAAAATTCGGCCATAACTATCATATAATCATTAAAATCTCCAAAATCATTGAATGTCTTACCTGCTGCCCTAGCATGTGTGCTGCCATTTTCTCCTACAGCTGTCCAGAGTGGAACAAACGACTGCGCATGTGCTTTTGAGAGGACCGCGTTTGCCTGTGGGTAATGTAGTCTTATCGGCATAGCGCATTCTGGAAGATGGAGAAACTAATTGGACAACCACAAATGTTTAAAATTGCTTAAAATGTCGAACTATGCGCATTATGTCAAGTGGAAAAATGCAATCAATGTTTTATTTTCAGTAGTATATAGAAAGACCTAGTTCTATAAAAAAAAAAACAAAAAAAAAACACATTTCTACAACTGGTAGTTCATTACTACTTTCCTCAATGTCGCCATCTGGAGAGACGTTTTTTGTGAAACATCTCAACAAATACTGGATGAATTACCATCTTTATGCCATCTCTGTAGTGAAAATGACTGTTAGGTCCAGACTTGCTTCAGAATCCAAAACTAGTAGGTTAGAAGTCAGAAGTTAGAAAAACAACAAATAATCTAATCTCTTTAATTTAATTTCATACTTATGTTAAGGGTCCCCTTTCCTCTTAATTTCTTAACCAGCTACATATCGTAATTACCTAAGTAGCAATATTAGTAGTAAGTAGCTGATTTGACAGCTATGCTAACTAGTTAGCTTTAAAACAGCCGTTGAAGGCTCTGTAATTACACTTTAATGCCTTTTTTCAAGCCACAAAATATAAAGAGGCTAAACAAAATTTTAACACAAGTTCCACCTCTGTGATACAGTATCTGAGCTATCATTAAATTGGCTGCTGAGATACCAACTAACTGACCAACCTGTGAAAAGTGTTTTGTTTTTGGCGACGTTTAATTGTTGGTCCTGACTGTTCCCGCTTTCGTCCAGCAGAGGGCAGAGCAACCAGCAATGTCACTTTTTAAATAACCGTCATTCAGAAAACACAATGTTAGCAAGCTAATGTAATGAAAAAACAAATAAAATAAAACCCATCATTTTTCCAACCGTTCGGACAAATACGTGTTTTTTAAATCTTCTACCTTGAGGGGCCCACCAGGGATGATATGACGTAATTATGATTTGTTGCTCAGCCTCGCTTTGGACCGGGAGTTGGCAGGGTTGGGTCTGCGATGTGTCTGAGCTAGTTTATTAGTCTTATCGACAATAACGAGTGTGTGTGACTTTGGTGTGTTAACAAGGAAAAATACATCATTGCTCATGTGAACTAAACACTTGTGTCCCCACACTGCAGGGACGCAGAGCGGTTGACGCATTCGTTGTCGCGGAGCACACACACACACGCAGACAAACGCGCGCGTGCACACACACACACTGAAGCTGCGAATGAGCAGAGAGCGTGCTCGGACGGAGCGTAGCCGGGCTACCAAAACGTAACGAAATAGCGAGAGGTTTAAAGCTGGTCGGCTCGCTAGCTGACGGCAAACCAGGCATGGACGACAAGTCATTCACCAAGGAGCTGGACGGATGGATTGAACAACTGAATGAGTGCAAACAGCTGTCAGAGAACCAGGTCAAAGTCCTCTGTGAAAAGGTAAGGTTTGCGCAGGACGGGAGGCAGAGCTATCAGTCATTAGCGGTCCACGATGTTAGCGCACTGCTAGCTCTTAACATCTCCTCAATCGTCAGTAGTATTGAAGTGTCGCCGAACGTCAGCTAATACACTCGGCCTTGCTTTGGAGCACACCATTTGGCTGCTGCAGTTTGCAGTACATCGCTACTGGAAACCACTCGCCAAGAAGATGGAGGGGCATGCCTGCAAATATGTTTTCCCTAGCTACGCCCACTCTTGGTACCTCTCCACCGCTGAAGTGCACTGGCACCAGTTACCATAGCAAACTGTATCCTAATCTGCTACATCCTGCATAACCTGAAAAGGGATGAATGTTCAGTATTTGTGTGCTTTAATACGGCGTGTTTAAAAACAGTATGCACTAGACTGCATCACACTCTGTGTTACCTGTTACCTGCATCATCCGGTGTTTTGTTGGTCCTCCATTTAAGGCCAAGGAGATCTTGACAAAGGAGTCCAATGTGCAGGAGGTGAGATGTCCGGTGACAGTCTGCGGAGATGTCCATGGTCAGTTTCATGACCTAATGGAGCTGTTTAAGATCGGGGGCAAGTCTCCAGACACCAACTACCTCTTCATGGGAGACTATGTTGACAGAGGCTACTATTCTGTGGAGACAGTCACTCTCCTGGTTTCTCTTAAGGTAAAAAAAAAAAAAAAGGGCCACTGATGCTGTGATAAATAGTATAAGCAAGTCAGCGTCAACTGGGAAACTGGGATATGGATTTAGATTTGGAGAAGGACTGTGTTCATGAGGGATTATTCTTGCATGTCATTTACAAACACATTTTTCTTGGTAGGTAAGGTTTCGTGAACGCATCACAATTCTCAGAGGGAACCACGAGAGCAGGCAGATCACACAGGTGTATGGCTTCTACGACGAGTGCTTAAGGAAATATGGAAATGCCAATGTTTGGAAGTACTTCACAGATCTGTTCGACTATCTGCCCCTCACTGCACTGGTAGATAACCAGGTAAGGTTGTGTATTCAGATGTGGCATGTGGCATTGAAGCTACAGGGACTCTGTCATTTATTTTCTTTCTCTTCTGTCAGATTTTCTGCCTCCATGGAGGACTGTCCCCTTCAATAGACACACTAGAACACATCAGAGCGCTGGATCGCCTGCAGGAGGTTCCTCATGAGGTAATATGAATATTTTTTGATGTTGTCGGTCTTCTGTGATGTTGACCTGTTGAATATGTTAATCTGAGTTATGGGAAATTGTGATGGACATTTTTCACAATTTTCTGACAATGCATACATCAAGCGATAAATAAATAAAACTGTCGACACACCGATCAGTAATGAAAATCATCTATAGTTGCCGCCGTAACAAAGCCTTAAGCAGTTTTACAGTATCCCAAAAGTGTAGCTCTACATATTGTATAGATTTTGTGTTTGCATGTACAGCAGACTAAACAACACTGATGTTTCCTCCATGTTTCAGGGTCCAATGTGTGACTTGTTATGGTCAGACCCTGATGACCGTGGTGGCTGGGGCATCTCACCCCGCGGTGCTGGTTACACCTTCGGGCAGGACATTTCTGAGACTTTCAACCATGCAAACGGCCTCACTTTGGTTTCAAGAGCCCACCAGCTGGTGATGGAGGTACTTCCGCTGACACTAATTCTGTTTTTTTCCTCAGACACTGCAGGTGCTGTTTTGACATTACATGTTGTGAATTTAAAATAAGTAACATGCAAGTAATATCTTGATCCAGGGTTACAATTGGTGCCACGACCGCAATGTAGTGACGATCTTCAGTGCACCAAACTATTGTTATCGTTGTGGAAACCAGGCAGCAATCATGGAGCTTGATGACACATTGAAATACTCCTTGTAAGTAAAGTTTTTTTTTTATAAATTGTTAGAAGCGTGTCTATTTTTCACATGGACTTTTGACATTTTCTTGAAGTATAATTCTCAAAATGTGACTAACGAGGACTCCTGCCTTTTGTTTGCTTTAGCTTACAGTTCGACCCTGCGCCACGCAGAGGAGAGCCCCATGTCACGCGGCGTACGCCAGACTATTTCCTGTAAAAATCACTGGTGAGGATGGCTAGAGGCTGCACAGAGGCTTGACAAAAGATGTATTCATAACCCCATGGACCAAAAAAAAAATGTGCCATAATCACAGTGAAATGGAAACTATCACATCTAGCTAAAGACCACCATCCTTTCAACTTTTTCCTCTCTGTGCATGATGTTTTTATCGCTAGAAATGATTGCTACTATGAACAATACCGTCACAGTACCTGCTGGTTTGTCAGGAAACATGAATAAACTAACGCTGAGAGTAACAACTACATGTAAGTAATCTTTGTGTTAGGGTGTTAATGACGACCAGAGTGTGTTGCCATATACAGTATGTAAGGTGCATCTTTCACTTGGCATGGCCTCAAATCAAAGGTTGCAGTAAATCTAATGTGAACTCTTTTCTTTTTGTAACTGAAGCGCAACAGTTTAATTTTGTGAAGTGAGATGATAGGGTTAGATGTTGGAAATCAATCTGTTCTCTTTGCACTTTTGTATTTGATTTTTATCACATGGCACTGACGGACTATGTTGTTTTTTATACCCTGTTATAGTGTAAGTAGCTCTCTTTCTGCTCTGCTGTCTCTTATGGGAGTCAATGTAATTCATTTAAATAGGCAATATTGATAAAAACTACATCAGATGTAAAAAGAAAAAAAAAAAAAAACTTAATGTTTTGCAGCCGCAGCTACACAAAATAAAGACTGAAGTTGCTTCGTCATTTATTTTCTTTTAGGTGCAGTTTGTGGCATTCTTGCCTCTCACTGGTGACCACTAGATGGAAACAGACCTCTAAAAAGTGCTGATAAACTCTGATAGGGTAACCAGCCTTAGTATGCATGTGTGCAGCACATTTTCATGCATTTTTTTTTTTAATTGGCAGCCATGTGGTATATACCATGACTTTGAAGCATGGAAAACATAAGATTACTGGCAGTCAAGGAACAGAGTGCTCACACAGTTATCACGTTTTCTTATATGTTTTTTAGATATAAAACAAAGAATGCTCTGCAGCGTTGACTTGTACACGTTAGTGTCCCCTGTTCATGTCAGGCTGGTTCATAGAGTCGAGCGTGTGGAAATCCAAAGTTTTAGCCGTCAGTAATGATTTACAGCCAGAGCGTCAAGTTGACGAGAATGTCAGCGCGGTAACGGATGTGGCGCTGCTGAACATAAAAGCCTCATTTCAAGTGAAATAAAATTAAGCTTGTCACCAAAATGTCTATGAAAGACTTTAGTGTTTGATTGAAAAGTAGAAAAACATCGTGCATTTTCAGAACTTTTTGTCCCCGTTGGTCACATACCGCTCGGCCTCTGATGTTGCTCAGTGCGGAGCGCAGCCTTGAGGCAGGACTTTTATTTTGTCAGAGAGGTTCCTGACACGGCTGGATGTGCCCGTGCGCGCTGCTGTGTGGCTGCGCTGACGCTGCTGCATGTAAAATTAGCTGGCTGCAGCCTTTCAGGGACACCTCTTGCGGACCACCGGAGCCCACCGTGCAGTAAGTAACCTGTCCGTATTATAAAAATGTGTCCATCAGTACGTCGGTACAGAAAGGAGCTGCGCGTACTTTGCGTCTGAGGTCTGGGGAAGTGTCATTAGACGCGTTTGGCTCCTGGAGAAAGCCCGCTGGATGTGTGGATGTGGCAGGCTGATACTAGTTGAATCTGGGGCGCACAGCTGGACAACAAACGGGCCCGGACAGATGTCTTGCTTAATTAGTCGTTTTAAAATGATGATACTTAGGTTCTTATTGTTTGGTAAATCTTTAAGATCCTTGTTCAGATGCAGAAAACACCTCCAGTTACAGTCCAGATTTGACTGGTCTACGTCGGGTTGAACAATTGATCGTATCCAGTCACAGAGCATGTTTACCCTGCGACCACTGACAGAAAGCAGCTTCTTCTAGAAATCATGAAGGTTAAAATATCTGCATTGGGATGCTGCTTGTAGTATAATGTATTTGACTGTAAGGAGATGTTGGGAATTGCAGGTAATGTGTAGCCGTGCAGGCCGCCTTTGATTGGTTGAGAGTGAGGGCACAAGCAGTTAAGAGTTTCGATCAAAGGCCGCGTCAGTTCAAAGTTCACTCCTCTCATATCACCTTCATTTAATGCTGTTAACGTCAGGAAGTGTACTGCGACCACTGACCAAAGCAGCGCATGTAGTGATCTAGTGTTTTTTTTTTTCCTTTGCATGAGCTCAGAGAAAGAGGTGTTTTGTTGTCATCTCGTGAGAAGCCCATGGAGTTTAATTCAATTTAAAGAGACAGCACGCGTCCTGCACGCCACGTCCGCCGGCCAACAAGAGACTTTTCTTGTTTTCTTGTCAATCCAGCAGCCATCTTTGGTGCAATTTCAGGTGGAGTTTCATCATGCTGCTGCGGGTGCTTGCATTGACTTGCTGCACTTTGCTGTCTCCCAGTGGCTCATCTGGAGCATGGAACAAATGGTTAAAAACCAGATCAGACTGGGTTCCAGGGACCCACACACAGGGCAGCACGAGCATGCCGCATCCACAAAGCGGATGTTTTCATAGTGCCGTGTCTCTGTTCAGTGCAGGCCAGTCTTATCTGGTTCTGCACTGTGAAATCATACAAGCATAAAGTTTGAATGGTATCAGTGATGGTGACAATAAATGATAAAATCCAGATATTGCATAACCGACTGTACAGTGCTCACTTTAATACAATTTGTAGTGAATTGCTAAAAATAAGGATCCCTTTGTCCAGTTATTCACAGTTGCAAATACATGCAGGGGGCTTTGTCACTTTCCAAGAGCCGCTTTTCAGCCTCAGTTTGGGGGTTGGTGTGTGCCCATAATAGGGCTTTGCAATTTAGTGCTTCACAAGCCTTGTGTCAGGTCAGGCGTCACCATAGCAACATTATGCTGAATAAGCAGCACGGCAGTCCAGACAGGGGCTTTATTTTCAGGGGTCCTCCTTCACTGACTTGTGTCTGCGAAAGGCTGTCACTCCCGGGATGAGAGCTGGAGCAGGGCCCTGAAATCCTGCAACAGTATCAGTCGAGATCAGCCTGATGCAGCGCAGTCATGAAACACAGTTATTCCAGACAAGCAACGCTCAGACATTCATGCTTCAATACAGCTGAAATGCAGCGTGTTTGCCTCAGATTGCCCTTCTTGCTTCCATTTATCTACTCCACAAGAAGGCAGCTGAAAATGGTTTAACCTCAAAGCATCATTCTTACACACTTTTGTGCACCGACAAATCCCTGATGTGACTGCTGTAACGTTTTTCTTTCCCCAGATAAATATGGCAGCAGAGCTATCCACTTCCATAAACATCAAGGAGCCCCGGTGGGACCAGGGCACATTTGTAGGTCGGGCAAAACATTTCTTCACTGTCACAGACCCCAGGAACGTCCTCCTCACCAACGAACAACTAGCTCACGCACACAAAATCATCACTGACTACAGGTAAACCAGGCTACGGCTACAAGCTGCTGTGTGCCAGTAACTGAATGTGCATTCAGTGCTCTTATGAATTTGCTTTAAATGTTACCTTTACTGTCTTCAAGGCAAGGTATAGTCTCCCCAGGACTGACAGAAGATGAACTGTGGAAAGCCAAATACATTTTTGATTCGGCTTTCCATCCCGACACTGGAGAGAAGATGATCCTGATCGGCCGCATGTCAGCACAGGTTCCCATGAACATGACCATCACTGGATGCATGATGACATTTTACAAGTAAGCTGATAGATTTATGTCTATGTACTACTACTATACTACTGCTGAAGGTATTACCACAACAGGCCTTTTTCACAGCAAACGTTTTGACATGTCACAATAGGAAACACACAGGTGTAAATAATAAAATAAGCAATGGCTGAATTCCATTTAGCTGCTTCAGTTTCAAGGTCCTTGTATTGTGCATGCTGGCTCATTGTCACACTGAGTGGGACTCCTGATAATATTCTTACAACTGTATCTTTTCTGTATTACTGAAGGACACCTGGAAAGGAAAATATTCATTTAAATGGAGCAATATGTAAGAATTTGGCCACTTGCCGAAGGTCACCCCAAACAAATAGGGGGCAGCGTATCACCAGAGTAACCGCTAACTGCTCCTCACTGTACTTTTTGCTCTAGCTACTAGCAGCTGTTAGCCAGTTAGCTCAGTTAGCAGCTTATGATGTTTGCCATCTTGCAGAACAACTCCAGCGGTGTTGCTTTGGCAGTGGATTAATCAGTCTTTCAACGCAATAGTCAACTATACCAACAGGAGTGGTGATGCTCCGATCACGGTCAGGTAAGAGACGGACGTTCTGGCACCGACGCTGGCTCATGTTAACCCTTTAATTCAACAGTTTTTGTGTGCACAGTTTTTTGTGTGACGTGACGGGTGACTCTTTTGTTTGCAGTCAGCTTGGCACAGCTTATGTGTCTGCCACCACAGGGGCAGTTGCCACCGCTCTAGGACTAAATGCACTAACAAAGGTATCAGTTCATCTAACCCCATTCTACATCTCATTTTAATGTATCAACTTCAACCGCATGGGTGTGCTGACATGAAGGTAGCCATGCACAGATAGTCTCTTTGTCGTTACTGCATTACTTACAGGCTGTGGTTTCCCGTTCTCCTGCCAGCTTTTGTAGTGACTTTGTGTTATCCGTCCTGATTTATGGTAGAATAGCCCTCATGTACAGCATCTGAACTATAAGCTGCAGTAACCTCAGACTTGCACTAGTCTGAAAGGTTACGTTGACAGTGCTATCAGGGCGCAGCAGAGCCAAGTGATTCATTTCTCCCCTCCTGTTTTTATGCCTCGTCTCTCCTGCTGTAGCACATCTCACCCCTGATTGGACGATTTGTTCCTTTTGCTGCTGTAGCTGCTGCTAACTGTATCAACATCCCACTGATGAGACAAAGGTAAGGAGGACACGCAACACTCGGCAAAGTGCATCATCACGCAGCATGTCAAGACGACGTGACAGTAACGGTGGAAAAGTCCATGCAAACAAAGATTTTAAGGCTGTTCGTAATAAAAGGTCAGCTGGATGACTCTGATTTAATCTGTTTCGCCCCCTCATCTTCAGAGAACTTCAACACGGCATTCCCATAACGGACGAGAATGACAACAGGTTAGGAGAGTCGACGAAAGCGGCACAGCAGGCCATCTCTCAGGTTGTGGTCTCCAGAATCCTCATGGCATCTCCAGGAATGGGTATGGATAGCTTTGTGTCATCAGTCCAGTTAGACCACCCGATGTGAGCTTTGTTCACTCCCATTTGGGAGCTGGTGGCGTCATTTAATTGAAAAGAAAACGAAGACCACCAACTTTGTTATATGTTTACAGTTTTAGTGCATTGTGCAGTGATAATTTCTGTATATTTTCAGCTATCCCCCCGTTTTTGATGAACCATTTGGAGAAGAAGGCCTTTCTGAAGGTAGGCATATTTCTAACTCGGTTGCATCCTTTAAGACACAAACTACAGTACAGAAGGCTACATTTGCTGCAGTGACTGCATCACAGGTTGAAAATACCGCAAAGGTTGAAGAGAAATGGTGGGAACCTCATGTCCCACGCTGCGGCTGCCACTCGGTCTTCTTTTAGTAATCACACATCAGAGGCATGAAAAGCACTGAGGACATGAGGCCACTCTAGTACGGGAATTCACCACTGCTTTTGTGCCTCTCATTCGTATTTCTGCCTGGTCTTTTCAGAAGTTCCCATGGATGAGTGCACCTATTCAAGTCAGCCTGGTGGGATTCTGGTGAGTCGTCAGAGATGGTCCACCTGATAAGCGGCCATGTGAAATTCCTTTGAAATTTCAACCTAATTTCTTCCTGCAAGGATATGAAAAGTCATTAATCCCTAGATTTCTGCCACTTTAAAGGTTGCTGTTCAAGTTATTATGAAATATCTCAAGAGAAATGCGCTCATTAGATGTGTTGGTTCCCTAAATAATATCACGGAGCTCTCTCAATCCATCTCATTGTAATTTGGTGGCAGGTTTTGGGAGGTTTTCAGGTGCTCAATAATTCGGTTATGTAACAATAAAGTGATAGCCAGCAGGCAGAGGTTTACAACATTTTCAGTAATTTAAACAAACATGTCACATGTTCTCTGAAATCCTCTCACATGCTGATGTTTCCTGGCTCCACTTAACTTCTTGTGACTTCTGAATTACCAATTGAAATCATGTGTAACATTCCTTTAGTTCAGCAGTGATTTGAGCAGCACATCCTGCCGACTGAGACACACACACACGCAGAAGAGCAGACTTGTTATGGAGATGGATGATATGCCAATATACACCATGAGACGGTCTTGCAGAGATTTTGCCACACTTTACATATCAAGCTAACTTTCCCAATGTATGTGCAATGCAACAAGTCAATGAGCAGCAGAGTTTTTTGGCAAAATTGGAATTTAGTGGGATTTTTGCTTCAGTGTGATTTACTTCAGTTGATAAAATTTACAATCCCAGCATGTCATTAGCCAGTCTAGCCATTTGGCTGTATGGATGAAAATGTTGGTCTGTCATTGGATGGATGTTGATGAGCAATACAATGTCCCCAAGTGAACCATGGTAGTGCCACACCAGATCCTGAAGATGTCCTTTTTAATGGGGCAATTTAATACTCCCTATGTCATGTTTCTCCCCTCTACTCCTTGAATTGTTCCCTATTATGGATATTCTGTAACAGGTAAGGTTAGGATCCAATAGCATGCAGATGGTCGGCCCGGAGTGAGCAACAGTTTCAGGAAGTGTTTGGCAAGCCAGTCAATTGGCAGTCCCACTCCATTACAGATCCAGGAAGGGCAAGGCAACAAACATAGTCAGGTACAGAAGGCAGAGGTAATTACCAGAGGGCAGAGGAGCAGACGAAGTCAGAAGCAGGGTCGATACTGAGAAGGCAGGCCAAGGATAATTGCTGGAGAGTCTTGCATGAGGACAAGGATCAATCTGGCGATGGGTGAGATTGGGAGAGCCGCTTAAGTACTGCACTGATTGGTGATGAGTGTCAGGTCTATGCTCAGGTGATAGGGCAGGTGGGCGTGGCTGAGTGGTGAAGGGTGTTGGCTGAACAGGTGTGCAGATGAGGGTGGCAGCAGGTAAGGAGCTGGCAGACTGTGACATATTCAATACCTGCCTCCTACATATGTGGTTCTCTATTGGATAGTCAAAACTGAACATAAGCTCTGACCGTACTCACGTATGGCCTGACTTCCACCCCTCTAACTGAGGACACTTTGACCTACTTCCTTAATAAAAATGTGAATACTTGAGATTCCTCCTTGAATGGTCCTCTCTATGTGTGTACAGTTTATCTATAAGACCTTGGTTACTACCGAAGCTGAGACAGGGAGAGACTTCCTATCTGCTATCTGCCTCAAAGGCCTCTGAATATTATGTTAATGTGTGACTGTCTGCAGGCAGAACGTCCTGTGGTAGAAAATTTCTTCACACCCTCACTCTCTGCCATCCTTGTGTTTTTATATGAACATGTTACACATTACACCCGCTAACCATCAGCACACTAACATTGATATTGTGCGCATGTTGGTATGCTGATATTGTATTTAGTACAGCCTCACAGAGCTGCTAGCATGGCTGTAAGCGCTTTGTCTCGTTTAATCCATATACACTTTCTCAACTTCTCAAATTTCATAATATCTGTATCAATATCACAATTATCAATAACGTGTACTTGGACGTACACACCTGTTTTAAAGCACACTTACACACTTGAAACTACCACACGGCCGAATTCACCCTCACTCTTGTGCATCTCCTGTGAAGCTCTGGACTGTATGCTGTATATTTCACAGATCTGTATGTGTCTTTCAGCCTGGTGTTTGCCACGCCGCTGTGCTGTGCATTGTTCCCTCAGAAGAGGTGAGTGACACGTTCAAACCTGACACTGAGCTGTGACCAGTAACCAGTCACAGGCACAGAGCCTTGGCTCGGGTTGAAGATATGCACAGTTTGCATAATTCTTTCCTGCCTGAAAAGTTGCGTAATACCCATTAACCCATTAACTCCTTCATATCTCCCATTCCTCCCCCTGATCTCAGCTCTATGTCAGTCAGCCGCCTGGAGCCGGAGCTGCAGGAGAAAATCCGGGCCAGCCACCCAGGAGTGGAGAGGGTCTACTTCAACAAAGGGCTATGAGCGTGCAGCCCCCTCATCCAAACACTGCCATAACACAGCTGCAGGCTCAGTCCTCGCCTCTCTGCCAGCCCTCCTCATTCAGTGTGCCAAAGTTAAGTTAGTGTCTCCTCATTTCCACCATCCACGATGGATATCTGAGGACTCCCTCTCTCAGTCAGTCTCTTTGTAACGAGATGTTTGCTTTTGTCGATGTGATTGTTGATTTTTATCATTACTGCTCGAGAAGATTTTCTCCGACTGGGCCCGGATGAAAAGTACGACGTTTATCATGACAGATACTGTATAGTGGCCCACGTAAGGTTGTTTTAAGTGGACGTTTATCTTTCTGTGCAGTATTTTTTTTTTTTTTTTAAGTAGGTGACTTGTTGCGTGTATGTCGCCACCATCACCATCGCCATCTTATTTCTTACCTCTATAGTAGTTGATTATAATCAGATGTTGATGCTGATTAGTCAAAGACCTCTGCAGTTCTTGCATTTGCCAAATCTGTATTCATCTTTTTAGACTTCATCAACGGTGACAACCTCCTACTCTTGTTATTTCAAAGAATGCCATTCACTTAACTCACTTTAGTTCATTTTGCCAAATGAGTGATATTCAGTGAGCCTTGAGGCCTCCTGACAGCTAACCATTAATCTGAAAACGAGTTTCCAGGGATCCACCATGTGAAATGTGATGCTATGATTGTGGCAACCATTGGTGGGCCAACACGGTGCTATTTGATGTCTTAATAATCAGCATTTATCATACTATTTATTCTGCTTGCCAAACACGTGCGAACAAGCTACTACTCATGTGAGCATCACGAGATTTAATCCGCAATTTACAGAAAATAGTTTTCTCTGTGTATTTAGTGGCACCGAGGCTTCACTCAGGAGAGCTGAACGGTGGTGCGAAAGAGTTATTAATGATGATTTCACACTGGCTCCCATTTACCCAATCCCTAATCTCCAGTAGTTAATCCAGGACTTTGTGATCACGGTATCTGATACCACCAAAATTCAACAGCTCATTCATGCCTTACACAGACTCATACGGTATATATCTATCTCCTGTACCTGAATGCAGCAGCCGTAGACGTTTGACCAGTAGCGCACAAAGTGACACATTTTAGAGTTATGTGGCAGATTTATCATGTTGTTTTGGACACAGTATAAAATGCCAAAACATTCTTAAGGTAGTATTTTTCAAGGCAACGATCATATACAGACGATCCATCTGACCACTATTTGTTGTAAATGTGACTTTTGCCATTATGAGCCAGCTCTGTGGAGTCAACGAGTGCATACGTCAATTCACTGGAGCATCACATAGAATTACTTTGACCTCAGCCTGGTGAGTTTGAGGACAGTTCTCAGCTAAAATCTTGCATCATTAATGCCCCCCTGCACAGTATTTTTGTATTTTGTGAGAAATATGCACACCTTAGTTATGACATGCAGTTACATCAGCAGAGTATCACAGGGCTCTTTCCTGAGCTGATAAAGCAGGTGCAGTCTGGTGTCGTAACCTTTTGTTCTGCTCCTGTCCTGCAGCAGTCAGTATTCAGATGAAGTTGAATTCTTGGACAATATCACAGCAGAGAGACTGAACAGCAACATGCCAGATTTATCAGTGGACATTTTCAAATCAGGGACGAGAGTGAAAAAGATGGACTTGAAGCCACAAAACTCACAAGCAGTATTACTTCTACCAACTTCAACTTAAAAAAACAAAAACAAAACAAAACTTGAGGTGTGTTTAAATCATTAGGTCCAATAAATGGAGATGATTACATTTCAAATTTCAGTACATCTTAAACGCTTGTGAACACTGATTTGATCTCATTGCATCTTTTTGCTCATCACGGTGTGTAATTTCTGTAAGGTGTTTAATGTTTAATGTGCCGTAAATCTACTACATATATTGCTGTATAAGTAACTTTATTTTAGATTGTCAGTGTTTCCGGAGAGACTCGTTGGAGTTGGAGCTGTTCCCTCGCTGGTTTGAAGTGAAGTTTGTCATTATAGTGTTCAAGGTAACTGAATGTACCATTTTCTGATTCCAGCTGTTGGCGGTGTGTTAGACCAGAAAAGCACAATGTTGTAACATATTTCAAAAGCTGCACATTTTTAGAACTTGTTAGACACGTTTCGTTTCCCCACCGCAGTGCTTTTCAGTGCATCCTTGATCAGTGAGGGGGCAAGAAAAGATGAACACTAAACTCGCCCTTTTGTATACATTAATTCTGATTATTATTCCATTTACCTCTGACTGTATCTAATGAGAACTAACAAAAACATGAAATTAACTACCTAATAAATAATATGTTCACAAGCTTCAATCCACCAAATGAGATGAAATGTCACTACAGCCAAAGCGATACAAACCAACTCAAGAGGAAGTCATTTACGCTTTACATTAATTACAGTGAATATTTTTAAAAACAAATACTACGACAAACATGCCATTTGATTGTTTTGCAGTACACCGGGGTGATGTGATGTTTAGACTAAGTGGATGAAATAAAGTTGATGAAATCTTGTGTCTGGTGTTGGGTCATGTTCTGATACAGCTGACAGCCCCACAGCACCATCTTCTGGTTTAAACCGGATGCAGCGGGGCGGCGTTACAAAAGCGTTTTATTCCAAGGCACAAAATGTTTAGAAGAACTATGAAAGACTGCAAACACGGACTTGCTTCATTTGACTGCACACAGATCTGAAGCCCCATCAACGTCTTTACAAAGCAACGCACAAGAAGAACAGATTGGCATAATTGCACTCAGCAAGCTGTGACAGCTACAGAACATAATGCATCATGGGAAAGTGGCAGCATAAAGTGACGTCTAATTTCATCAGCAGAAAGAAATACCGGAGAACTTCAGACACAGAAAACGTTCAGGAACAGCTGGACTGTAGTGATTATCTCCTGCTTTCACACAGCAGGTCGTAATGCCAAAAAAAAAAGAGAAAAATAAAGCAGAGACAGTTTAACAGAAACCGTCTGTGATTGCGAGATGTAACTGGTGTGATTTCAGTTTGTGAGGGACACAGCTGTGTTCAGTCTGCCGTCTCCTGCTCGCTCAGGTCTCTTTGATCAAGTGTAACAATGAATCATTTGAAAAAGAAGAGAAATGAACAGAGTCGATCACAGAAAGACATTTTGAAAACCAGTAACAACATCTTGCCCCGTGTGACGGCAAGAACACAAATACCTTCAGAATTTGGCCTTTTCACAACAAACAGCATCACAGCACAATATCTTCCCTGGATGACAAACAATGTCGCCCATGTAACAGCTTCTGATGATATTCAACAGCGAGTAACATTCACATTCATTGACAGACATGTATCATTGACCAGAGAGCTGGAGGGTCGATAAAAGAAGGGACATCTATTCGGAGAGTCACCATTCACAGTCAACGTTCTTCAGGTCTCTGCTTCGACTCGTTGACCTTATCTCTGTTCACACTCGGTACACATGAAGTCCAAGGTAGCTTTTGTACAGCGCTATCTTTGGAATGTGTTGGACTTTGACAAGGTGGCATTTCAATTGGCACTCGTTAAAACACCAACAGTTACAACTCAGTCTGCAAAAAAATCTGTTTGCAGCAAGTTACAAGACTTCTTTGATGGAGTTTTTATGCCTTACCTTCCTCAGTAATTACACATTTTGGGAGATGAATGAAGACAGGCATTTGGATTCAATAACTTCATAAGATACCATGAACAAAAGATAAATAAAGGTAATATAAATACTCTGCAACATAATTATATAACAGTGTTATTATAATTTTCCATTAAAGGAAAATGAATGAAAATATAGCTCTGTGGTGTCCACAAGGGGCAACACTGTTAAAATGTCTTTGGATAGATGTTAAAGATTGTACTGGCAAGTGCCCACAGTGGCAGATCATCAGATCAGATCATCACTCTGCCTCTTGGATGTGGGCGCCTGCTTCAAGGCTCTGAAGATGCTTCGTGTCCCTGCTCACAGAGAGTGTCAGAGGATCAATGGATTGGTCAGAGAGTGTGCCCGAGGGCGACCTCGCACTGAAGTGACCTCTTTCAGTCTGCAGCTGAAAGAGGAAATCACCCCGGCGTGTTCTGAAATGCATGTGATCGGCTGGCTGAGCTAAAAGAAAACAAAGGAAATGGACGCTTTCTTCAAGTCAACAGTGCTGCCCTGAGGCACCTACAGCACATAGATGGGCCGTGACTGAAAGGGTTAGCCTTTCAGCTTAGCATGGCCAGGCCTTCAATATATGCAGTTACTGTCTACCTCCATATAGAAAAGGAGCTCTGGGCCCACATGAGCCTTACATATTCAGCAAAACTCCTCCTCACACAGCGCCTCCCCCACCAGCAGTGAGTGTTTGTCAGGCTCACTGAGCACCAAGCTGTTGAGTGAGTGCTTATCAGAGCGCAGGGAGTTGATGGAGGCACGGCTGTAGTTGACAATGCGATCCAGCAGGCTGAGTTTGGGGGAGGGACGACGCATCTCGCCCATGCCGATGTGGACGCTGACTTCGGATAGGCTGCCCTGCCGTCTGCTGTTACCCAGTCTGGCCTCCAACTTCTCAGCACTGGGCTTAGTGTAACTACACAAAGACACGGGGAGAAAGAGAGAGATGAATATAGAAACACTTCATTGGATATACTCAAAAGGAGATGGCCTTACGACTAGTTCTCTCATTGCTGAGCCGACGTGTTTTCTCATTCAACACCTTTCGTTGTACAGTTGACCCTGTGTTAACCTACACATGACCAATGAAACTGAAAACTGAAACAAAGCACACAGATAAAAAGGACACGACAAAACGCAACATATCTCATTACCATTTGAGTAGAAGGGACGACAACACCACAGAGACAGATGACAGCGCCATCGCAGCAGAGCCCATCCACGGCTGTAACACCAGGCCGAGAGGAAGGAAGACACCTGGGGACGGACGAGGCTCATATTACTGCTGTGCTCAAGATCACTGCGATGATCACCGTCGATGTGACGGCATCACTGAAATGAATCTTTTGCAGTCACCTACCAGCAGCAATAGGAATGCCAACCAGGTTGTAGATGAGAGCAAATACAAAGTTGATCCTGATCCTCTTGACTGTCTTTTTAGAGAGGTCAATGCTGCCGACCACATCCAGGAGGTCATTCTGCAGAGAACAACAAAAAAGATGCATTTTCCTTACACTGTATACATTCAACAGTATTATCATTATTATTATTATAGACTGTCATTTGTTACACATTACTGGTTTTTAGACTAACTAAACTAAAATGAAACAAAATATTAAGTACTTCACAAAGCAGTGAATACACTTTTTTCATAAGCTACACTACTTAAATAGGAATGTATGTTTTTCTCTTCACTTGCGCAGACATTGTGACATATCGTGTACTGCTGTCTTAAAAAATATGTATTATACTTTTGGGATCATGGCCAACATGGGATGCTGAACAGATGTGTGAACACATGTTACAGAACAGACAATCTGTACATCACAGACATGAATTCATAAGACTTTTAAAAATCCTCCAAGCTGAAATTCTCACCCTGATCAGTACCACATCTGCTGCCTCTATTGCCACATCTGTCCCGGTTCCTATGGCGATACCAACATCAGCCATGGCCAGGGCAGGTGAGTCGTTGACGCCATCACCCACCATGGCTACTCTCTTTCCTGACTGCTGCAACTGTTCCACCTTGGCCACCTTGTGGGAGGGCAGGACCTCCGCAAACACCTTCCTGATGCCCACCTGTGGGACAGACCAACAGGGTCAGAAACACACAAACACAACACACAAAGTGGCAGTCCTCTGTGACCTGGATAAAAAACACACCTTAAGAATGTGGTTATGGTGATATTGTGATAACATCTGGGTCTAATATCATTATATTGACACTATCCAGTAACTGAGTCACACATACCAATAACTGATCTCAGTCATATCACATAGCTCTGTGTTCACACTCTGTCCATACCTGGGCAGCAATAGCTCGTGCTGTCTTGCTGTTGTCTCCGGTCATCAGCACAACTTCCAGACCCATGTTGGTCAGCGTGTGGACTGCCAGCTCAGCCTCTGGTTTCACTGTGTCTGCGATGGCTATCATTGCACACAGCAGATCTATGCACAAATTAACGATAACAAAAACAGAAGTCTGAGCAGTCAGTCGGGAAATTATGGCAAACAGATGAAAGATTAAATTTCATGCTGAACAGTACTACTCACTGTCTACAGCTACGAGGACAGCAGTGCGTCCTCTGCGCTCATGGTCCATCATGGCCTCATCTATATCTGGTCTGACCTGCAGGCAGTTCCTCCTCATCCACTCTCTGTTGCCAATCAGGACAACGTAGGTGGCTGTCTGGACGAGGCCTGGATACAGAGATCACTTGGGTTAGACAGCAGTAAAAAAAAAAAAAACTACAGTGACCAGGAGTCAGGACAATCCCAAAATATGAGCAGTTGTCCCAAATCCCAAATTCTGTCCTGTTTGTTCCAACAATTAGACTAAAGCCAAGTTTTGATCAGTTATAGTCCAATAAAACACTAAATCCTGATTTTTGTGAGACGTTCTTTTGGTGCTGCCTACAGACGGGCACTGTTCCAGCTCGATATTGGCTACAGCAGGGACTGCAGGACAGCCTTTTAAATTTCAAAGTCCATGGCCGACATGCATAATAGCCGTGTACAGTAGTGCTGCATGTATGTAGCCACAGAGAAGGCATGACTGCCTGATGAAATGAATAAAGTAATATGAATTTTAACTATTTTAACTGCATTTCCCAATGTACTTAGTGGCTGTGGGTCCATGATGAGTGGATGGGAGCTGTTGGACGTCCGGGTGTCACTGATCTGGACGAGGACACTGTTGCGCTGGTTGTTATCCTCACTGTCGCTGTCCGCCTGTTTCAGCAACATCTCCGTGTTGCTGACCTGACATCGGATGCCACAGCCCGGCACTGCCTGAAAGTCCGTGCACGCACCAAGAGACTCCGTGCCAAGCTCCTGCACACAGACAGTGACGGATGTTGAAAATAACATTTTACAAATCCAGTTCAAACGGTGCACTAGTGATCTGAGACGAGGACTGGCTGGAGGCCATGTGGGGCTTAGATTTAAGGCAGCAGACGGACCTGTTTGCAGTATTTGGTGATAGCTGCTCCCAGAGGGTGTTCACTGTTGTTCTCAGCTGTACCCACGATGGCCAGCAGTCGGGAACGAGGCATCTTGTTCCCCTCCACAACTATCTTGACTTGGATGACCTTCGGAGCTCCGTAAGTGATGGTCCCAGTCTTATCAAACACCACCGACTGGACCTGCCCATAAAAGGCGATATTATAAGGATAAAAAAGAAATACAATCAGGCTGAATTTCAAACACTTTTATGATATTTAATCAGAGCAATATCTAGACTAATGTCGTGTGTGACTCAGGAATCCGGAAGCATTTCATAATGGGTTTAACTTGACAGTTGGCCGGTTACATAACTGGCTGACTACATGGGAGTGTCAGAATGTCATCATTAACACACCTTATGCGCCATCTCAAGTGGCTCTCCTCCCTTGATCAGGATGCCATTTTGGGCTCCAACCCCTGTGCCCACCATGACAGCTGTCGGGGTTGCCAAGCCAAGGGAACAGGGACAGGCGATGCATAACACTGTTATGGAGGCCTGGAAAGCGAAGCGAATCACTGCCTCAGCCCTAGAAATGCTCTTGTCATAACCCTGTAAGGAGGAAATGTGGCTGTTAGCTTTTCTTTCAAAGTAGTAACAATCACTTTCCCTTCACGGACAAAAATAGTTAAGTTAAATAGTAATAAAACATTAATTATATAAAATAACTTTTTTAAACAGTAGAAAATAGACTAGAAAGACATTTCCTGATGTTGTACTAAGGAGCTTGGCACAGTCAGATATCAAGACTGAAAAGACGACTCACAGGAAAGTACTTCTCCACCAGAGAGAAGTCTAAGAACCCAATGATGATCCAGGCGATCAGTGTAAGGAGAGAGATTCCAACAATGAAGGGCACAAAGTAGCCACTGATCTTATCTGCATACTGCTGGATGGGAGCCTAAAAACAAAATGTCAGAATTAAACACCTGAGCAATTCAGAGCAGAACAGGTGGACACAAATGCAGATGTCCAACCGCAAAATTCACCTTTGAAGTCTGAGCCTCCTCCACTAATTTGACAATCTGAGACAGCGTGGTGTCCATGCCAACATGTGTAGCGCTGACGAGCAGAGAGCCATTCTGGTTAATGGAGCCTGCAATCACAGAACTCCCGGGCTTCTTCGTCACTGGCATGGCCTCACCTACAGCCACAGAGCAACAGCTGGTCAGCAGCAGACAACAGGAGCATGCCATCTGGAGCAAATACTGGTGTTTTGGCAGAAGTCACAATTCACATAATGAGCAGTAATGTTGTGGCAACAATTAATCCTTTCATATCCTAAAATGATTTTCTAATTGAATACTGATAGTAATGATGAAACACATTAAGGATAATAATTGTTGTGGTTAGCCGTGTCAACGTTGCAAGAGTATGAAGAATCTTATGCGGTATCCAATGATAAAAAGAATGTTCTACATTATGGTTCAAAGACTTTATTTTGTTTATCAATTGATATCAACTATTGCTCAGTTTCAAATGTTAAAAAAACTGGCAACCCTGTGTGCAAATCAGATCTGTTACTACTGCTACTTGCATTTTAGCATATTATTTCAACTAATACTGATATCGAGCCCTTAATCAATAAATACAGTTCCCCAACCTGTGATGAGAGACTCGTCGGCCATGGAGTGTCCCTCAATGACTCTACCATCTACTGGAAACTTTCCTCCAGGAACGACTTTCACCACATCGCCCCTCTGCACCAGTTCAACATCCACCTGCTCCTCACTGAACACACATGAACGTCAAACAATGTAAATGTTGTGAATAATACAGTGCTGATACAATCCTATTACTGAGAATGTCAACACAGGATGTGATCAAACTGTGTCAGCAAGAACAGTCTGCCAACAATTACACACAGAGAGGGATATAATGGTTGGTTTGCAGTGCTTAAAACCCCTCATTACAAAGATAACCGCACATCTGAGACTTCAGCGGTGCAAAAACCATCGGCATTGGTCTACAGAGATGTGGACCTTTATCCGACAATGAAACATTTCTATCCTGATGAGAGAGGTCTCTTCCAGAATGACAATGATATTAAAGTATTAATCATAGAAATGTTAAATCTGAATCCCAGTTGCAGTTTGGTTATGCAGTCCTTGTTATGCCATGACGGACCGCTGTGGCATTTCAGCTGCAAATATTATATAAATGAAAGACATGAAACGAGAACAATGAGTACCTGAGAACAGACTTGTCACTGCTGAGAGTGACCACTGTGGCCTCAGTTGCCTGTAGAGACATCAGCTTGGACAAAGCCTCAGATGTTTTACTCTGGATGGAAGAAAGCGGTACACAAGTAAGTAAAATTCAACTGAGGTCCTGCATTTCAACTCTAAATGTCATAGATATCAAGATTAATAAAGAGCTTAACCTTGGCTATCTGCTCCAGCCAGCGTCCCAGGGAGATGAAAACAAAGAGCATGGGTGGTGTGTCAAAGAAGGTGATGGGGTTGACTTTTGCCTTCTCCACCATGGCCACAATTAGGACGACCAGCGAGTAGGTGAAGGCTATTGAGGTAGCTAGAACTATAAGCACATCCATGTTGGCAGACCTGTGTTTGACTGCTTTGTAGGCTTGTACGTAGAAGTAACGACCTCCAATAAACTAAAGAGAAGGAAACAGAAAAGCTTGTATAAATAAGTTCCTCTTCCAAAACCTAAATTTGTGTGTGCTGCTGAAGATTCCACAGCTTGTCATGCAGTTAATCCCTCTGATTTACCTGTACAGGCACACAAAAGAGGAAGGAGAGGAGGTTCATGATGGAGAGGCCTGGGAGCAGCTGTCTCTCCAGGAACATGGTGGAGTGGTAGAGGTTGCGGTCCTCCACTGTGGTGTTGTGCTGATGTGAAACATTCATTTGGTGGTCCATGATAATCATGTACGTCATCATGCCCATCACAGGCACGCAGAAAATCAAGCTCACCAGGAAAGATTTCCTCCACCTTACAGAGCAGAGACAGGTGTGTGTTAGATATCGGTCCATATTATTTTGTAATCTAGGTTTTAATTGTCCTTTCAGAACAAATGTAAATAGATTCCTCATCACTACAACAAGCATCGACCGCAAAACTGCATATACTGGACATAATGCTGAACAAACGCACATTCATACGTATACACATTCAAGTCAGCATGTTTGTATATAAAGTATCATGGATAAACAACGGATAACAAAACTGAAATAATAACTATGCCCCTAATGATCTTCATTTCCACCTTATTCCCAAATACAGACAGGGGACAAATTAAAGAAAAAACAACATAAAGTGTCTTAGCAAGGTGTTAGGCCCATCACGTGCAATATCACTTTTTTCCAGATCTCTGTAGACCAGTACCAATGGTTTTTGAACCACTGAAGTCTCAGATGTGCATTTATCTTTGTAATGAGGGGTTTATGCACTGCAACCCTACTATAACATCCCTCTCCCTCTGTGTGTAATTGTTAGACTGTTCTTGCTGACACAGTTTGATCACATCCCGCATTGACATTCTCAGTCACCTGAGGAAGAGTTGCTCTTCTATTTTTATTAAATATCACACTAATGCACGAGCATCACATTCATCAAACGTGAGCCCCATTTCTGACTATTTGCTGATGTCTTTCCCATAAATCTAAATGCAGATGTCACTTTAGTCACTGTTCCTATTGAAACACCAGCCAGTTGAACAGTCTCTGTGACTGAAGCTCCTTCTATCTGTGCCGATGAACCCTCTTTCATAGTCACTCAGACATTTTCCTCATGCCTCATTGCCCTCTTGATACAAAATCAGAATCAACTGGGCCTTATCAACATTTTACACATGCCACAGAGCATGACTAGATATTAACTGCTTAAACTTACTATGCAGCACACCTGTGTGCAAAGTTTCTCCACTCATTTATTCAGGTTTTTCCTTCCATTTGTCTCCTATCTGTACATTTACAAATATTTAAAAACACTATTCCCCAAATAGAGTTCCCAAAGTTGAAACGAAACTCTCCATAGCCTTAAACAAGGCTTCATTCACATCTTCCCTGGCACTAACAGTCTATCCTATAACGAGGTCTAAAGAAACTGGGTTCTGTAACAACAGAATCTATTGAGTAATGTTAAGTGGGGGCGTTTCCACCTCTGTACAAGCATTTCCAGCAGCTGCCAGAGTTAAAAACAGAATTGCTTCTGAGAATTGTGAGATTAATGCTGAGTCACCATTACAAAACTAAACATTTGGTATAATGGGGCTTCAGGCTGCATACGATGACATACTTGCCACAAGAACGAATTTAGAATTGGAGATAAGGATTTCAGTTCATGAACAAGCATAAAATGGGGCTCTTGCTACTTACTGTCGTATCTCTTTGCTGTGGTCCAGGTGACTGGCAGTGCGGTCTCTCTTCACCAAAGACGCTTCAAATCCCAGGTTCTACAAGTAACAGTCAAACTACTGGTCAAATTTCATACCCTTTCATACCATGAAGCACTTCATGTAGAAAAGTATTAAAAATGTCACACATTCTCTGGTCTGCATGAATAACATGCAAAAAGGAACTGTGTTAAAAATAACTGAACAAATGCATAAATAACAGAAAGGGAAAGGAATAATACCTCGATCAGCTTGATGATGTCTCGCGGCCCTAAAATTTCTGAGTCGTACTTAATGTGTGCTTTGTTGGTTGCCAAGGCAACAGAGGCATATATAATCCCCTTTTCTCTCATGAGGCTAGATTCGATTTTGTGAACACAAGAGGCACATGTCATTCCCCTGACCTGAGAGAAGGTGAAGAGGAGTCGTCAAGCAGAGAAAGGGACAAAAATATATCAGAGAGGGTATTGAGTGAGGAACAGACGTGATTCATTTCATCTGCTGAAAAGCAGGCGGCATGTATTAGATTTTGTTCTCAACTAGCAATGATAATGTTTATATACGGATTTCATATTGTGGAAATAAACAAGTGTGTTGACTGCATCTCATCTTAACTCACCACTAGTTCTAGGTTCCCATCTGAACCTTCATAGTTCTCCATTACAGAGGCGGTGAAGCCCAGCTCTTTCACATACTCCGCTATCTTCACAGGATCCACAAGCTCAGGGTTGTAACGCACCTCTGCTTTACTAGCCATTAGCGCTACCAAAACAGAGTAGATACCTGCACGACATTAAAGATTTTCTCTTCAGCAACTAGTCAAACCAATGACATTATTTTCAAAAATCTGAAATGAAACTTAGACATTTCTGTATTTTTACAGACCAGTTTCATTCTTGAGGTTTCGCTCAATGTTTGCCACACAGGAAGCACAGGTCATCCCTCCAATCTGGATGTAGCATTTAGAGTGCTGGTCTCCGATGCGTCCCTGGGGGGTTTCTTTGTGTAGGTCACTGTCCAGCTCCTTATCTTTCACAGGTACTTGACTTGAAGACTTTGAGAGATTGCGATCTGGTTCAGGCAGCAGAGAATTGGACTCTGTGGACAACAAAAAATCATTTTTAAAAGGCGGGCCCCCCAACTGGCTGAGGAGCATCCAGAGGCACCAAAGTTAAGCTTTCAACTATCTGAAGGCAATACTCCAGCCAAAACACTAGAACAAAACTGCTTACGCATTTCCCTATGAGAGAAATTACTTAACTGAATAACCACAACATCTATCCTCTCACCAGGTAGGAAGGCATCAAAGCCCATGTCCTCTATTGCCTCCCTCAGCTCCTCTGGTGTGGTCAGGAGGGGATCATACTCAAAGACGCCCTGGTGGTCAGCCAGAGACACCTGGGCTGATATCACCCCCTTACTTTTGGAGATCATGTCCTCAATGGTTTGGACACAGGAGTTACATGTCATGCCCTCAATGTGAATATTAACCACAGATGCCAGAGGCTGAGTAAAACAAGGCTGTGAGGCAGCTGGTTTGGCCTGAGTTGCTCCTGGAGGCCATGGCAATGACAGAGCGGACTTGGGTGATGTGGGAACAGTACTGAGAGGGCCAGAGGAGTCCCAGGGTTGAGTCTTGAAGTTTCCAGGAGGCAGTACCTCAATTGCCTGTTGCAACTGGGTTACTGTGACCTTTAGAGGATCATAGCAGATGGAGGCCTTCTCCTTCTCCAAAGAGACCTCCACAGAGGAGACACCAGGCAACTTAGAGATATTGTCTTGGATATTGACCACACATGAATGGCAGTGCATGCCTTTCACCCTGAGCATGAGAAGTGCCGTGTCTATGAAGATTTCTGTCTCCTCTGATGTCTCTGATGGCGAAGAAATGGTTGGCTTTTGAGAATCAACAAAACGTTCCATTTCACTGGGGGACAGCTGCAGAGGGTGAGGCTTTGACTTGACAAATGCCTTGAAGCCGGCCACAGAAATCTGGTCGATGATGGTTTGGACAGTGATGAGGTAAGGCAGGTACACAACTGTAGCTTCCTGAGTCTCTAAAACAACTGTGGAGAATAAAGACATGACAAAAGTTGAACTACAAATACAAAGAATAGAGAACTTCATAAGAAAGCAAATATTTCACTAAAACAGGAAGTGACTGGGCATGAAAAGATGATGCAGATGTTTTCAATCGATGAGGTGTAAAAACATTAACTTGAAATCCACTAAAAGACATTGACCATTCATGTCTATATTTGCATACATGAAATTTACAAACATGTTCGAATGATTTATAATTTTATTGTTTTTAGTTTGCTGCCTTGTGTGAAATACTTTCTAACTGGGGTTTTGAAAAGTGCTCCACAAATAAAGGTTATTTTTATTATTACTATTATTCTTATCATAAAACTGTCAATGGCATGAAATATTGGTGGTCTGGAAATGTTCAATTCTTTTTGGAAGAATGTATCTAGAATATACAGCACACAGCTGACAATTCTGTACTCAGCAAATATAATCCTATCTGTCTACATGTCAGTCCTTACAATAATACCGGTGAAGCATTTCATGAGTCACAGTCAAATCCCACTGAGCAATCTGTCGGTGGTAAACATACAGAGAGCCTGACACACACAATGAATTGTTATCTGTAAGATGTGCAGCAACTGTGTTACATCACCTTTAGCTCAGACACTAAAGTAAAGTGACAACACGCGTGTGAACAGGTAAAGTACATTACCTTTGATCTTTTCAATCCCTTTCAGTTTTCCAATCTTCCCTTCAATAGTGGTGGTGCAGGAGTGACAGGTCATTCCTTCAATGCGCAACTTCAGGAGCGACACTTGACCTCCTGTGGTGTGAGATGGGGACAAGATTTGGCCTTTTTGCACAGGACTGCTGGGTGTGGGGATCTCCAGAGGCCTTAAGGTGGCCACCACCTCACTCAGCTGTTGTGAAGAAGTCAGGGAAGGAACAAAGGTGACAGTGAGACCCATCTGGGACAGGCTCTCTCTGACATCCAGCACTCCTTGAATCTGGGATAACTTCTCCAAAGCCTCCTGTTGTAGTGCAGGTGTCAGACCTGATGTGGGGATCAGCTGGGTATCCGTAGAGACGTGTGTGGCTGTGCTGGACTCTGACAGACTTGATTCAAAGCCCATATCCTCAATGGCCTCTGACAGAGACTCTGGGCTATGTTGGTTGTGGTCGAATATCACAGTGGCATTCTTCTGCTCTAAAGACACCTACAAAATAAATGTCAAGATATGGGACAAATCAGTCAATATAAGAGAGTATATTCAGAATCAGAAATCAGAATCAGAAAAAGCTTTATTGCCATGTACGCTTTTACACATACTAGGAATTTTTTCTGGTGAAATTGGTGCATGACACATCTATCAAAGTAAGAGCATAAGAATATAACAATTTAAATATATATACACAAGTCTGTTTTTGTTGTTGCTATTACCGGAAACACAGTTCTGTTTTTCAGAAAGAAGTCCAAGTTGAGCGTTAATGTAACGCATAGAGTTATATTTATATCAGTCAATGTGACATTCATAAAAGGTGAAAGAAACGTGAAAAAAAAAACAAACAGACTAAGCTAAATCAGCTCAGCTCTCACTAGCTGCATTTGACTTGAGTCTTTTATTATACTAATAATCAGGCTAATAATGTTATCAAAATAAAGGTCACAGGTGGTTTTCCTTCCTCACATTAATAACAGCATAAGTACAATTTTCTGATAAACCTGTCAAATACACAGTACTAAGCCCATAATACTGCTAAGCAATACTGCTAAGCACTTAATGGGTGTTTGTTTATGTTGATTCAGTCTGTTATGTATGTCAGAACACTTCAAAAAGTTTTGTTGAGTTGTCACTTTAATTTATTTCATTTAACATACTGTATGAAGAAAATTGCTGCCTCATGTGGCCCACTTCCTTCTATTCTGTTTCCATTCAATGACATTTTCACAGCCACTGTGAATCTGTCTTGTCTGAACAATGCAAGTTCATAAAAAAGAGGTAAAAGAAGTCAGTGGCCTTGGTAAACTCACAACATGTTCAGTCAGCATGATGGCCCTTAGCTCTTCCCCTTCAGCAAGAAGGAAACATGTGACACACTGAAGTGATCACTTGACTGAGCCATAAGTTACGGACCACAGTGGGGGTTTGGTAGTAAATGAGTATGCTTTGGATTAACCTTTTTTCTGAGAATGACAGAGTGGGGAGGGGCAGGAATGAGACAATGTTGTACCAAGAAAAATCAATTCACTCCTCCCAGCTCATGTCTGTATAGATTAACTTAAAATGACCCAGGAACTAAATTCTCTTAAGACACAAATGACATTTGTTGTGGGTACAGGCTGCATGTCGACCTCCTGTCACAGTTCTGCAAAGGGCAGAGCTCTATCTGGACCATACTATTGCATTATCTTCTCATTTAACCTCACCCTGAGGGGTAAACACACAATAAACAAAATAGCAGACCACGACTATTGCCATTTAGCTATCTCTCATGGCTACATTGATGTTACTTGGTTGTAAACAAGGCCAGCTTGTCCTGAGGGAGTAAGACTGCACCATTAATCAAATTCCATTACCCTAAAATGGGAAGGAAACTTAAGTTAATATAATAATGTAAACATATCTGCCTTTTCCACAGGGTTCTAATACTCTGTTTTAAAATACAGATTGCATTGTCACAGCATCCATGGTAGTCCATGGTGGTCATTTCAGATCCTGTTTTTAAACTGGACGTGCCATGCAAGAAATTTTAAGTCAGCAAATTTGAACAACTGGACCTCAATGTGGATTGTTTTTTTTTGTTTTGTTTTTGAATGACACCAGATTGTTCTTCTATCTTTGCAACAATTGCATTTACCTTTATGTGTATCACTCCAGGGAGAGACCCGACGCGCTGCTCTATGGACTGGACGCAGGAGCCACAAGTCATACCCTCCACTCCCAGGGAAACTGAACACAGATTGACTTTCTGTGTCATGATTGCTTCGTCTAAAACGACACAAGAAGGACAAAATGTATTGTCTAACACACAATGGCAAGTCTGTGGCTTTTAAATACAAAACATAGTCAAAGCATCACAAAGTCAAAGCCCTTCTCTCAAAATGGAAAAAAACAGGCTACTAAAAACACATTGTGACGGCCATGTTAGAATCTTTGGGGAAACAACTGTAAGACCTAAGAGTTGTGAGAAGACAAACGATATTCCTTCTTACTGACTAAAAAAATTGAAGGTGTTTTGTTCCCACAACTATAAGGCACAAAGCTAATAGGAGACAGGAAAACACATCTCAATACTATTTATTTTAAAGAAAACAGGACACAAAGAAACAAGTGACAAATCTTGGTGCTGCACTAATGCTGTCAAATTAGACTAATTTATATAACTTGTAATGACTCCTTCTCTCTCCTGGCACCTTCACGTGACAAAAAACTGAATGAAAACATGACTTCTCTGTTCAGGAATGTAAAAAATGTTAATACCACAGAGGAAGGTCATTATTTCTGTGTTTCTTTGCTTCGATGAAGTAATCTGGTTCACAAGCTTGAAACATTATGTCACTTCATGTACTGATGTTTCTTAGCATTGCGTTCTCCTCTTTGCTGCAAATTTCCCCACTCTGGGATTAACAAAGGATTATTTTACCTGATTATTTTACTTTCAGAAGTAAAAACCCTCTAATCCCCTAGAAGTTACTGTAATGTTTATTTATGTATATCATTTCAAATCTAGTTTCTACATAATCTTTCCGAAGGTTACACAGAATGACAATGTAGGTCGATGCCTGTCAATATATTGTCCAAATGTTAATGTTGTTGGTCTTACATTTGTGTCATGATCACTTATAATGTGTTTGTACTCCCATGCAGCCTATAAGTGAAACACAGTCTGAGGTATTTGTTTACACTAAGGTCAAACGCAGTGTGGTGATCACTGTTAGCTGTGACAAAGATCATGTTTTATATGACAGTCTACAGACATTTATTTCTCTTCACGATATTCTACAGTACTCAACGCACTCTTTCATCCAAATTAGATACGACTGTCAATTAATTTTGCAAACGGAGGCACCAACAGGGTAAATGTTATCCACAGGCAACAAGCCACCAGTTAAACTGGAACACTGGGTTCCAACTCAGTTGTCACTTTGTCATCAACTCAATGTCCATCTTAAATATGAAATATAAATATTTCACCTGCCACACCAGTACAAGGTCATTCTCAATCTCCGTCATACTGACTGCAGCTCTATGACTATAAAGCTCAAGTCTCTCTGAGGATTAAATCAATATCGCTCTCAGAGAAGAAAAATGCAATTCACTCACTGTCAGCACTGCAAAAAACAAGTCTAAAAAACTGTTTTTGGTGCTCCTTCAGAGTAAAGCTGTTACTCGTCAAATAAAATTAGCTACAGACAGACTGACTGGCATCTACGTAACATCTGTAACTTCAGTTTTGTGACTTTTAGTGACGGCGACTGAGTAAGATACTCATAATCTTGCATTTCTTTCAGCTAACGTTAAGGCAGCTAACAGTGAGCTAGCTTGACCAAGCTAGGTTATAAGTTAGTTCAACTTAAACTAACGTTAAACGTTAGCTGTTGCCTGCCTGCTGCTACTTAAGAAACAATATACAAGAAGAAGAAAATGTATCTTTTTCTAACCCTATAGACAAAATGTCGTGTCAGTGAAAACAGAGCTGGTGTTAGCATGAAAAGAAATGTACAGCTCTTACCTTATCCTAAAGTTACAGTTAGCTACAGGCTATTGACGTTGGCTGTCAGACGATGGGGCTAGCAAGCTAGCTAGTTTCTTTTCTTCAACCGATGTTACAAGCAACACAACAAGCACGCTGTGGCATCGTGTTGCCTGCGAGGAATAATTAGGAGTGCTGGAGTAACAGTTTTCTTCCCTCGTTAATACAATACTCAGTTCCGTGAAACTGTTTCTGTTGTTTCTTCTTCTCATGCCGACGTGACTGACTGATCCACACGGCCGCGTCAGAGCCCAGGGGGGGAGCCGCGCAAGGGAACGCCATAGCAACGTCCTGAAAATTATTCCCTGAGTGTTACTTCTCAGGCTGTACTGATTCCCATGCAATGCATAGTATCACTATACCAGAAATTACATATTAGATGATCCGTGATACGACTTAAGTAGTTTCGAGTTTATAGATTAGTCATGATTGTAGGGAAGTTTACATGAAAGAGTGTGTCAGGGCACCACCTGATGTACACATAGTGCGAGCCTAACAAGCAAAATCCAGGATCCAAGTAATAACTCTCAGCTGTCGTTTTTTAAGCGTCTTCGTCTCCTTGCCTCCTTTGTTCCTTGTTTAGTCCCTCCCTTTGAACACCTGACTAGTTACTAGCTGTGTCCCAATTCAGGGGCTGCATCCTTCGGAGGATGGATTTGAAGGCCGCTTACGTCATAACGCTGCGCGAAGGCTGTCCCAATTCGTCCAAATTCGAAGGATCCTCCAAATGCAGCCGACAAATGCGTCCTCCTTTTCCCTGTATTTGGAGGATGCGTCGCTACTATCCTTCACGGCCTCCCATATCCCAAGATGCTTTGCGCACCGATTGTTTTTTTTTTAATAATGGCGAACTGTTGATATGAGGAGCTCAGTTAACAGTTAGCCTTATTAAAACTCTTCACTTACAAATGTTACAAGCTCGCATGTCAACTGATATCTTATTTTGGGTGAATACTCGATTGTGATTGGCTGCAGGGTCTCCGTTAAAAAGAGTTGTAGGACAACTATAAAAAAGTTCCGGTCAAATAGCCTGATTGTTCTAAATTATTGCGCTGGCTCAAACGCTAGTTGGTAACCGTGGCAACAGAAACTCAGAACATACGTTATTTCACAGTTTATTTAACACAACGGCAAGACAGGAGACAACATGAGTGATTTTATAGTTTCCTTTAACCACATTTAATGATCAGAGTGAATCGTGGATAATATTTCTTGCAATAAAAATGATTTAGGAAACTATCTGTGGACTTTGAGTCTTTGAAACAAAATTTGGCATCATCCTCTGGACACACACAAGCGGTAAGAGGTGCACTTGCCCTCTGAAACGATACTTTGTATCACGTAACATAACGTTAAGCAATCATGTCACTTCCCTCCACTGATTAGGTCTAATATAACAGTTGCGCCGTCCGACGCGAAGCTGTGAAGATATTCACATCAGGTGAATTTGTAAGTTGTATAATAGGCTACATTTCGCGCCTCTTACAAGCGATAGGAGCTGTACAGGCGCATCTCTGCACCCCTTACTTGTGTTTTTCCCGGGTTAGGAGGGAAGAAGTTATGACGTCGTGACGCAATCAGGACACGCTCCGAAGGCTAGACCGTCCCATTTACCGATAGTTGATGCGGCCGACGGAGGATCCTCCGCAGGACCCAGCCTCCAGAGACCGCGTAGGCTGGGTCCTCCGAAGGATGCAGCCCCTGAATTGGGACACACCTACTGTCCCTCTGTCATTGCCCATACGCCCTCCCTGCACGGTCAGGAATCTAAAATGTGTGTGAGAAATGTGATGCATCAGTAGTAATCCTCCATATGTTGTACACTGTTTGGTTGTGAAAAACGGCACTGGTTGACATCTAGGGTCGATTTAAACACAGACTAAACCTAACACTGTCCAGCTTCGACTAACCTTATGTGGCATAAAAATCTGTCCTGGTATCAAAACTGCTACCAATTGTGATGAAAACTGGGGGGATGGAGTGTCTTGTTAGGTGGCAAGAGGGATCCTGTTTTACTAATGGGGGGCGCTTTATTACCACCTATTTAACTAACTAAATGTGAAATAGAATTTGATTAATTGTTGAGTGTTTGATCTTTTAATGCTGTATGAGTCAATCCAACTAAACAATAAATACTTCCTCTTAAATTAGCCGACTGTATTGTGAAAAAGAAAATATTGAGACACTTATCCTACTAGTTCAGGCACAGCTGCATGTCTAAAGATACACATGCAGAGTTGAAACTACAATGACTGACACTGTCTGAAGTGAAGCTGATTTACAAAAAATCCTCAATCTTGAATTCCTGATTATGATTTGCAAAATACCAATTGCTTTTCTGTCATTTCATGTGCATTTTGTATGCATCTATGAGACTTAAAATAACGTATCATTGATTATTACATATGATACAACGCTTACAACAACATTTTTGGTTGTAATCATGGCATGATAAACGGCAAACTATATGGGAAAGATTTGCCACAGAAAAAGGAAAAGGTGGGTTAAATGGCCACAGACATACGTATGTAAAATGGAAAGCACACAAAAACAACATCACAGCTGCCAAGTCAGTATGTGTATGTTCATATCACAATCATAAAGTAGTCTTTACCACCAATTGACAGTGAGAGAGCAATACTGTTGTGCATTATTGGAATCTTCTCTCAAATCAAAGCTAAAATCAGATTATAGGGGTAAGAACAACAGGAAGACTAACCATGTTATACTTAATTTTTTAAAACAAAGCAGTTATCAAGCACTGGCTGATTTACTCCTCCAGCCATCCTCCAAGTCAGTGTGCAGGACCCACTGGACACAAAGACATCCATCAGCAAAACAATGGACAAGCATCAACAGACGTCTAAACAATAGTCCCTAACAGTGTTTGTGCCGGCTTTAAAAAGCAGCTGGAAAAGGAAGTGCAAACGTGGCGATGCACCCGTGAAAAAGTCCTGCCTGTCAAACAGTCCTGAACAAGTCAGTGCTGCTGTCTAAACTTAAGATCAGAGATTATCTCACAAAAGGGCTGAAGGGCTTTCACTTTATCTGCAAAAATGTGAGGGTGGGCAAATGATAAATGTAAAACACTATGATAAGATCAGTTGTGCTTTAGCCCTGATCTTAAAGTGGAATGATGTGCACATGTTTTTGCTCAGTTTAATAGATGCTTTTATCTTGATAACATTTGCTATTCTGTTTCAGATGTTGTTCAGAGAATATTCACCTGCAAGTTATGGCAGTGGACGCACTCTGTATTTTGAAAGTAAATGATCAGTCATGCAGTGCAATGCAGTTGATGATGGAAAGGTGGCTAAGAGCTGGGAGGAGCTGAGTTTGGTCTCTGTTTCCTCCACACTAACCAAGAAGGCCATAGATGGTGGGGTGATGAAACAATAGGATTTGCCTTTGACGAAAGCTCTTGCAAATTGTGTCTTTTCTGAATTGCTGCACATCTTCATTTTTTATTCTGCATCTCTGGAAAGTTACTGTTGCAGTGAACACTGGGTAGTGTAGGAAGGCTGGGGAAAAAAGCTTTTTTTTTCTTGGCTTGGATTTGGATACACAAATTGTTTTTCACTTTTTTAACTCTGTGAGAGAGGGCATTGGGCCTTGGCAGAATAAATGCTGTACATCCAAACATCCAGTAGATGGTAGTAAAGCTGAACAGTGACAAAACAGCCAATCGTAGAGATACAATGACTTCATACCACAATCCACATTCACAGGTACCAGTAATCCTCTGGAGTAGCCAACACATGGAGCTGCTCAACCTTCATACAGAAAGCAGTCCAGGACCAGCACAATTGATATCATGCAACTAATTACACTCTTATTCACATCCAAATGTTAAATTCTCATTGTTTTGGAAATATATTCAGACATATATAGTGGCTACTCTTGCAGATTTGCATGTCATAGAAGAGTGGACTATTGGTCTTAGCAGAGGTCGGCCCTGCTTCTTAGGTCGAGTTGTATTTTGTTACGGGTCAGCAATTAATGCTATTAGTACTCTTGCAAAACTGTTGAGGAAGCAGCCACACTTGTGTTAGGATCAGTTGTTCACTTTTCTAAATGCTGCTTCAACACCAGTAACAGAAGACGCACAGCACTGTTGTTCTGCTGCTCTCATCCTCGCAGCAATTTAACAGACAAAATATCACTCTGTCAGTGTTCAGTCTGCTTTGAGGCACAAAATGACTTTGAATATTGTGTTGCTCAAGAGACAGCTTTTTGTGTGCCCAGTGGAAGTGTAAAAACTTCAAAACTGTTGTGTTAACTTCATGTTCAGATTTGTCTTAGCAACACAGTGTTTGTGCCTCTCTAAAGGATGCACCTACATAGAATATTCTTCCTTCATCAGGCATCCTTCACGTTTGTGTCCACATCAATAAATCAGATGAGTTGGTTTAATGAGCAAATAACTACTGCTTTTTAGCAACAATTGTGTTTTTACTACAAACTTCAAATGTAAATCAGAAAAAAACAAAAAACTAAAAATAGGTCTGAAAATAAGTTATTTTCATTATCAATCAATCTGCTGATTTTTTTATTATTATTATTAATCAATTCTTTAGTCTGTGAAACTTAAAAAATGTCAATTTCTTGGGTTTGACCAAAAACTCAAAAATATTCCATTTTCAATGATAACGGAAAATGGTAAGTGGACTGTATTTGCATAGTGCTTTTGACAATCACTCAAAGCACTTTTACAACAAGTCTGCATTCACCCATTCACACACGCTCATTATGAGTGTATCCATTCACACACACTCACACACTGATGGCACAGCATCGGGGACAATTTTGGGTTCAGCATCTTGCTCAAGGATACTTCGACATGTAGGCTGCTGAGGCCAGAGCTCGAACCCCCAACCTTCTCATAGCTGGACGACTTCTATCAACCTCCTGAGCTGTACAAAGAAAAGTAGTAGTCATCTCATTAAGATGCTTCAATCAGAGAGTGTTTTTCATTTTTGAAGGATTTTTGCTTAACTGAAATGTAATCAATTATCAATATAGATGCCAATTATTTTTCTGTCAATCGACTCGTTAGCTCTAACTAAAACTGATGTCAACACTGACTCAAATTATGTGTCATGCAATATGAGTGTAAAGGGTGATCCTACCTTTGCAAGCCTTTTCCCTCAGTCTTTGTAACACATTGAAGCAGCAGTTATGGATTATGTAACCAGGGCTATTGAGCCATTAATTGAAACCAGTCTCTCCTTGTGTCTTGTAGGTACCTGGCTGGTGGGTGAATGAAATGCTTGGTTTTCATGAGGTAACACCACAATTAAATGTTACAATTTGAAGAGGTGACGACAATTATTGAATAGTTGCTGATGCAGTGATTAACTGATGTAAAAAGTTCATTTGACAATCCCAAAAATTCTAAAACTGGTCACATTTGATTGGTAAGCTGCTATTCATCTGGAAAGAACAATACTGTCAACTTACCTGTTGTCCTTTTATCTGCTGCTAAATGTGCTCCCTGAGGTGTAACAGCCATCCCACATTATTGCATGTAAAGGAGCCCATACAATTGCTAATGTTAATTCTCTGCTGGAGTAGGCAACCAAGGGACCAAAAACACTGATTTAATACAGGTTGAAACGGGCTGTGTGATCTCAGCAATCAACCTGTGTGATGTTTGTGTGTTTGTCAAACTCTCCTAATGTTATCCCTAAGTCCTGGACATGAAAAAGAAGGGCACAGAGCAGAGATCAGCCCTGGTTCATCTCCATGTCGCAGGGGGGCATAGTTCCCTCACCCTAAGCGCCCAGCCTTAGCTCACCTGAGTTGGACTTATTTAATGAAAGTGTACATTTTATCATCCTGGAGGTTGAAGTGTGCAGTATTTTGTTTGTCTTGTTTAGTGTTGAGTTTGTTGCCAGTCTTATTTGGGTAAGTGATCTCTTTCAGTTATGGCTGAAGTTTCCTAATAATTTAATTCACTTGCTTTTAGATACACTGAATGTTGTGGACATTTCTGCAGTTGTGTTTTCTTGCTGAGTGAAAGAAAATTGTGTTTCTGTGACTGAATGCTGAAACTACAAATAGAAATTAAAGCATTTTTTTATACTCTCGCTCAGTTGCACTCTCACTCTTTCCTGCCTTGAATAAAATCAAGTGTCACAAAGATCAGTCTCAGGATTTGCATGTGAAACGTTTTGATGCAACTGATAAACAGTTGCAGTGTTTAACACCCCCTAACAGTAACTGTGCAACTTTATCACATTAGAAACCAAACTTACCTAAACTGTAAACATATTTAAACACTGGAAATCATGTCATGTGAGAGCCAACTGATAATTGGTACTATCATCTGATAACCTAAACAACAGAAATGGATGACTAACATGTGATATGGACTTCTGCATGTAGTTATTTCAGTTAAAGTGTGTCTTAAAACATCACCAACATGCCCATATATAAACTGAAAGAGTTATTGATTTTTGTAATCATTCCTCCAGTCCTTACTAGCAAAGAGGAGATCCTTTTCTAAAGGGATTCAAATGTACGTGATGGGGATGGGCCAACATTTGCAGCCCAGTTCTATGAAAAAATGCATTCTGAAACACAGCTGAGGTGGAAATGGAGCCTCAAATGGCTGAATTTGTCAAATTTGCCAGTGGGTGTTCTTAGTGTGGAATTTGTATTTCATCTGATAGTGTTTTCTTCATGAGCTGTGACAAAGCCTTCACCCGAACTTTGAAACTGGTATTTACACAGAACAGAAAATGAAAACCAGCCCATTCCTTGTATGTCTACACATACTAGATGAATGATAAGTATGGGCTGGGGAAAGGATCTGTTCAGGCAGTACAGTCAGCAATGGTTACAGTCAACAGTAATGTTTTCATCATACCATGTGGACATCATGAGCATGATTGTAAGGTGGACTTGAAAAAATGTGAACCAATCCTTTAATGTACTGAAACTTCTCAGGAAATATTAGACTTTGATAGATTTGTTTGTCTTTACGTTGCTGCCGCAGAGGAGTTTAATATTGTTTTGATTGTTGCTATGGAAATTAAGAAAATAAATAATAACCACGCTGAGCAGTGACGTCATCTGCGACGAACAATTCACATTTATGGAACGTGGAACATAGTGACGTTCAAAGGACTGGAACACTGGCTTTGATCGCTAGCCCATAAAAGGGTTGTCTTCGAGGGTTTAACGGATTCACTTTTAGGTTTTGGTGGATTCACGGGAACCGACCGACGCCGCAATTTCAGTCGACCGCCGGACGAGAGATAGGCGTCATCCGCACCCATGGAGGAGGAATTTAAAACAACGACGAAGTTAATTTATGGGATATGTTCCTGCCAATCATCCAAAATACTAAGCTACGAGAAACTACAAGATAAGTTAGGACAAACTTGCCACAAAGGAGATCTGTGCTGAACTGATTTGGTCTGCTTGTTTTGATCAGCGATTGGGCGCGGACACTTTTTTTAAGCTTTTTTTTTTTTTTTTTTTTTTTTTTTTTTACGTTTTTTTACGACGTCATGTATGGCAAGCCGTTCCTGCCAGAAATACGCCACATTCAGTCACGTTTCAACTTCATTACGGCGTAAAAAAACGGCGTTTTTTCAGGTTTTACGCCGTTTTTTTACACCGTAATGCGCAAAAAGAACGCCGCTTTTTACGCCGTAATGAAGTCCTCCAAGCATTCTCAGTTACAATGGATTTCACCCTAAAAACTTCCCCCTTCGTCCTGTTTCCCTCATTGAATGCTCTTCTCACCTTAGTGATAAAAGGCCATAAAGACAATTTAACAATTTTTTACAATTTAGGCTGCTGTAATCGGCTGGCGACCGGTTCAGGTGTACCCCGCCTCTCGCCCATTGCTAGCTGGGATAGGCTCCAGCCCCCTTAGTGATAAAAGGCCATAAAGACAATTTTACAATTTTTTACAATTTAGGCTGCTGTAATCGGCTGGCGACCGGTTCAGGTGTACCCCGCCTCTCGCCCATTGCTAGCTGGGATAGGCTCCAGCCCCCTTAGTGATAAAAGGCCATAAAGACAATTTTACAATTTTTTACAATTTAGGCTGCTGTAATCGGCTGGCGACCGGTTCAGGTGTACCCCGCCTCTCGCCCATTGCTAGCTGGGATAGGCTCCAGCCCCCTTAGTGATAAAAGGCCATAAAGACAATTTTACAATTTTTTACAATTTAGGCTGCTGTAATCGGCTGGCGACCGGTTCAGGTGTACCCCGCCTCTCGCCCATTGCTAGCTGGGATAGGCTCCAGCCCCCTTAGTGATAAAAGGCCATAAAGACAATTTTACAATTTTTTACAATTTAGGCTGCTGTAATCGGCTGGCGACCGGTTCAGGTGTACCCCGCCTCTCGCCCATTGCTAGCTGGGATAGGCTCCAGCCCCCTTAGTGATAAAAGGCCATAAAGACAATTTTACAATTTTTTACAATTTAGGCTGCTGTAATCGGCTGGCGACCGGTTCAGGTGTACCCCGCCTCTCGCCCATTGCTAGCTGGGATAGGCTCCAGCCCCCTTAGTGATAAAAGGCCATAAAGACAATTTTACAATTTTTTACAATTTAGGCTGCTGTAATCGGCTGGCGACCGGTTCAGGTGTACCCCGCCTCTCGCCCATTGCTAGCTGGGATAGGCTCCAGCCCCCTTAGTGATAAAAGGCCATAAAGACAATTTTACAATTTTTTTACAATTTAGGCTGCTGTAATCGGCTGGCGACCGGTTCAGGTGTACCCCGCCTCTCGCCCATTGCTAGCTGGGATAGGCTCCAGCCCCCTTAGTGATAAAAGGCCATAAAGACAATTTTACAATTTTTTACAATTTAGGCTGCTGTAATCGGCTGGCGACCGGTTCAGGTGTACCCCGCCTCTCGCCCATTGCTAGCTGGGATAGGCTCCAGCCCCCCGCAACCCCGAAAGGGATACGTGGGTATAGAAGATGAATGAAAAAACTTGCCCTTCGTCCTGTTTCCCTCATTGAATGATCTAGCAGTTTCGAAGTAGCTCGATTATTTTGTTTTAAAGTTGTATGTAAGTAGGAGAGTGTTGTAAACCCGAGTGAAGGGCAAATATATTATGAATCCAGTTGACCGTGATGGGGGATCGATTTTAATGATTTTTTTTCTGTGTTCTAGAGGAGGCAATTGATGAAGAGAGCTTTGGCTACCTTGATCTTCCAACCATCACCACCTTGATTCCCAGAATAGGCGATATTCTCCAGTTAGGCCAGGACACCCAGTTTCTCCTGTAGATATTATTCCTGCAATTGTTTTTAGATAGTTTTAATGTTTTTTGTTCTGAAAAGATTGTCACTTTTCTTTTTATACAATTACAGAAAGTTTGTAAATTAAAATATTTTTGTATTCTGTAAATTTAAAATTTGATAATTATTCTTAAAAAAATGTTTCAAAATAGTTTTGAAAGTTTGTTACTTAAAATATTTTGTATTCTGTGAATTTTGAATTTTAATAAATATTTTTCTTAATTTTTTGTGTCAGAATATATTTAATCAATAAATAATGACCATATCAATATTATATAATTATAATCAAATATTAATAATTTGAAATTAGCAACCCAACTGATTGAGTAGAAAGAACCCAACAGTATAGTCAAATTGAGCCTATGGTTGGGTTATATGGGTCAAAATAACCCAGCATGTGTTCTGTCCAATATTTAACCAGTGTTGGGTTAAAAAATAACCCATATTGGGTTGTTTTTAACCCAACATTTTTAAGTGTGAAACAAACTAGGATTACACAAATTCATCATCTGATTCACTATAGGGGTTTCCTGGTGTCCATTCTGATGTAGAGTGAAAATCTGGTCCATCATTATTACTTGGCTAAAAGGGTATTTTAACATACAGTGACTTTCTTCCTCCTCCAACTACCCATTTATCCATTTATATATCAGGGCTTGCATACAAGTAAGCGCACACGTACAGAAGAATAGCATAATACCAAAAACAATGAAGACAGGAGTAAATACATGAATGACCATGGTACCCCAGGGGCCAAAGTGATCCGTTAACCATTTGTTGAAACTAAAACCCGCTCTTCTTTTCCTCCTGATCAACTGCTCTATTTTGGTTGTTTTAGTGTCATCTTCTTCTGGGGTCTCCTGACCCTGCGTTGGTGGCATGCCAATGCCACTTCTCCCCTCTGTGTCTTATAATAGTTCATCGCCATCCTCTCTGGAGTTCAGCTGGTTGTAAGAACAGCTATCATTTTGCTGCTCAGGACCATGTATCAATTTTGGACCATGTCAGGTCAGGACCATGTATCAATTTTGTTAAGAAAGGGAAGATGGATTTTGGGAGAACTGGGAGGCCTTTAGAGTCCAACCAGACTCCAGTTGGGAGTTCATGACACCCTTTTCTGGTCCATAATGCCTTTTCTCCATTATCAGCTCCTGTTTGAAGCAGAGAGACATCATTCAAAGAAAAAAACAGGGGCATTTGCAAAATAGGGGAGACAGATGAGAGAGCAGCCGCTTTTGCAGCAGTATCTGCTGCTGCATTACCCTGTGACACAGGGTCAATAGACCCTGTGTGAGCTTGACATTTGCATACTGCTACTGAGGCTGGTAGAAGTAATGCAGACAGGAGGTTAATAATGAGACTTCTATGGGCAATTGGTTTGCCCGTAGAAGTAAAGAAACCACGATTTTTCCACAAAGCATGGAAATTGTGACAGACATTAAACACATATTGAGAATCTGTGTAGACTGTGATGGTTTGTCCTTTTCCTAGAATAAAAGCATGGGTTAGTGCAAACAACTCTGCTGCTTGAGCAGATAGATTATTACGTAATCTGACACTTTCAATGATATTATGTTCCGTACATATAGCATAAGAAACACAAGGGGAACGACTAGAGGGGTTTCTCATGGCAGAACCATCTACAAAGAAAACACAGTCAGGGTTAGACAAGGGTGAGTCAAACAACGCATCACGTGGTTTTGACACAATGTCAACAACCTCTAAACAAGAATGAGGTTATCCATCTTCAATTGTAGAAAGCAGAGTGGATGGGTTAAGGACAGTACAGCGTTTTAAGGTCACATGCAACATTGTTAGTAAAACATTTTGCCAGTGCAATAGTCTTGCTGGTGTTAGGTGAGCAGTTTTTGCTTGAAGAATGAGGGAGTGAACAGCATGTGGAACATGCACAATTAGACACACATAGCAGCAATGTCAGCTGTGGCCATAACTGCTTCAGTAGCGGCTGCTACAGCCCTTAGACACACTATCATAGCCCTTTCTGTTGTGGAAAGTGTTTTGAGTGATGACTCAAAATAACTCTTCTTCTCCCTCTGCCTCTCTGGTAAGACCACTTTCATTGTCCAAGATGTTGTGGGCAACATCTTGGGCATAGTCTTTTGTGGATCAGGTAGCTTCTCAGCAATCTCCTTCAGTTCATCTGGATGCCATGGCCTGTACACAAGCATCTCTGGATTCCCATGTGCATGTGTCTCCCCACCCATTGGTCGTGGCTGGGGGTTGGGAAACACCATCATAGGCATCTAGGGGAACGCTTCCTTTGCCCCCTTGACTTCGCAACCAGTAGCCAAAAGATGCTGCTGTAGACAGAGACTTCTTGAGAGAATTAAGGTTAGTTTGCTGTTTTTTTGGAGTCATAAAGAGAGCAGACAGGTCAGGGTACAATGCTTTTTCTTTCTCCTCCTCTTCAGAGTCTTCCTGGTGGCTTTTAGCTGCAGGGGTGGCCCCTGCTGAGAAGTTGTCACTTGGGGAGGAGGGGCTGCAGGCATGGAGACAGCGTATGGAGGAGGCAAAGCCATTTCCCTATTTCTTGCCCTACATTTTTTTCTCCTTTCCTTCACACATACTCTCTTCTTTCATTTCTTGTTTAACATCACCACTTCATGTCACTTCATATTCCACTCAAACTACTTAATCAGTGAGAGTAGTAGATGTGTGCAAAGAGCTATAATTTTAAGACACTAAGTGTCGGCTAAATAGTAATATATAATAATAGCAGACGTTAAAGTGGCTGGTGATTACTGAGATGTAACTGGGATGTATGCAAGTGAGGCTGGTCACATGTACCTTGAAGGTGACACCAGCCAGAGCGAACGCCTTGAAATCTCCCTGAGTTCCCTCCACTGGACTCAGGACAAAGTCTTCTTTACTGGCACTGATGTGTGAGGAGACTCACACTGACAGAGAGAGCAGCAAAGGTGGTCAGGACTGCACATCTCCAGGGTGCAATAGCTTTAGCTTGATGTTGCAAGGAATGAAAAACAAAGAAGCAAACAGATAAAGAAGTGTTGATAGATGACAGTGTGTGTGAAGGAACTTACCTCCAGTGAAAGTGGCCTCTACCTCAGGAGGGTAGAACAGCAGTTCCTTGAAGGAGGGTGTCACTGTAATCTTCTCTCCTGACAATAAAGTTGCAAAGTGAAAGGAGTTATTTGGGGTTCTGGTGTGCTGGGGGTAAAAGTCTTGTTCATTTTCTCCACAGATGAACTTCAGGTGACTCACAGCTGGATACTCTCCTGGTTAAATCCTCAGTACAAAAGATGAGCGAAAATATCTAGATCTTTGATGAAAAGCCAAAAAGTTACATGCCCGTGGACATAAAACTTTAACAGAGAAGTTTACTTCAACTTCACAGGGGGCCTTTCATTCAGAAACGTCCAATCAGGAGCTTAACATTCTGCTATGTGTGCAGATTAAGTGGAAGTTAAAGAACACACTTCTCAAAAAACTGCTAAATTTGATTTTGAATTTTCAACATGCTACAGTTTCGGTTCAGCCCTCATGGGCACTGCTAAGAGCACAGAGCATGAAGTGAAAATGCAGTGGACATACAGTGGCACCAACCTGGTTCAGTAGGAGATCTCATAGTGGAAGGGGCCTGTCAGCTCATCGACCTTCTCTTGGATGGGAGAGCTGTCATCCCGTGGTCCACCTTCCTCCTCAGCAGCGCGGTGCTCTCGTTCCTGACAGCACAGCTGAATCTCTTGCAGCTGCTGCTCTTGCCTCTGCTCCTCCAGGCTCCGCAGGGGGCCCAGCATCAGTGCCTGAACTCCACCCCCAAGACGTCGGAGTCCAGAACTTCCACTTCTACTGACTTATGCTTCCAGCACCACTCCTCGCGAGAAATGCTCACTGACATGTGCAAAGATTGAGAAGAACAAATCATGAATAAACAGACTAAAAGCAACAGAGACAGAAATGTGAGCATTTGCACTGACAAGGCTTAAATGTGTCCCCCCCAGCCAAGGTCAGGCATTCACACAGAAGACCTTCTAATTATCTCATCTATGAACAAATGCCTAAGAAAGTCATCTACTCGCATTGCTTGGGCCTGGGAACACTACAAGCTGAGTAAACATGCCTCAAAGACACTGTGTGCAGACTGCTCGCAGGCACACAAAACAGATTGTGTGTATTGAACAGTGAGTGAGATGGATGCAGCACCAGAAGGTAGAGGAACACTGGCTGAATAATGTGTGCTTCCTGAAAGTTGCTCACACCAATTATGATCCAAATCTGGTAATTACTAATTGATTTCCTCACAATCGTTAGAGAGTAATTAGTGAGGTCTTTGAATAGAAATGTACATGGAAAGGAGGAATCTGTTTATATACGATGGTTAGCTTGAGGTTGCCCGGTCAAAACTTGCATGCTGACTGCATTTGTTATCCTCTTAAAATAACTTTATCAAATGACAACCACCGAGTTCTAATTTGCAGCAGCTCAAAATTGACCACAAATGAATGAAAGAATAAATATCACAACTATCATTAGTACTATAATTATGAATGTAAGCTTGTTGGTGGTGAACCCTGACCTTTGTACTTCCCAGGTAAAACACTGTCAAAGGAGAAGCTGAGGGTGTCACTGCTGTCGGACAGCGCCATCGCCCTCCTCTCTCCCTGTCGACTCACTGGCTGCAGGGTTACTGACAGGTCATCATAAGAAGCTGGAGGCCAACCAGAGGACACAAGGTCAGTTTATGTGGAAATATGCACAAAGATGGAATGTTTCTGTGGGTTGAAGCCGTCTTGAAGTGTGTGTTACCTACACAATAGACTTTTTTCAGAGACAGAAGCCATGAACTGGGTGAAAAGTACGTCTGTGAGGGGATGGTCCACAAGGGAGACCTCCAGGGCCTGAGGCTGCAGAGCCAGGCTTGCTTTCACCTCAGCCTCGGGGAGAGACACCTGGACACGTGAAGTACAACCAAAGTCATCTTGTAGAAAGCCAAGTTTTTAAACATACAACTATATAAGCACCAAAATCAGTTACATCTATGAAAACACATCTCAAAGCTGGCTGGTATAATATTATTGACTTATTTTTTGAATACTCTTATATGTTATGGTTTCAACAGACAAATATTGTAAATGTGAGAACAGTTGAAGGGAACCTTCATGTGCATTTAATTAGTGAGCCTGTGGGCAAACTACTATAATTCTAGTTAAACGGGTGAATGTGAATGTTAGACCAACCTGCACACTGTAATCTCCAGGTTTGGCCTGAAAGCAGAAGGCCCCCTGTGGATCAGATTCGATGGTCTTGCTGGAGGCCTTGCCTTGGTCCTGGTGTGTCAGAGTGACCTTGTAGCGGCCCTGCTGCTTCATGCCCTCAGGCAGGCGACTGATGGAGATCTGGCCACAGACACTGAACCTGTGTGGGGCCGACATGAGAACTCAGATCAAGCTGGTCAGCAGTGTGGTAATATGGAAAGCCAAGCTGAAGCTCAATATATCTCATTCATTTCAAAGCATGTATTATGTGAAAATGTATGTGAGCCGGATGAACCCTGCTGTGACGATGTCAGGGAGCTGGGGCGTGTTGGGGGCGATCTTCACTGTGATTGGCTCAAAGAACATGAGCTCCTTGTTGACACGGATGGTGTAGGTACCAGCTGTCATGTTCTCCAACCAGAAAGAACCATCCTCCTTGCTGATGACTGCGAGGGCAGAATAGCAAAGCAGGTGTGAGCATGTGTAAAGGCTTGAGAAGCACAAATGCAGAAATTGAGCATTCAGAGTAACTGATCTCAACGTCGGATTTCACAAATCCCCCGCATGCCACCACTGTGTCATCAGAGGATACGGTCAAGAACTGAGAATAGGTGATACACATTAACACCCTAAGAGCTCTCATGTCTGCCCGGATGGTAATTCTCAACATCTTGCCTAACTGAGCTCTCGCTGAGCCGAGAAACATCACGCTGCCTCCGCTTCCGTACCAGCTGAGCTGCTGTCATCCAGCGAGCAAAGCGTGGGGAGCTGCGACCCCTGCTGGGCCGGAGGAGGTACGGCTTGATGTCAGTGACCGTTTTGAGGTCAAAACAGAAAAGAAAACTAAAAATAAACTGCAGTAGACTGCACAAAACAAAGAGTATTTGACAAGATATTTATTCACCATGTTAAGTTTAATACTAAAGGCAACCACCACAGTCATATAAAAGGCCTCATAATAAAGCAGAACAGCAGTTCCTCTCAGTATCTGACTGAAACATTAGTACAAACATACCCACCATCCAAAACTTTGAATAAGAATTAAGTAAATATCTTACATCAAAGATTTATGCAAATAACTTACTTAGAGGGGCACAGCACAGTGCTGCTTACTTTCCTTCGCTCGCTTTTTGAGTGTAGGATTGTTGCAATATTCAAAAGCTTTGTTTTGATACAGAACATTGGTTCTCAGAGGGATTGTTGGTGAAATTTAATTTCAGTTTGCATATTTCAAGATATATTACAGGATACAGTGCGCTATCCACACATTTGGATTATTTGTTTTTCAACAATTGCACTTACGAAACTTATAAACACTGGAAATCCACACACCCTCCTGGAAAAAGAAATGTATTGTGTGTGTGTGTTTTGTTCTGTTTCCCTGACTTGTTTTGGTCACTGATGCAGGAAGTGTATATGATGTAGACTGTATCTACTGAGATACTGGGAAATGAAATCTTAAAATAAAAAATGGAGTCACAGTAATGTTAAAAAGAGAGACGGTACCAGTTTAGTGTTTTGAAATGTATTAGTTCTTTGCATTATTATGCAACCTCAGAGTCATTAATTATGATAAACAGCAGATGCAAAAACACCTAAGATGAACACACTGCAAATGTAAAAGTTATTAAAGTAAGAAAACTGTAGTGTTAATACATTTAAAGTGCATCAAATTCAGAGACCTGCTTCTGCTGCTTCTGCTGCTGTGTGGCTGGGATATGGACACCGAGGACTTCACAGCTGAGAGCTTCTGGGCCTGGCACAGCTTCTGGATCAGGAAACGCTTGTCATAGCCTTCCTGGGGAACAAAATAACACACAGATAGTAGATCCAGATTTTGGTAATAACTCAAATGATGAAGCATGGTCATTGTATCACTTGGAAAAGAGATAGAAAAGAATAAAAGGTGAAATAAATGAAATGGAGACATGAATTTCTGAGTGACCCTACCATGACTAGCTGCTCCCTTAGCTGGTTAATAACTCTCTTGTGCCATCACATAAAACATGATCAAACTACAGGGGAGAAATGAAAATGTTTCAAATTACAACTAGAGGGAGACAGAGCACTTGTGTCACCAACAGTGAAAACATCATTTTTGCAATGATGATCAATGCTGGACAGAAACACACACCACGTAACGACAAAAAAAGGAGACAGCGAAGACTTCCCATGACAGAGCGTAGAGGAGAGTCTGGACTTGACTGGGCGGCTGGGATACTGTCATTGGTAGCACCTCCCAGTAGGTGTTGTAATTAACAAATGGTCCACAGGCCTGGGAACTGTTAATTCTGTGCAACAAGGGATGTATGAATGAGTGTATATGGCAAGAGAAACATGGAGGCAGTAGCAATGAGCGATCAGTGCAAAGGACAGAAAAGACAAATATCCTGTCTCCATTTATATTCAACAATAAAACTCATGAGACAAATTTTGGTCAGGGTTCGATTAAAGCTGCAGAGGAGCAGATATGATATCACCTGATAGACTGAATCAACAGAGCGTTACTCACTGCCACACTAACAGTGATAGGCAGACAGGCCAGAGCCAGGCCTATCAGCAGCACCACCAGGAAGAAGAAGTTGGAGCTGGAGGCCCGGAACGGATGTGTGGCTGGAGCAGCTGTTTACCAATGAGACCTATCAACACGCAGCAGTGAGGTAACATGGGAAACCCTTCCTCTAATTTCGACCCATGTACATATGCCCACACATATATGTAAATACCTTTTTGATATAGAAGATAAAGAAGTATTTAATAGTGCAGGTGGCAGGCAGCAACAGGCTGTAGAAGGTGCCGATCCAGCAGATGGTCTGACCGTATACGATCTCCAGCATGTTCTGAGGAATAGCAAACCTCTGCTGGCCCCACCACTTCGCCACACCACAGTCACAGTGCTTCACTATCAGCCTGAGGAGGACAGGGCAACAGAACGGCACTGTTACAAATGACTCAAGAAAACAGGATGAGACATACTTCCACCTAAAGGTGCTTTCCAGGGAAAGGCAAGAAAACCGATTGGGATGACACAGAATACGCACATACTTGGGAAGGTATAAATCTTGAAATGGCATAAAATGATTAGATTTTATCTGCAAAACTTGACGACTTGAACTTCTTTTGAGATAAAGAAGATGTTCATTTTTGAGGACTCACTTCCTGGGAAACTCCACAAAGATGGTTACTGTGACAATGATGATGAAGTCAAAGATGGTGAGTTTGTACATCTCCTGGCCCACACGGGTCTCCCAACACTGGACAAGAATGCAGAGGGAGACAGGTGCTCAAAAAAAAAAAAAAAAAAAAACCACCAGTAAAATATATCACGATAAGACTGGAGGGAAGAATTTCTGAGACTCGTCCTGGGATGACGTCCATCATGCGTCATCATATATCTAGACACTGTGTAATGAAAGGCTAAATGAGTGACAAAGTCCCACTTAATTAACATTATAAAATGACATCTTAATAGCATTACACCCATTGAATATCTTCAGGAATTGTATGTTTGTTGACACAGAGATAAAAGTGAGTTTGATGTTGGCATCTGTGTCTCATGACTAGAAATCATTGTATGTTTTACTGGGATGCAGGAAAATTACTTACGGAGTAAAGAAAGTGGTTATAGCCACAGATGTATGGCTCCTCTTTACATTTAGTGATCTGAGACCAGAGGGAGAAGAGCAGAACTCCAATACTGGTCAACCGCATGAAGACACACCTGCAAACAAAGGAAGAGGAAGAAAAAGAAAGACGGAAAGAGAGTAACTGAGTTCATGTTTTTAACCCTTAGATGCATGACCTACCAGTACCTACACTCTTCCATGAGTGGGGTCAAAAATGACCCCAATTAGAATGAATGCGTTTAAAGCTGTAAACTTAAGAAATGTCTTTCCTTTTGGGTAAAGATGATTATTTTAATTATATTTTGGTCAACAAAATAATTATTTCATGTTTGACATGTTCCTTTATCACTTTTTATTAACATTTTATCACAAAACAACTTTGAGAAAGGTAAAAAAAAGTAAACATCCAAAATGATCCCAACATGAGAACGATTTCATATTTTACATGTTAATTTCTTATCATCTTTCATTTGAACACAAACTTGCTATCAATACAGCTATCAAAACATTAACTTGACTGTGACTGTCAGGTATACAACCTGACAGTCACAGTTGATAAAAATCAAAAGTTCCTAGGGTTGAACTTCCCCATATTTCATAGAATTCCATAGAAAATGCTTGGGGTCATTTTTGACCCCACGTATGGAAGAGTGTGGTACTGATACAAAAAATGCAATTACTTAAAAAATATAACAATTAGATACAAATCCATATGGCCTCATGTCAAAGACAACCTGTTTGAGGAATACATGGAAGATCAAATGATAAAAAATTAAAATGACAAAGATATTGCAAAAAGTTATGCATCTAAGGGTTAATAAATTCTGAAAGGTTGCTCATTTATACTTAGAATAAAACGTATATACCTTGTCATATAACTTACAATACTTCATGTAGTAAACATTATTTATTGAACTGTACTTTTGTATTTTATAGTAGGCTATTTAATTTGCAGGTTTAATATTTCAGGCAAAAATAAAAGTGTGTCTGTGATTATTACTGCCCATTTTTACATCTCTCTCACACACATTCACCCACGTACACACACATAGACACGCACACACATGCACACACACATGCACAAACACACTCACACACCCACACACACTCTGACACACTGACCTACTTTCTCTGCACGCGTGCACTCGTATCTTGTGCACTCCTCTAATGGGTCACGACAGACACTAATAAACACATACATGTGCACACAAACACGCAATCCCACACGCTGTGACCAACTGAAGTGAAGGTATACTGTCCTTAACAAGCAAACGTAGAAACATGTGATGCAGATAGTCCCTCTGTGTTTCTGCATGCTGGTTGGTGGTTGGAGTTGCGGCCGGAGTGGATCCATGTTTTCCTCCGCTCACGTGTACCGGCTGCTCGGCTGCGCCCTTCAAGCTGTCACTAAAGCCGAGAGGAGAGCTTATTATGGGAGCTGGCCTATGTCAGCAACAGCCAGCAGCACGTCTCCTCCAGTCATCTCCAGCCATGGCTCCGAGTGAACGCTGTCTACTCCACCGGCAGAGCACAAAACCCAGAGCAAAGTGTTGTTGTTAAACCTTTCATGTAAGTAACGCGTTTTTATTGCCGTTTGTAATCATGTGTGTTTTATTGAGCTCTCTCAAAGCGTCCAGGTTTCTGTGAGCATGTTTACCTGGAGCCACAGGTGGTGTTTTTCTGTTCACTTCACTACAGCTCAGTTCAATTCAACCTGCAGCATGGAGAGCTTCCTTCATATAAACACACATTAGAAATGTAAATGAAAATTCTAATGAAGAGGTAATAGAAAGTATTTATATAGAAGTAGCCCTACAGTGCAGTTAATATTAATCATGCTCTTAAAGTGTTGTAGCTGAAAGTCAGCAGAGTATCAGGCTTCAAAATATGTTGTAAGATTCTTATTTGCATGCCGGACCAACATATCTGTAAGGAGATTAAGATCAATATTTACTGGTGGAGCCTGCCACTGCAGCCTAAAACAGGTTTGGTTAGTGAGAAGTGGAGATCCATAAGATTATACTTTAGAGGATGAGCAGGAGCAAATGACGACTCTTAAATTAAGAGTCCCCAGTTCTGAACATGATTACTGAGTGGATGACAGAGTAGATGAGGTAGAGCTTTTAGGCTGGTGGTTCATGCATTTGGATCATATCAGTACCTACTGGGACTGAGTGAAAGATTGCTTCCACAGAGAGGAGGAAAGATCATGAGGAAAAGGCTTCAGCATCACTGTTCATTCTGTTTTTTACAAGTGATTTGATGTGAGTTTGCCACAATTCAATATCCAGTTTAAATCAGTTTAATTCAGTATTCGACTACTTCAGTACAGGTCTCATGAGCAATGGCAAATTTTAAGTTGGGAGAAAAGCAAGTTTTACTTTGAAGAGAGCTCTTTGGAATATTTTTAGGATTATAGATTATATTGTAGAAGCACATAAACAATGGGCTCAAGTGTGACACAGTGCACACAGTGAAGAAGCAATGCAATCAATTGAAGAGATAATACAACAACTATCCGCAAATGGGTGATTGTTTTTTTAATTCAGTAAACAAAGGAAGAACACGAGCAGTACTCTGCATTTTCACTGAAATTATTGTTAGTCTAAACTGTGTGATAAAATGAGCACTTTCAATTTTACAGTTTGCCTTAAAACTATAACTATATATGGCCCCACATTGTTTTCTGATTTGTTTCAGAATGAAACGAGGAAGGACGGGTCTCAAATCAAAGTGCCAGACCTTCCCCTCCCATGAGGAGAGGGCTAAGAGGCAGAAGCGGGGTTCGTCCAGCTTCGCCCTGACTCCGCTGCAGGACTGGGGTAACCTGCCCCACCACATCGTCCTGCAGATCTTCCAGCATCTGTCCCTTGTAGACCGCGCCAGGGCCTCCTCTGTGTGCCGATGCTGGAATGACGTCTTTCACACCCCTGACTTGTGGAGGAGATTTGAGTTTGAGCTCAATCAGCCGGCTACGTCTTACCTGCGCTCAACTCACCCTGACCTCATTCAGCAGATCATCAAGAAGCACGCCCAGCACTTGCAGTACGTCAGCTTCAAGGTAAGAGCCTTCCCCTGCTGTTGCCTGTTTCTCCTCTCCTTTCACCTCCTCCTCCTCCTCCTCTTCCATTCTCACAACCCAGCTGTCTTAAAAACAATATGTGCGCTCCTTAATCCAAACCATCTGCTGCACAACTGTTGGTGACGCATCAGCTGTCTTAGCATTAGTGATCTTAACACATCAATGCTGAGATTATTCTTACACCTCCTTCTTTCCATTCCTCATTTTTGTGTCTTTATTTTTTTTTTAAAACCTAAATGGTGAATCACTGCTGGCAAATCAGGTGGACAGCAGCACAGAATCTGCAGAGGCGGCCTGTGACATTCTCTCCCAGCTGGTGAACTGTACCATTAAGACCCTGGGGCTGATTTCCACAGCACGGCCCAGCTTCATGGATGTGTCTCAGGTAAGAGGCTGCCTGTGCTTCACATGCACATCTCAACACTTTCACTCTGTCTTATTTGAGGCAAAGAACTGCATCAGTCACATCATGTATATCACGTATTTACACGTCAAGCTGAAGACTGTAATCATCTCTTCCATCCCTCATAATGACTTACTGTGTCCCAATTTTACAATGGTGAAAATCTATCTAATTTCTTCGCTTTTTGCAATAATTCTGCACATTTGTTTGTCGAAAATAAATTGTCTTGTAACATTTTTATTCGTTCAGGTTGAATCAGCATTGTTTGTCCCTCCTCAGGCCCACTTTGTGTCTGCACTGACAGTGGTGTTTGTCAACTCCAAGTCCCTATCCTCGATCAAGATTGATGATACGCCAGTGGACGACCCGTCCCTGAAGGTGCTGGTTGCCAACAACAGTGACACCCTCAAGCTGCTGAAGATGAGCAGCTGTCCTCATGTCTCCCCAGCAGGTCACTACACTTTTTGAAAAGGAATTTCCTGCTTTTATCAGTGAGCACAGTAAAAGGTGGACGAGAAATTAGAAGACAGAGAAAAGGAGAATATGATAACTACATGGTCACTGTTGTAAACTCCTTGGCCATCAACATCAGCATGCTAACATGCTCGCAATGCCATCATGCTGATGCTTACAGGGTATGATGTTTATCATGTTCACTGTGTCAGTTTAGGATGTTAGCATGCTGACATCTGCTAATTAGAATTATACACAAAGTACTGGAATGTCATTATATCGCAGATATTTGATCATAAACCAAAGTGCTCAACATTTTTAACTTGGACTTGATGATGCCGCTGCATTGAAAGTGAAAGGACAACCATTGTGATTACAGGATCTGTTCCCTTTCAGATGTTCTGACTTCTCCTGTCCTCAGGTATCCTGTGTGTTGCAGACCAGTGCCATGGTCTCAGGGAGCTGGCGTTGAACTACCACCTCCTGAGTGACGAGCTCCTGCTTGCCCTGTCCTCTGAAAAACATGTCCACTTGGAGCACCTGCGCATTGACGTGGTGAGCGAAAACCCCGGCCAGACACACTTTCACACAATCAAAAGAAGCAGCTGGGACGCTTTAGTCCGACACTCACCCAAGGTCAACATCGTCATGTACTTCTTCCTCTACGGGGAAGAGTTTGAGCCCTTCTTCCGTGAGGAGACTCCTGTCACCCACCTGTACTTTGGCCGGACGGTCAGCAAACAGATGCTTGGTCGCATCGGACTGAACTGCCCTCGGCTGGTGGAGTTGGTGGTGTGTGCCAACGGCCTCGAGCCCCTGGATGAGGAGCTGATCCGTATCGCCGAACGCTGCAAAAACTTGACGGCCATCGGGCTCGGCGAGTGCGAAGTGACCTGCAGTGGCTTTGTGGAGTTCGTAAAGATGTGCGGGGGCAGGCTGACTCAGCTGTCAATCATGGAGGAGGTGTTGATCCCAGACAGCAGCTACAACATGGAGCAGATCCACAGCGAGGTGTCCAAGCACCTGGGCCGCATGTGGTTCCCTGATATGATGCCCACCTGGTAGGCTGACATGAAGCCAGGATGGAGGTTAATGAAGTGCATGACTTTTATGGACACTCACCTAATGATGCTTTCATGAGATCTTTTTTTTGTGTGTCCACAGTTACACATTTTAGTGTTCAGCTGAAGCTTCAGTGTCAGACTGCAGTGTGATTTGCTCTTTTTGGACAACAAGAAGGCAAGAGGCAGATTCTCTGTCAGCCGTGTTCTTGGCAGCTTACTAGAAGTTTATTCCTAAAGCTTTTTGACTAATACTGAAAATGAAACCTAAAAGCATTGGCATGTGGATTTCTGTCTGGCAACACTGTGAGCAGTCAGGCTTCCTTTCATGCATAGATGTTGTGATGTGAGATTTTTAGTGTAGTAGGTTCTTTCAGTCTGAATTTACAGTCATTCACTGTAACCTTTTAACCATTGTGTGTAAAGGATGTGGATCTTGATTATCTTGTTTACTTTTTCAGGGAAAATTACACTTTTAATTTGTTTTTACACTGTCATTAGTGTGTTCAACAGGTCTTATTTTGAGGTGAAATGTTGATCTTTACCTTATTCTTTGCCCATCTACTCCTGCTTGGTCAGTGTTCCTACATTTCCCACAATACATTTAATAATTCTTCCTAAACTACAGCATTTTAATTTGGGGCTTTAAATTGTCAAACTTCAGTTAAAATATATGAAAATCTTGTTTTTAATTTAAAGGCTTTAAATGGTGGTATAACATATCAAACTTAGCTTTAGACATGGAAGTCATTTATACTGATTGTCCTCTGTCAGGTTTCTTTTTGCTTTTTTCCATTGCTGAAATTGATTTTATTTATGTATTCTATGTTGTTATTATTCATTGAAATTAGCGTTTAAAGCTTAT